>NC_081559.1:43322669-43357669 GCF_022355385.1 Mustela nigripes
AATAAAGCTGGGGGCATCACGTTACCTGATTTCAAGCTTTATTACAAAGCTGTGATCACCAAGACAGCATGGTATTGGCATAAAAACAGACACATAGACCAGTGGAACAGAGTAGAGAGCCCAGATATAGACCCTCAACTCTATGGTCAATTAATCTTCAACAAAACAGGAAAAAATATACCATGGAAAAAAGAGAGTCTCTTCAATAAATGATGCTGGGAAAACTGGACAGCTATAAGTAGAAGAATGAAACTCGACCATTCTCTTACACCGTACACAAAGATAAACTCAAAATGGATAAAAGACCTCAACGTGAGACAGGAATCCATCAGAATCCTAGAGGAGAACATAGGCAGTAATCTCTTCAATATCAGCCACAGCAGCTTCTTTCAAGATATGTCTCAAAGGCAAAGGAAACAAAAGCGAAAATAAACTTTTGGGACTTCATCAAAATCAAAAGCACAGCAAAGGAAACAGTCAAAAAAACAAAGAGGCATAATACTCCATAGTGTATATGGACCACATCTTCCAGTATTATGCCTCCATCAGAAAGGATGAACACCCAACTTTTGTAGCAACATGGACGGGACTGGAAGAGATTATGCTGAGTGAAATCAGTCAAGCAGAGAGAGTCAACTATCATCTGGTTTCACTTATTTGTGGAGCATAACAAATATCATGGAGGACAAAGGGTGTTAGAGAGGAGAAGGGAGTTGGGGTAAATTGGAAGGGGAGGTGAATCATGAGAGACTATGGACTCTGAAAAGCAATCTGAGGTGTTTGAAGTGGCGGGGGTGTGGGAGGTTGGGGCACCAGGTGGTGGGTATTATAGAGGGCATGGATTGCATGGAGCACTGGGTGTGGTGAAAAAATAATGAATACTGTTTTTCTGAAAATAACTAAATTGAAAAAATTTTTAAAAAAAGAAAGAAAGAAAAAGAAATAACCAGTAAATTGATGGAGTTTGGAGATCATTTAGGTTAATCCCCTCATTTGACAAATAAATCGAAAGAACCCGGGGGGGGGGGGACAAAGAGGCAACCCATGGAATGGGAGAAGATATTTGCAAATGACAGTACAGACAAAAGGTTGATATCCAGGATCTATAATGAACTCCTCTAACTCAACACACACGAAACAGGCAAACATATCAAAAAATGGGCAGAAGATATGAACAGACACTTCTCCAATAAAGACATACAAATGGCTAGCAGACACATGAAAAAATGTTCATCATCACTAGCCCTCAGGGAGATTCAAATTAAAACCACATTGAAATATCACCTTACACCAGTTAGAATGGCCAAAATTGACAAAATAAGAAACAACATGTGTTGGAGAGGATGTGGAGAAAGGGGAACCCTCTTCCACTGTTGGTGGGAATGCAAGTTGGTGCAGCCTCTTTGGAGAACAGTGTGGAGATTACTCAAGAAATTAAAAATAGAATTTCCCTATGACCCTGCAATGGCACTCCTGGGTATTTACCCCAAAGATACAGATGTCGTGAAAAGAAGGTTCATCTGTACCCCAATGTTAAAGCAGCACTGGCCACGGTTGCCAAACCATGGAAAGAACCAAGATGCCCTTCAACGGACGAATGGGTAAGGAAGATGTGGTCCATATACACTATGGAGTATTATGCCTCCATCAGAAAGGATGAACACCCAACTTTTGTAGCAGCATGGACAGGACTAGAAGAGATTATGCTGGGTGAAATAAGTCAAGCAGAGAGAGTCAATTATCATATGGTTTCACTTATTTGTGAAGCATAACAAATATCATGGAGGACAAGGGGTGTTAGAGAGGAGAAGGGAGTTGGGGTAAATTGGAAGGGGAGGTGAATCATGAGAGACTATGGACTCTGAAAAACAATCTGAGGTGTTTGAAGTGGCAGGGGGGTGGGAGGTTGGGGTACAAGGCGGTGGGTATTATAGAGGGCATGGATTGCATGGAACACTGGGTGTGGTGAAAAAATAATGAATACTGGTTTTCTGAAAATAAATTAATTTAATTTTAAAAATACTGTTATGCAGAAAATTATTAAATAAATTATTAAATAAATTAAATAAAATTATTAGATAAATAAATGGGGGGGGGGAGAGACAGACTTGAGGAGCTGCCTGATGCCAATCACCATCTGGTTAAACTTTCTGGTGAAATGGTGACTGGTCACTGGACATCCATGAGCATCCAAACACAAGGAGAAACAGAGACCAGCACAATGTCTAGAAAACCCTTCCAGGGAATCCCAGCTGTTCACAAAAGTTTCAGGAACCATCCTAGGAATCCTAGAACAGAACCATGGAGTGCAAGGCACCCTCAGAAACACAGTCTATTTTTGTCACAAAGACAAGTGCGTGTTCAGGCGTGTGTGAGCATGCCCAAGCATCGTATTCATGGAAATCAGGAAAGATATTGATCGGGTCATTAACAGTGGTCATTAGCATTGCAACGAATGTTTTCTTGTGCTTTCCCATATGTTGTGGATTCTCAACAAAGACTACCTATGATATTACACTTTGAAAAAGAAAATGTATTCCATTGAAAAATTTTGCCCCCTTTTTTTAATATAGTTTTGAGATTTCTATAGTGTCTAAGAGCAGCATTTTAAAAGTTATCTGCTTGGACATCTTCCAAACCAACAAGTGACTGGTATTTAAGTGCTTCCTTGAGCATAATTGGTGTATGGAATGGAGGGGTGAGTGTTTATGCTACAATTGTAAATATGTGTAAATATGCTCCTCATTCATTTAATGGTTTCAAACATAAGGAGGTTTAATAGACCCAGCATAGTTGATGTGGAATCAGGTTCTTCCAGCCACAGAAGCAGGTATGATTTGCCTGAATGAGTGAATGCCTGAGTCTACATCTGAACATAAGCTGGGTCAAAGGGTACAGAGGAAACTTTGTATTTTAACTTTATTTTGAACATGACTGTGGTTAAGGTGTGGGGGGGAGGGTCCTTTGCTTTTTTTACATCTTGACCAATGGATTTTTATTTTTTAGCATTTTTATATTTCACAATAAAAAAATGGCAAATACCCTGTGATCCTCCTCATAACCCAAATATCGCCATTGATAAAGACACATCTTCATACAACAGCAAACTAACAGCCTTGGAAAGGTTATTTCTCTTCTACCAAGCAGGGAAAATATTTATAGCTGTTTAGTTGACCTCAATCTGTGAGGTTAAGTTCATTCTATAAATGAGCATTAACATAAAGTCATCTATTTTCCTCACTAGGCCATTTTGTGCCAGCCAATGTGACAGACTGGAACACAGTCATCCAAATGCTGTATTTCATCCAATCTAAGCTATCTTAATTTCAATGTGCACTATTATTTTATATCCCCCTAAGTAGGACAAAACACTGTCAAAAGCATGTCATGTCATCAACTGTGAGTCGCACTTCAATTTTAGAAGTCTTACTAGGGGAAAATATTGAATCTTAGAATCAATAAAATAAGTAAAACATTGAAGAACTTCCTTCAGAGCTATGTGATTGGCTCACTAACACCTGACCAAAGTGGTTATTTCTACAGATTGTTAATTTCTAGAATAAGTAAAAAAGAATGTTATACATTCAGGGAGTTATCTGGGCTCTCTTCTGCATTGAAACTTCTCCAATACATATGGGGCAAGCCAATAACTTAGAATTCTCTATGTAATATTGGAAAAAGTTAATTTTCTGAGAAAGGAGAACTGTGTGTTGTTTAGAAGCTTCGGAGTCTTTCTGTTAGCAGTGATATCCATAGAAAATATCTATCCAAGTCCTCTTTAGCCAAAAACAAGGATGAAGGAAATGTGCTCAAAAACCTAAAGCCAAAATTAGCAACTCTGTAGCAGTCCCAAAGCTAGCCACAACAAAAGGGGCACCGGCATGCCTACAGGTTTTAAAGGCTGTGAGAATTGCTGAAAGCTTGGTTTCGTTGTTGCTAACTGCCCTTACAGGCAGCAAATGCATCACAGAAAAGTGGATGTGATTCTTTTAGATCCTGAGAAAATCATAATATAGGATGGGATTTTTTGGAATGTGGGGATTTGTTTTGCTTGGGCTGAAGAAAATGCAAGTACTAACCATTTAAAATGGACTTGTGTAATATTGCAAAGCCTAGAATCCTGAGTGGTGAGTAATGATGCCAACAGTCTGTCACTGTCATCAACCTTCCCCTCAAAGTCCAGGCCTTCCTGGTACACAAATACTCAATGCTGAAGAGGACCAGACCTTATCTGTGGGACAAAGGATGCCCTCACTAGCCCCTCCCAGTATGTGTCTACATCAAACAAAGAGGGCCTAATAAAGGAATATCTGTTAAGCATAGTTTCTAAATTGTCCAACAATTTCCTATACCAACAAAAAGTCAAGATGTAAAACTGCTCACTCTTCTTCCTCTCCATCGGGTGACATGGACAGAGGACTTTACATTTCATAAGGATTCACCCACAAATCCCTACTTAGATTCAAACACTGGTCACCATGTGTTCTAAATCCAAAGTGCTAGGCTATAACAAACTACAGTTCCTTAAGGTAGAATCAAACCCCAGAGAATTTTTATTCATAGAGGTTTAAAAAAAAAAAAAGACAAGGAAAAGTATCTAACATTTAATCCTGGGACATGGACACATCTCTGTAACTACAAGCCATGCTTCTAATTAACCAGTTCAATTAAACTGCACTCATGTCAACAGATAAAAATTAGCTTTTAAATTTAATTTTGCCTGCAATATCAAGAAAATACATCTTTGGAGAAATAGTGCATAGTATGGTAATTGATCTTTGGATGCAAAATACACAAGCCACTACTGGGCATGAATACTATATATATATATATATATATATATATATATATATATATATATATATATATATATAATGTATTATCTGCCCCAGGGATACAGGTCTGTGAATCATCAGGCTTACATATTTCACAGCCCTCACTATAGCACACACCCTCCCCAATGTTCATAAACCAGCCACCCTATCCTAACCTCCCACCCCCAGCTAGTGTATTTTTAAAAAGTTAACTTTATAAAGTGATTCATTATCACTCTTTTTCTACCTACAAAAATATGAATGTCATAGAAATGTTTTTCTCCCTGGGGAAAATTCCCAAGACGACTTCATTGTAGCAGGGAAGTGGGGGAGGGAGAGGAGGCTGGGAGAGAGGGGAAGCTTTCACCTCCTGATTTTGACTCCCAATTCCATTGTGAGATTTAAACATTTCCTTCGAAAAGAGCTCCCAAAAATGCCGTGCACGTGCACACCTACATATATTCATTGAGCAAATGTGTATGAAGGGCCTTCTCCAGCAAAGTGCTATTTTCTTACTATGGGGCAAGGGGTGCTGACTAAGGGCCTTGTTCTTGAGCATGGCATGCAGTAGGCAACTGATGAATCACTGAAACTCATGATGTACTTACTATATGTTGGCTAACTGAAATTAAATTTTCAAAAAGCAAGTTACATCTTCACACTAACTTGAATCCCTAGCTGGGAAACACACAGCTATGCATGTGCCCACGCAGGGAAGGGTTCAAAACCTCTAAGTTCTGGGCTTGAGGTTACATAGTAACCACCATGAAAGAGAAAGGTTAGGATCATCTGTATCTAACTACTTGTAACCATGAAAGACTCACAAGCCCCTCACCCCCCCGACAAAAAACCTTTTCCCTGCCACATGGTGAGAAGAGACCAAAGTGGTAAAAAGGTCTGGATTAAAAGGACTTTCTTAAGTCTGAACCTATGACTCAGTCTTAAACAACAAACGTAACAGCCCAGCCAGATTCTTGTTTAAAGATTACTTTTTTTATATTAACTAAATACTGTTTATATATTTGTGTCCATTCTGGACCACACATAAGAAAACCAGAAACATGCCCAAAGCTCACCATGGAACTTACTCGAAGTCATTTTCCCTCAATGAAGCACTGGATTCACAGGAATTTTGTATTTCCTACACTCTGGGAGGGGTAACATTCCCAGTGAGGGGGGGAAACAGGAGCACAGTGACTTTGAAGTTATAATTTCTGTCCTGACCATATTTGGGGGGAAATCCTAGTGAGTTCTTTGCAGCTTCTGTCTGAGTTCAAGCGCCATGGTGGGAACCCAGTCACCATGCAGGGGACTCAGGCAGGGAGCGGGAGTGGGTTAGGAGCTGCAGGTGTCCCAGTGCAAGGGACAAAGGCTCATTCACAGTCTCCTGATACAGGACTCAGAAGACTGCTTCTGTAGAGACTTGGGTATCTTCTCCATCCCTAACCCTACTTCCCATTGTGTTAGTTTGAGTTGAAAATCAGAACATTAAAAGTTTGTACAAAATCTTTTTCAACAGCCCCTAACAAGTTCAAGTTTAAATTACTCAGTCTACCTTGAATTCCTGAATCATTCCCATAAATTTAGATTGAGAGAAGAGAATGTCTTGCTCTTCTGTCAATCCTTCCAACAGGAAGGCTGCAGGAGTTTGAAAAACACACAGCTGTCTCTACCACAGACCGATTCCTAAACTTGTGTCCAAAAATTGAGTTATTTTAAATACTTTTCAGTTTTATAAGTTATTTATTGGCTTAGAGTAATTACACATCTATGTGTGTAATAGTTCCACAATTCCTGCTGTGACTTGGTTTCTCTCTAGTAACTCTTGATGCCACATGTCAGTCTAGATGCAGCTGAACTAAGGTTGCTGGACAGACAGATGGACACAGATGTAGAGACAGAATATAAATACACATACAGATACAGATAATAAATACAGCTGTACACACAGACATGTCTATAAGGGAAGCTTCTTGATGGAATAGAATATTCTAGTAACAGAGAAGATTCTCTTCAGAAACAACTAAAAGAATCAAGAGGTCTCTCCCCCCAAGTGCCCCAAAGAGATGGATGTGTGGAGTCAGAAATCATCCAGTTTTGTGTAAACACAGATGGGACAGGACACAGTCTCCACAGAAAGGGTAAGATGAAGAAACAGACATCATTTTAAAAACTTACAGAGGAAAGAGAAACATGAGGAATCCTGAAGAAAGGCCTAGAAAGCAGTGTGCCGGGGCTTCTGGCAAGGCAGTGTGTACAGAGAAGAAAAGGGCTTTTAAATCCAGCCCCAAAGCAGCAAGCCTCAGTAAATGCCTTTGGTCAGAGTCAATTACAGAAGGAAACACTGTAAAGAGGAATGCCTTCCTCCTCGGGACAGTGGACAGTACATTAAAGAACAAGGACTTGTCCCCAGTGAGTGGAAGTCTTTGGCTTTGGGGCCCATAAAACAATACAGTATGCAAATGCCCATGAAATTTTGACTTTGGATATTACTGCCGACATCTTTTGCAGGACACCCATAAACAGAGCGTATTAACTGTATCAATAACCAGTCTCTCATGGGTGAACACTCCAAGCTCACATTCCACTGAATGAGGGCTGAGGTCACACAGAGTCGCAAGGTCCCACTGCCCATGAACAAAAACATGTAAACAGCTCTCTGTTCCAGAAACAGGTACAACCCACCACTGATTGAAATGTGCACACATTCAGGCTCAGGCACGCAGACATGGGGATGATAGACTAAGGCAGGTTGTGTGCTTAGGGAATTAGGATCAGAATGTCCACCCCAGGGGTCACTTCCAAACCCACTTATTTCACGTGTCCTAATCTGTTTTGTGTTCTTTTAAGCAGTTGTTATTAGATTAAGTCACTGAGGGGGCAAGTTCCTATGCTTCCAGCATCACAAGCCATAAATCAGCTCCAACCCCAATAGGAGTAACAGGGAATCTGATCAAGACACACATGAATTCTTGGCTCCAGCCCCAAAGCAATTCCCATCTAGTTTTCTTGAAGAGTCTGGTGACAGGAAAGGAAAGTGACCATTTACAACTTGGACTATGCAGAATAAGACCACATTGGGCCACAGAGAGAGCCCATTGGGAACTTTCCCATAGAAGTCAGGCTTGCCTGAGAATTAGAACCCCAGCAGACAACCTAGAATCCAAGTTTCAAAGGTTTGAGAAGGTCTGAAAGGAGGCTCTTAGTGCTGTTAATGGACTTATTACTCTCACAACTCACCTGTCTCACCACCAGCCACCGGTTCCGTGCTCACCATGAGATTGATGGTTGAACTAGAAGCCGATCTTGCTTGTAGAGAGGGAAGCTGAACTTTCTCTAGAAAAGAAAACAAGTGCAACCAGTAGGAAACCCAGAAGCTAAAGGGCTTAGGAATTCTCAGGGACCGAGGCAAGCAGCCTTTCCAGGTGAACAGCTCACATGAGGGCAAGACCTGCCAAGTCTCTATAGACACTAAGGATGTCTGTCGTAAGCAAGTTCCACTCATCTCAACAAGCAAATGGAGGAAATCTCTGAAAATTTCCCACATAACCACTTCTGCTTCCATCCATGAAAAAAAGAGACCTGGGGTTGAAGGGTCTTTGCACTCCTATCTTCATGGATTACATGGTGACTGCTGGGAATTCCCTTTCCTCAGGCAGAGTTCCTTGATCTTAGTGACACTGACCCCAGGGAAAGGAATGTGGACCCCTTTGCATCCCAGGAGAAGCACGGGTCAAGAAGAAGGGGGTTGGGGGAATCTGGGAGAACCCTGAAAGATCAGGGGTGTGAATAATAACAGAGACTAGAATGCATGCAAGAGTAGGTCTCAGGTCTCGGTGCCACAAAGGAGCCAGAGGGACAATAGGACACAGAGGGCAGAGCCACAGAGGGCAGACCCCAGCATGGTGAACTAGGGAGGGGCACGCTGAGCCCCATTGCACAGTGGCCATAGACATCCCTTGGCCTTGGGGTGGTAAGATTGCACGGACTCGGTGACTCTGAGGAGCCAGAGTCTCGGTGGTACTCTGCTCACTGAACGTGGAGACATACTTCAGAAACACGGTCATGGAGGGGGATTCAGACCCCAGCCAGGACCCATGAACCTACTTCTTTCTCTCATAGTAGGGGCTGCCCTTGGGCCAGATGGATCTGGCTTCCTCCATGAAGTATCTCGGGACCCCAAGGAACCCCACCTTCCGTTGTGTTAATTTCTGAACCTGGGCATACCCCAAACACACCCAGGATTTGCTCTAACCTTGTTATTTCAGACTCAGTGAATCAGAATTGTCCCCTTTATGTCCTGTTTGATGTTGCACATGGAAATCGGGGGCCGAGTGTTCGGGGCTGACCGTGTACTCACTTGTGCTGAAGCTTCCTTGGTAGGTGGCTCTGACCTGTGACTTCAAGTAGCAGACCACAGCTATGTGATACGTGTGGCCGGCAAGCAGGCCCCCGATGGCACGCTCCGTCACCGACAGGTTCTGCCGCAGCACCAGGGACTGGTCATGGGCCGACGTGACAGTGAGGTCATAAAAGTAAGGGCTGGGGGGCTCGGGCCTCTCCCAGCGGAGCCTGGCGCTGTTCTCGGTGATGTCGGATACCTGGACCTCTCGGGATGCCTTCACTGAAAGACAGGTGAAGCACAGTACAGAGATAAAGCTTAAAGCTCCACATGACTGTGACACACAGGCAACAGACAGCAATGCAAAGAGATGAATCGGCAGGCAACAAAACAGAAATTTAGGTGAGCAGGGCACCAATTTCTTGTTCGAGCTCCCCAGGAACATTAGTGTTGGAAGCTACCAATATCCATGAAAAATGGAATGCATCCTCTCCTTATTTCTCAGCAAGGTACAGATCTATTCCTTTTCTACTGAGCATCGCTCCTGTTCAGGAAAGACTTTGAAAAGACACGGGCAAGCATTCAAGACAGAATGAGTCCCATCGTTTAAAATGCACAAAGTCGCAAAACTTTAGGACATGAATGGAAATTCTTTTTAAGGAATCCTTGCTTCCTGTCTGATCATCGAAGGAAGACAATTTCCACCTTTTCACAAACATATACATTCTGCCTTCACCTTTCCGTATGGTTTGTGGCTCTCTAGTATATTCCCGCATCCGGAGGAAAGAACAAAATAACTAACTCTGGGTCTCTGGAAGCCCACCCATCCTCATATCTAACTCCATCTAGAAAATGTTTCCCCCATGGACAGCATTAACACATATTCAGTCTCGGAGGGGAAGGCTCTGAGCTGCCGGTCAGCTCAACGGAGCACCCCACAATTCCCACAGTGTGCTGCATGGGACTTTTCCTGTAGGAATGTGCTTCTGCCCCACTCGGAGGCAGGGTTTGGGGCTTGGCCTGCGCAGGGGGGAAAGAGGCAGCAGAAGGTGGGAGACTCATCCCACCTGCTCTTTGTGTGGAGCTCATGAGCCTCAGAGAGGAAGAGAAAAACTGCTTTCTAACAGGAAAAAAACAAAAACAAAAAAAACAATGTTTTGATAATTGTGTGCTCTGACCAGCGTCTTCTCAAGTACATCATCCAGAGGTACAAATCCTGGATCAATGACTGCATTTCACGTGATTTATAAACAGGCTTCAGGGGGCACGCCGTGAACACAGGAAACGAGAATGCCCCTCGCTGGCAGCCCTGAGCATGCTTTCTTACCTGCAGGCTTAGCAGAGACTGGTTTGGTGGCTGCCGGTTTGGCTGCCTGGGGCTTGGGGGTCTCAGGCTTGGTGGCCACTGGTCTGGCTACAGTGGGGGGCCTTACAGCAGCTGGCTTTGGGGCCACTGACTTTGCGGCTGCCAGCTTTGAGGCCACTGCAGGTTTGACTGTGGCTGTCTTGGTGGTCTCAGGTTTGGTGGCCATGGGCCTCGAGGCCACAGGTCTCACAGCAGGTGGTTTGGGTGGGGCTGGCTTTGCGGCAGCCGGCTTTGAGGCCGGTAGGTTTACCACGGTCACTGGCTTTGTCGTGGTGGTCACCGGCTTGGTCGTGGTGGTCACTGGTTCTGTGGTGGTCACTGGCTTTGTGGTGGTCACTAGTTTGGATGTAGGACTTGAAGTTACATTATTCGGGATATTTCTGTTAAAACAAATTAAATATCATTTCAATCTATACATAGTTTTGCCTGCTCTCTAAAATTTACAAAAACATAATTCCCACGAGTTACATGAACTTTGCTGCTTTATCAAAACGCATGCAGTAGTTTTTATGTTTTACGGATAATATCACGTACATTAAATTCCTTTTAGAATCTGTGACATGGAAACAATATTGAAATGCATATAAAGTAATAGAATCATTAAAAATGAAGGCTATATTGTACTATAAATATACCTGACATCTTGCTTTTAATTTATGAGACATAATAAATATTATGTTATTATCATTAACAATAATAATTTTTAAAATTGACCAACTGAAGCATATACACCAAAAATTAAACGAAACCAGTTAATAGCTACTCTCATTCTAAGAAAGTATCCACACAACAAAATGCCGCATTGAGCTC
Source organism: Mustela nigripes (assembly GCF_022355385.1). Classification (NCBI taxonomy): domain Eukaryota; kingdom Metazoa; phylum Chordata; class Mammalia; order Carnivora; family Mustelidae; genus Mustela; species Mustela nigripes. The sequence continues at coordinate 43,334,002 of NC_081559.1, forward strand.
CAAGTGATTAAGTCAGCATGTGCTTCCCTTCCCAGAGCTTACTGTGTATATTTGTTTACATTATTTTGCAGGTGTTGTGGTATTTTTCACAATTTTTTGATCTATTACAAATCCCTGAAAAGCACAGCCACATAATCAGATGCAACAGCCCAGACCCAGGTGTCCTTTAGTCATTGTCCGGAGACAGACTCTCACTGATTCGTTGTCGGCCACTGCTCTAAGGCCCAAGCAGCCTATGTCCAAGGTGATGTCCTACAACTTCAAACACTAGGTTATAGTGTTCATCCTATTTTCCTGAAGATAAGGTAGAAGATGGTTCAGAGAGTGTTTGAGAGAAAATCACAAAGATAACGAAGACCAGGAAGAGAGCTTCTGGACCTGGACAAGCAGGACCCAGCTCACAGGACCCTCAGTGGCGATAGTCAGTCTGCTCAGCTGAGCACGGAGCCTGCCTTCAAGGACAAGGGCAAGAGCTGGAAGATTTCAGGGGTGAGAGATGGAGGTGAGCTCTCTGTCCCCACTCTGGAGGTCAAGCCAGGAGTAAGCCCCACACTAGTTTGTCAAGGATGTCAAGTCCACATCCTCCGGGTGCTACGGTCAGAAAGATCTCCTACCTAGCAAGCATGACAGTCTGTGGCACTCCCTTGAGGTGGACAAACTGCTGGCACATTGCCTGGGCTCAGTTCCAGCCACCATGTCCCCGTCACCTCACCCTATGTCACATGGCCACACAGCCCACCTCTCCATGCTGGAGTTGGTACCACAGATGGAGCTGGGCCAGCATTCCTGTGGGTACAAGTTCCCCAGCCCCCACCCTCTCGTTGGCTTTCTCAGGAGAACACGTGCATTGCCTCCCAGTGTTACCACCATCACCTGTGTTATTGTAACACTAATCATTTTAAGATTTGGAGCCCATTTTTTGGTTAATGTAGTTCAATCCTTCTGTAGGATTGATACCAGGTGTAGTGGGCTATTTCACCACATGGCCCCAATTTCCCACCCCTTTTGCCCCCATGCCCTTCACAATTGGCTATGACAAGGCCTCCCACTGAGTCAAGCCCCCAACCCTTGAATCTAGCCAGGCTGGCTGTTGGACATGCATTGACCAATGGAATATGGCAGAAGTACCAGTGTGCTGGCTCCAGCCCAGGCCTCAAGAGTCCTCGTGCCATCTGACTTCTCTTATGGAACCTCGCCCATCCACCTGGAGGCAAACCCCCAACCCACCCTCCTGGAGAAGGAGAGGCCACATAGAGCAGAGGGAAGCCAACCAGCTGAGACCATCAGCACCCCCATCCACAGCAGGCAGGCTGCTGACCACAGACAAAGAAGTGAGCCCAGCCAAGGCCAGAAGACTGTCCAGCTGAGCCCAAGAAAAACGGCTAACCCACAGAACTACAGATTAAATAAATAGTTGCTTTCAGCCATTAAGTTTTGGGGAGTTTGGTCTGCAACCAAAGCAAATGGATACAACAGGTTGGAAAGAATGTTCCACATGACCTTTAGGAAGTCACATTTTCTGGATTTCATTGTCTTTACCCATAAGGTTAGGCATTGTCTAAGGAACTTCTGCATTCTCTCTACACTGTACTTTTCACGACAATTATTATGATACTTACAATTGTTTGTGACCAAATTTCACAGGGTTCTTAATTGACAGTTGGTCCCCTTGGAACCAATCACACTCTTTCCTGATATCTGGGGACAAGTAAAAAGCATTTTCACCTGGAAAGAAACAGAAAAAAAAATTTTAAAGATTTCTTTTAATTTATTTTTTATTTTCAGCATAACAGTATTCATTGTTTTTGCACCACACCCAGTGCTCCATGCAATCCATGCCCTCTATAATACCCACCACCTGGTACACCGACCCCCCACCCCCCACCCCTTCAAAACCCTCAGATTGTTTTTCAGAGTCCATAGTCTCTCATGGTTCACCTCCCCTTCCAATTTCCCCCAACTCCCTTCTCCTCTCTATCTCCCCATGTCCTCCATGCTATTTTTTATTTATCTGACAGAGAGCCTGACATGGGGTTCAATCCCAGGACCCTGGGCAGGGATCATGACCTGAGCCAAAGGCAGACACTTAATGAACTAAGCCACCCAGGAGCCCCAGGGGAAAAAAAAAATTAAGTGCACATGAGTCCCATGCAAATTAAAATTAATCTGCTAATGAGTTAAATGGATCACACAGCAGGTAGTCCATAAATATTTGTTAAGTTAATTCATTCCTCCAGACAAGCTACATTTAGTAAATTTGAACATTAAGCACCACGGTCCTTGACCCATAAAACATCTCAAGCCAAAATCTTCTGTTTGGCAATATTTGGGTGATTGGATTGAAGAAAATATTTACCCAATGTAAGGAGGAGACAAGAATAGAAGAAAAATCAAACACAGAGTTGAACAAGTTCTAAGCCCTTGAACATTAAATGGTAACCAAATTACTTCTTCTGTTTTCTCAATGTTGTGTTTAATACAATTGTTTTTAATATTCGAAAGGTAGTGACAGTGGCCCCGGGGTGAACTTGCTGCCTCACTTTCACTTCATGTTTTTTCTCTAATGCTTTTGAGGGACAGGCCTTCACAAATGTGAACACAGTTTTCATGGGCCTCACCTTTACCGTGAGTAATAAACTCTCTGTACATACATGTTCCTCCCTAACTTCTAGAGCTCCCTCAGAAGTTAGATACATTCCCATGCTGCCTTGGGGCTGGCTATGTACTGTGCTGGGCCCTGCAGCACAGGAAAATCAATGCATCTTCTCAAGAACCATCCAGTCTACCAGGAACACAGGCCACGAAGGAATAACAGCAGGCCACGGAATAGATAAGTAGTTAGTGCCCAGGTTAAGGATGACAAAGCCTTGGGAGTGGGGAGCATTCATGGTGAGTAGGGGCAGCTAGGGATTTGCTTTGAAGATGAATGTAGGTTTGTCACTAAACGGGGAGGAGAGTCACATCAGCCCAGATCAACACAAGACCTTTGAGGAGCTTCCCCACTTAAATGACATCATGCACAATGTGCACTTGACCCATGTTCACTCTCAGGAACAGAGGGTCTATGGCTGAGAGATGCCAGTCCAATTTGGTTGAAAAAATGAGTGAACAAGGACAGGATTTCCATGTGTTCACGGCCAACCTGGCTTCTAAAGGCTGCCTGTGACATGGAAGGTGTCAATACGTATGTGTTGAATAAATGAACAAGTCAGCGTCAGTACACCAGACACCTTCTCCGTAGCCTCATGTCCCAGAGAGCCCAAGGCTACGAGCTGGCAGAAAGCCCTGGACCAACCCACACTGTCTGATGTAGGACTTACTGCTGACAAAGGATGGTAACAACCTCCCAAAGCGCATCAGAGGCTCTTCATTGAGTTCAGTTGACTTATCCAGTAGTTTGAAGAAGACGTCATTTGGCTCGCTGGCAAAGCCGTATACCTCCTTGATGTTCACCTTCCTGCCAATGCTGAGAATCACGAAGAAGTAACCCTTGCATTTGGCCTGCAAGATGACCCTCTGGGCCTCTTCCAGCTGCTCTTTCTCCACCTCACCCGTCAGCATCAGAACCATGATCTTCAGGTCCCGTGGGTTGGGGGCACTTTCAAAGACGTTCTCTATGGTGTATTCAATGGCACTTCCCAGGTCCCTGGTCCCCTGCAGCTGTGTCATTCTTCTGTGGAGAAAGTCCACCAGTTTCTCCTTGGAGCTGTAGTCAGTCAGGGAGAATTCCACCTTCACGGGCGGCACACTGGCGTTCCCCACAGACTCATAGGGTGCATGCTGCACAACGGCTACCCTAGTGAAGTGCTGGGAGGCCTTAGGGTCTGGGCTGAGGTCCAGCTGTCTGACCAGGTACCCTATGTACTTCCTCATTTCATTGAACTGGAACAGAGTGGTGGACTCAGAGCTATCTAGGATGAAAGCCATGTCAATGTCTGCATCGCTTCCGGCCGCTCGCCTGTCCCTGAAGGAAGGCCTCCAACTGCCAAATCCACAGGATGGGTCAATGTTGCAGATGTCTAGAAAGAAGCATGGAAACCCATTTATTCTGTGACTCCCACAGCAAGATATTGTACATCAGTGTGCTGAGAGTCAGGGGTAATTAAAATCGTCACATAATATAGAAGCCCATTTTATAGCTTCATGCCATTTTGTGGCCAGATTTCAGTTCTCATCATCTAACCCTAAATGAAACAAATCAGGAAGCTAAAGTCCTTGTTAGTACAGTATGGGATTGACATTAGAAGAAGAGGAAGAGGAGGAAGAGGTGGAGGAGGAGAAGAAGAAGAAGGGGAGGAGAGGAAGAAGGATGAGGAGGAAGAGAAGGAGGAGAAGTAGAAGAAGAGGAGGAGGAAGAGAAAGGAGAAGCAGAAGGAGGAGGAGGCGAGGGAAGGAGGAGGAAGAGGAAGAGGAGGAGGAGGAGTGGGAGGTGGGGGAAGACACAGAGAAAGGAGGGAGAGGGGAAGGACAGAGGAGGAAGAAGAAGGGAAAAAAGAAAAGAAGAGAAGAGGAGAGGAAAGGAGAGAGGAGAGGAGAGAGGAAGGGGAAGAGAGGACAGGAAAGGAGAGCGAAAGGAAAGGAAAGGAAACGATTTCTTTGCCGCTCTCTGAAGAAATGTGTTCCAGAAAGTCACAAAGACCAACAATTGAAATCTGAACTCTAAGGTCAAACTGTAAACAAAGCTGACTTTTTCCTTTATTTCCTATAAAATTAATCACTCCCTAACAGAGAGAAGCTCTGTTTGAGGGGATCCACTCTAAATATGGAAGTTACCTTACCCAGGCAAACATGACACGTGAGGACATTCTTCAGGAAGTCCGTGAGATCTCTCCTAGCGGGGAGGACGAGTGCATGTCCCACTGCTGTGTTATTGATCTGTTGAAACAAAAGGAAATGGCTGGTAGGAGTGTCCATGGTAAGGAACTACTTGAAATGGAGCTCAGGAAGAGAGTCATCTCAGAAAAATAAACCCCCCAACAGATTCAGTATCCTTTCGTTGGTTTTCTTGGTACCCTTGATACTTTATCAGTATCCTCTCAGGGATTTTCTTAGGAAGGAGCTACTGAGCTTAATAGGAAAACACAGGTTTTCTTCTGTACAGATGAGCTACAGTTCAAATCCCACTGCTGCCCTTTCTGTCAGGCCTGGAAGAAAATCATTTAACCTGCCTGGGGTCCAGTTTCCTCAGCTGCAAAATGGGGATGATGGTAAATTCCTTCTAGGGGATAATTGGAACATGGGTAATATGGCTATTTTCAGCAGCAGTTCCAGCCACGGACAAAGGGTAGCTCCATCCTCTCCGGCTCTCCCAGGTCCAGAAAAGGATATAACGGCAAAGCAAATAATAAAGTCACTTCTAGAAGATTCAAGAAGCCCTGCTCATCATCGTGGTGCCTAGTACAACATCACTAAGTAGTTATTTAGTAAATAATTAAATTTAATTAATGAATGATTAATTGACTTTTCTAACTTGCTGAAACAGTGCGGTCAAGAGCCATGTGGCTCTGGGTCCCTCAGCCCCTGTGAGGGAAAGTTTACATAAATGAGCTCTCTTACAAGGGAAGACAGCTGGCAACCACAGCTGGCTTCCCAAGCTCAGTGCTCTGGGCTCAAGACAGCCTGTGGTTTGGCAGAAGAAGCCCCAAGAGATGGCACCAACGTCCAGACTGTCTTTCACTGACATAGGCAGTGGTAGGACCATAGAAACCCCAGTCTGGGAGGAAAGATGCTAGAGACCATCCCACCACACCCCACCTTTCACTGACAAGAAATCTAAGACCCAGGCAGGTTAAGTGACATGACCATATTATTTGTGGTGACTTGAAGCTAGAAAGTGTGTGTGAGGCCGGGAGGAGGCGGTTAACTGATCTAGGTCTCTTTCCCATCATGCCCACCCCCCCACTTATCTTGAGCAATGCTGCCAGAATTGGCACTGAATAAATATTAATTGATTCATTTGCCAATTACTATAGCAATTATTTCTATTGTTATAATAATTAAACAAGTTAATGACAAGGGAGCACTTTGTAGCTTCACAGTGAAGGCTAAGCCTTGGCTGCCATCCAGGCTGAGGAAAGGTTTGAAGAGGGGCATAGATGGGGTGCTAGAGTCATTGATGTTGAAGGGAGATCACACTAGAAAACTGTAGGCCTCAGGGTCAGCCCTGGGAGATGCTCCTCCAACATGTGAGGAGGGACACAGTGGGAATAAATCACAGGCATCTGGATGTTGCCCTACCGCCAGCCCCATTGGCTGTCCTGGAAATCTCACTCAAGTAGTTGCCAATCACAACAACCTCATCCAGGAGCTTTGGGAAATTCCTCATGAACTCCTCAAGGAGGCACAGATGGGTCTGAGAACCTTCTCGGGGCCCAAGAAGAACAGAGGGAGGTGCCAAGGACACACACAGGGCACAGACCTGTAATGCATTGATGAGCTGCCGGTCCTCCTGGCTCGTGAGGAACAAGGGTGTGATTCCTGCATCTGAAAGCTTCAGCACGGCCTCCCTGAGCTGTTGGGATGCCTTTGTGGGCTTATTGCTGAAGAAAACAGCCACCTTCCTCATCAGGAATCCATTCCTCACGCGCTTAAATGTGTTCCTGGCCACGAAGGACATGGCTGTTTCCAGACTCTGTTGCTTGGATGTCAGAGCCACCTGAAGGTTCTTGATCTTGTCCAGGAGGACCGACTTCTTCTTGGAGTCAGCAAACCGGATCTCCGTGGTCACCTCGTTGTTGTAGGTGACCACAGCCACACGTGCCCCCCGCGGGCAGTTGCTCTCAGCAATGGTCAGGTCACCCACAATCTTCAGGAGCACATCCCTCATCCGGCTAAATGTGTCTTGGGTGACACCCTCTGAGGTGTCTAAAGCAAAGGCCAGCTCCGTCGGGAAGACGGGACATTCCAGGGGCCCTGCAGGGAGTGGGGATTTTCAAAGACAAATCTGACTTACTGGAAAAAGGGCTCTTCTTTCTGCAGGAGGAAGTCAAACGGCTGAAATCAACTTACCATAGCAGCAAGCTATAAAAGAGAGGAAGAGAGGAGTGAAACATGTTTACTGTGTCAGAATTTCAAATGTAAAATACAGAAGCGTGTCATGGACAACAGAGAATCATGTACTTACGGCATTTATCTTTGATGCTCTGGACAAGGGCACATTGCTTTAAAAGGAAAGGAAAGAAGTGTGAGGGGGGTGAACAAAAGACTTACAATGCAATGACTGGAGCTGTATGCATGCAACTTACATCCATGGAGTCCCCTCTGTTGCCTTTGGGACCCTGTAAAACAAGGAAGGAAAGGATGAGAAGCCAGGCAGATGGGCGGGACCACCAGTGCAAAGGAACCACCCTCCAATCCCAGAAATAGAACAAAGGAAGCAAATGTAGACCTTGGCAGACCTTGAACCTTTCCAGGCTCTCCCTATAAATTTGATTTTACTGCCCAAGGAGTAAAAGAGAGACAACTTTGAGGGCAAAAGTGTTTCTCTTGCAAGATAAGTAGTTCTACATTTTGGAAACCTGGAAGCTGATGACAAATCAAAGGGATCGCACACTTAGGCTTAAGTCTCAACACAGAATGGACAGTGAGGAGTCACTTAGCTAACCCTCAGCTCCAGGCAGATTCCACCCCAGTCAAAGGAGCTCCGAGGATAGACCCACAGCGACGCTCAGCTTCTCGTCCCAATATGTGGCTGTCCTGATGTCAAGCAGTCCTCTTGTGAGTCAGTCAGGTGTCTTCCCACAAGACAAGTGACTGCCTTACTTTTTCCCATTAAATGGTTCACGTTTAAAAGGCAGTAATCACCTGACTTGGCCTTCACCCAAGTTCAACCTGTCTTAGTCCCTCAACATTTCCTTGTAGGAGTGATTATCCATCATTCCTTGAACCTCATCAAATTTCATGTCGGAAGACAACACAGGGAGAGCTTCAAATAAGGAAACAAAGACATTCAGAGGGAAGAGACATAGTGGAAAGGCTGCAGGTCACCCTCCAGTCCCCAGGTAGCCGGGCACTCGAGGTTTTTAAACCACAAATCTGAAGCTCTCCCGGGGATTTTATAAACCAAAGGAAGAAGTCTGCAAACCAACATCTGACATAAATTATACTAATTCTGCAAGATGTAACCCAAGAGGTATAAAACTTGTACTTTTTTTTTTTTTTTTTGGTCCTGTACACAAACCTCAAACAAACCCACACCAGGAAATTATGAAGGCAAATTACAATATATCCTAGAGCACAAGGTTCCTCAAGAAACTTCTTTTTAAAGTTTCTTGTAACTCTAAAATTCAAAAGCTCTTTTCTCTATTGTGGTATCAAAAGAAAAGTAGTTTATTTGAGAGAAAAAAAAAAAGGCAGGAATGACAAAAATGCAGCAACCCGCTCTGTGAGGAGACGAGACAGTGGAAAGTTTATAAAGAGGCATGTGGAGAGCATCCCATTCCAGTGGCTTGATCAGAATTGGGTGGATACTCACAGATGGTCCTGGATAGCCAGGGTCTCCCTTCTGCCCCACTGCCCCTGGAGGTCCTGAATTTCCCTAGAAAGGGCAGAACAAACACTGCTCAGCTGTGGCAGAAGATTCCCAACTCCTGCAGTTGACAGAGGCGGTGAAGGTGATCTAACCCTACATTTCCTTTCACCACGAGAACTCTCTCACCGTAAGATGCCTCCCCCAGAACCATTAATGAGGATGTACAAGAAACCAAAAAATGACAATTAATCAGGTCACTGTTCAGTGGAGACAACCAATCCAATGTTTCGAAACCCTACCTTCAATCTTAAAGGGTGTAATCTGACTCTTCATTGAGTAAATGAACAGGATAATACGATGGTTTTCACTAAAAATAACAGTCTCCCACATCTAGACCTCAGTTTGTTAAGTCAGGACACAGTGCAATCTTAAGAAGATGAGTAAACATCCATTGAAGAGAGTCGTTCAGAGCTAAAAGTAGCTTAAGGAAGAGGACTCTCATGATGGGGAGAGGGGGGGTGTGCAGTCTAGTGATCCCTGAGATGTGTTAGAGGAAGGGGTTCTTGGGACCTCCCCATAAGGACAGCATTGCTGAAGGAGGACAGTGCAGACAATCATGGAGGGTCCAAAAGACACTGGTCTAGGGCTTAGGATTCCTTTTCTTCTACCCTCTACTACCACTAGCCCCACTGCAGGAGAAGAGGGATAATCTTCACCTCACATGTTCTCATTCCCCACCTGCATCCAGGTGCAGACAGACTCACCCTTCGGCCTCTAATGCCTTTGGGTCCCACTGCTCCACCTGTCCCTGGCTCACCAGGGGCACCCTGGGAAGAGAGCCAGAAAGAGATACATTAATATCTGAAACAGAGAGTCTAGATGAGGGTCTTGGGCATCTAGACCACACTTCCCAGGGAAGTCAAGTGGCTCACTCTGATTTACATTCTGCTGGGTTCCTAGTACACCTGTGTCCTTCGCAGAGTTGGCCTTAGCTTACTGAACTGTATTGACAATATCATACAGATCCCAGCATTTTAAGTTTGCAAAGTACGTTACTGCCATGTCATTTCATTTAACCCTCACTGTCACCTCCATGTAACAGGGGAGGGAGTACCTCAGAGAGGTGGGGTCTTCCACGGGTCACTGGTTAAAAAGCGGCTGACCCAGCACTGATACCACGATATTCTGATTTTCAACCCATGATCGTACCAGACTCAGCTCCAAACAACAGTGATGTCCCACCACTAGGCACGTATTTATTTTGCAAGTATTACCTTTGACCCTGGGTATCCAGGGAATCCTCTTTCTCCCTGTAAGAGATAAATAAATAACTCAATATTTGGTCCCAATTTAAAGGCATCTAAAATAAATTATTCTTGAGCAAGAAAAATATATCCCTGGAGTCATCAAGAGAAAATATTCACGATATTACAATAAAATTTTGGGAAATAATTCTTTAAAAATACAAGTTGTCAGAAGTTCAAGAAATCTAGGAGGTACATACTTTTTTGCCTCTGCGCCCTTCATTGCCAACCCCGTCTCTGCCATCATCGCCCTGGGGGTGGAAAGAGAGCATTACTATGGGCCACCACGCTGGGCAAGGCACAACCACCTCTGTCTAGAGCCCTGAGCACAGTGTCCTTGGTTCCCTGAAGTGTTCCCAGATCAGGGAAGTGTTCCTGCTCCCACTCCATCCTCCAGGTGCAACAAGACGGAGACTATAAGTAAGCTTAATGGACTCCTTGGGCAAAATGGTGCTGGTGTGGCACCACTGTAAAGAAAAATGGACAGCCACTGGGAAAGACAGCCCTTGGGAGAAGAATCAAAGACCCACTGAACTGAGACTCATAAGGCATCCTGACTCTCTGCATCTAGGAATCTTTGATTCTCCTTCAAAGCAAAAACATGGGATTCAGTCTTTCATGTCTTCCCAAGTCCCCTAACCTGTCGCCTCCTCTGTAACCCCCTCCTCTTCCAGTAGTGCCACTAGACTGTCTTCCTTCCAAACACCCTCCTCCTATGCTCTCAGATCTGCCCTGTCAACACCCCCATGGAAGACTTTCAGAACTGGACTCCATCAACTATTTCAAAAGAATCAGAAGATTGCATGTAAACTATACATTCATGTCCCTAAAACATATGTCGAGCATGGCTCCTAGTTCATTTACAGCTTTAAGCAAACATCAACAGCTGAAGAACCATGGCCCAAAAATGTATAGACACAGAATCAAGAAGAGATTTCCTTCAATGGTCTGAATAGATTTTAAAGTTTGATTCCCCACCCCACCCCCACTCCTGAAACTAATAATAACAGAAATGGATCTTTTAAACTTCAGTTTCTTGTAGAGAAATTGCATACAGGCAAAAAATATTTTAAAGTTTGGGATTATAAATCAGATAAATCTGGTCCATTTACAATGTTTAGGTATACCACCTCATTTTTTAAAAATTCTCCATGTTCTGTAGACATCTTTTCCCTATTGTTACTGAGCAGATAGATTATCGTTATAGATTATTTTTAAATGATACTTCTAAATGAGTTATCAAAGTAATAACCTCTATTCCTAGATGTCTCATTCAAAGGCAATGGTTTCTCTCTGGATCAAGACCTGACCAGCTCCAACTCCATTTTAGCCAAAGGACATTTATTTCTTTGCAGGAAAGCTCTACCCAGTCATGGTCACAAACCATTTGCAGAACCGGAAATGAAGGTGGTTCAAGCTCCATTTTGTCCCCACATTCTTAGGGGAGAAAAGTGTCTTCACCCTCTCCTCCTGATGAAATGTAACTTTCTTGGAAATTGATTTGCTGTTTATAAGAAGGTTTCACTGTGTTCAATCAGATCCCCAAGGATACAAGAAGCAATGATCAAGTTTCCTCTATTCAGAACCAACCCGATTTGCAAGGATGAAGCCCAGCCCAGAGCAAGGTCCCCATCTACTCGCCTCCCACCTTTCAGTGAAGGGTGAGCCACGGCATATCATGACCTTACCGTCTCCCCTCGGGGGCCCCGGCTCCCGACGCCTCCCTTTGGTCCTGGCTCTCCAGGCTCACCCTACACAAAAGAAACAAAGCTGAGACAGCTGTGGGTCCAAGGCCAACTTAAAATGTGATTCCAAGCCCTTTGCGCTCTACACAATGCCGCAAGCTGCTAACTTCTAGATTCTGATAAAAATTATTTTTTAAATTGCAGTGTTAGTGTGCAGATTCGCAGAAAAGAATCCAGGAGAGCCTGTGTTTGCTCCTTGCATTAACCCAGCACAGGAACATGCTGGCGGGGAAACGAGAAGGAGAAACAGGGGGAAGAAAGTCAGTGGGCGCTGAATTCCAGGGGACACCCAGCCAACACCAGCAAGAGACCCAGAGATGACTGTGCATTCCCATGAACACATTTTCTTGACAGAAAATGCTGCCTTTTCAGACTGGTTCTGATAAACTGTGGTTTCTCTTCAGGCTTATGGAAAATCTGTTCTCAGACAGCCTGCATAGAACAAGCAGCCATTATCCAAAACAGTCGGGGATTTGAGGCTCCTGGATTAGCTAAATATGGCCAGTGCTCTCCGTGTGTGCACAGCCAGTGTTTAAAGAATGTGTGTTCAACACAGCTCTGATGCAGTACTAAGTGCCTCCGGTCTGCCTATGGCGAGGAGCCACATGCTGCCGCATGAAGAGATCAGAGAAACCCCAGCTGCTCGTAGGTCCTGGCCCCAAGACAGCCAGTCCGCTGAGTACAGCCTTCGTGTTTCCTTGAGCGGGGACAGGACAGGGATTCCCCCTGACCAAGCCGGCTGGTGACAGGGAAAGCTGGGTGCACGTGAGGCCGGGGATGGGGGTTGGGAGCACAAGGACAGATGAGACAGAGGTTGTAGAGAGGGGGCTGTATGACTGGGGCTTGACCTCAGGAAATGAACTCTACGTTTGTCAAGACAAACCTTCCTTCCCAGGGGACCGGTCCTGCCACGTTCTCCAGGAACACCCGCGGTCCCTCCGCTTCCCTGGAGCACAAGGAGAGGAGTCCATCAATGAAATATTTATGAAATGTACACACACCCCCACCAAGCCAAAGGGCCTGAGCCCTATATCCCATCCCGCCGCGCTGAGTGCCAACCATGGTGCTAGAGATCTGAATGCAAGCCCGCATGGACAGGGCTTGTGCAAATCTAAACCATCAGGGTGACCATGTGACACAAGTGTCCTCAAAAGGACCCATGCTGCTGTAACCACATACCCCAGTCCCTGACTAGAGGGACAGCACCCAGATTTCACCTGCCCTTTTTTTCCCTTTGCACACCTCCATGCCAACACCTGTGTATACAGGTGTGGGGTCCTGTGGACGTGTATCCATTGAGAGAGCAAAAAAATAATGAGGAAACATAGCTCTAAAAATGGAGTGTGGCCTCCAGAGCCCAGAAATGACCAGAACAGACACGTCAACAACAGAGGGGAGCAGCTACTGGTCACTGGTGACTCCTTGAAGAGCTTCACCATGCCCGCATTCCACCTTAAACTCGTGACTAATCAGAGCTTAGATAATGGGACCAAAACCACAGAAGCTCAGAAAATAGGTATATCTCAGATCGCAGATGGGGGAACGACTCTCCGCAAACAACGGCTCGCACAAAGTTCCTGCTTCGCTGTCCCAACCTTTGTTCACTCATGTTATGACAGGTCAGGTCTCTGCCTGTTTTTGGTAGCTCTGACTTTCCATAACAAATGCCAGGGTACCCATCAGGCAGGAGGGATGCCGGAGTGCGTGTGCTGGGCGCCCGGTCCCCACTCAGCTCTGACACATGCCGCACACCGTCGCTGACCACTGAGATGGAGGCTCATGCCTATGGCCGTGCAAATTTAAGGAAAAGCTTCTGTGTTGAACCTGAGGCTGGGAGATGCCTTACACAAAATACCGAACCACAAGGCAATCTCTAAGGGCCACCTATGACACATTTTGGCATGTGCTGAGAATTTGGACAGATCTAATTAGACCTTATGTTCTATCCTCAGACTTGGGAGATGCGGGACAGCTTCCCTCCGCTTACCACCCAGCTGGTCCAGGTTTGGAAGCGGCGGTACTGGGATTTAGAAGACCCTGGAGCAACAAGGAAAAGGGTCTCTTCTTCCCTCGGGGAAACTGGCCGGTCACTGTGAAGACTGACGGTGACCCAGGGTCTGGGTGGCCGGGGAGGAGGCAAAGGAAGGTCCCGGGGACCTCAGCCTGTGCATCCCTGTGCTCTGCTTAGCTCAAGACAGGGCTGGGATCCAGCCGACTTACCCGAGGCCCAGAAATGCCCTGTTCACCGATCAGGCCTGGAGGACCTGTGGGACCAGGTGGACCCTGAAAAGTAAAAGGCCAACGTAAGTGCTGCACGGAGGCGGTGTTCCGTGAGGAAGCTCAGGACCCAGAGGCCAGAGCCTTGCTTCTGCCGGCCGAAAACCCTGCTAGCAACCACTCTTCAGTCTCGGCGAACAGCAATCCCAACCCAGGACACAAATGGGGAAGTGAGTTTAAAATACAAATGCAAGGGGTGCCCAGGTGGCTCAGTCAAGCATCGGACTCTTGATTTCAGCTTGGGTCATGATCTCAGGGTTGCGAGATCAAGCCCCATGTCAGGCTCCACACTCACTGCAGAGTCTGTTTGAGCTTCTCTCCTTCTCCCTCTTCCCCCAATTCTCCCCGCCCTCCCCCTTCCCTTTAAAAGAAGTAAATTACATCTTTTTAAAAATGCTAAGGAACAGGAGTTCAAACAAAAGCTTATACGCAGATGTGCATAGCAGCACTATTCACAATTTCCAAAAGGTAGAAAGAGCCCAGGTGTCCACCAGCTGACACCTGCATAAACCAGTTGTGGTCTGTCCACACCGCAGAATATGACTTAGCCCTGAGGAGGAAGGGAGCAGAGACACCTGCTACTACATGGACGGACATCAAAAATATGATGCCCAGGGAAGGAAGCCAGACAGGCCACAGAGAATGTGATTCCATTCCCACGAAATTTCCAGGAGAGAGAAATCCACAGAGACAGAAGGGAAATGAGAGGTTTCCAGCAGCTGGGGGAGGGGAGATGCGAGTGACTGCTTGACAGGGAGGGGACTCCTCTGGGGACAGTGAACATGTTTGCAAACTATATAGAGCTGATGCTTGTACAACACTGTGAATGGACTACCCACCACCGATTGTTCACTTTACAAAGATTAATTTGCATTCAATTTTGTTAAACTGACTGTCACCTCATTTAAATATAAAAACAAATACCAGACATCTGGGAAAGCATCACAGGCACATGGCCTCGACGGGGGTACTGACCTGTGCGCCTCGGGTCCCCTGCTCTCCCACTGAGCCTGGCTGGCCGGGGCCGCCCTTGTTGCCCTTGGAAACAAAGGAAGATGGAGGGGAGAGGTCAGGGTGGTTTATGCCAATGTCAGCTGTGTGCTCCACCATCACATCTGGACAGGGGGACAGGCGAACAGCCCCACGCGGGGGGCAGGGGCCACTGGCACCGTGCCTCCAGGATGAGACACGACACCTTGCAGCCCGTGTCACTCTGCACTCTTATGATGGTTTCCCACTGTTTTCAACGTCTACTCAGGACGGCTTTGTGAAATGAGGAGTCCTGCCTGGCACAGGTGAATAGACAGACACAGTAAGATGCTAAAACTGGCCAAAGCCCAGACAAGCAGGCACATTAAGGCTGAGGGATTCCCGGACACAGTGTCCTCCGTCTCTCGCCTCTATCTCTGCCCCTCGTCCCCACGGCCACTCAGTTTCACGGGCCATTTAGAAGAGGCTCAACTTAAGGAGTTGGTGGAGAAAGTGGGGGCAGCTACCTGAGCTCTGTGCCTTGGTGGCCAAGGGACAATGTTTTTGGCCCCCTGGCTGGATTGCCTCCCTGCCCTTTGAAAGCACACGGTGAGTCCCAACATGAGGACAGAAAAGAGGCGCCAAGTGAGAGACCTACCTTAGCTCCCGCGGGTCCCCTTCGGCCAAAGCCACCCTGTGGAGAAGTCACAGAAACTGAAAGGGAGTCTGGGGATGGAGCCTGGGGCTCTCTGTGATGGGAGCCCCCGAGCACCAAATGCCAAAACTAGCCAGCCCAGGGCAAAGCACAAGAGACGCCCCCCCTCCAGCCCTCATCTCCACTCTCCACTCTTGCTTCCATGCAGCCCTGTTAACCAACCAAATGCAAGTTTTCACAGTTAACTTCAGACCTGCCAAGCAAAATAATGACTCGTTCTGGCTGCACGATCCCAGCCAGCTTCAAACAAGGATGTGAAATGGTAATGTCAACCTATCCGCTTTACGATCATTTTCCTAACAGTGGGGAGACGTAATGAAATATGTTCATTCTAATGTCAGGGAGTCCCAAACTCTCCAAATGCTCCTGGCCAAATATAACACACACTCCGTTAAGGAAAGCATCGGGAGTGCGTGTATGTGGAACCTAAAAGCCCAACTGTATTTAGTCTGGGCTCGTGACTTGGCAACATTGTTCTCGATGTTCCAGGAGTGACCCTTAGTTCACATACATGTGGGCCTGCTGTGCTAAGTAATCCTTTAATCCCGACTTTGTGATGCTTCCTCTCTCATGCAAAGGTTTAGGATGGGAATGCATGAAGGTCCTGGGTGTATCTCTGTGAGGTTAAGGGCTGGTATTCTGGATTCTGTAACACAGCAGCTCACATTCTCCACTCCCAGTGGACCAGCCCAGAGATTTTCTGGGGTGATTGTTCTGCCATTAGTCACTGTGGTGGCAGCTCCTTTAATGGAAGACTTTGGCCTTCTTCCACGGGCGACACATGGAGCAGTAGAAGAGGAAAGAGGCCAGGTCACTCCTTCAAAGTAACAATCTGGCTGGCCTCTCCCAAAAAGGGACATCCTGGAACAAGGCCAGAGGCCACCAGTGCTTAATGATGCACAACGCATGCCAGAGGCAGCCTCCAGACGCCTGAGTGGTGGTGTGAGGGGCAAGGTGGCCCAGAGAGGGACCATTTCACCTCGGCATGAACCTGGCACAGTGAGGTCATAACAGAATAGAAGGAGGAGGCCAGAAGCCAGGCCTCACCCAGCCTCAAGGGAAGAACGGAAGCGACAAGAGCCCTCGACCACATCAAATTCAAAACCAAGTTTCTACCTTGCACCTAGAAATCAAACAAATCATATGCATGCCTCTATCTTAAGTCCTTCATGAAAACAAGCCTTGGCTCTGCTCACCCATGGAGCTGAGAGCCTTTCATGACCATCGAGTGTGTCTTCAACTCCTGTGTCATTACTCAGCTCCTCAGAATGCCCAAAGCCTATCATCTGATCACGGGTGAAAGTCATTCCTTCCAAAAACCCTCAGCGCAGGTCACGTCTCTGAGGCCCCCCCGCCATCGTCCCCCCAGGGCGTGGCTGGTGGAGGCGACATTCTTGCTGAGCCTCCCATGGCTGTCTGCACCAGCCAGTGAGCACCTGAAGACTTACTAACTTCCAGACCACCCTCCCTGTGCAGGGACTCTCTCCCCCTTCCAGAACCCCAAGCTCTGGGTTCCCAGGAAGCCGCATGAAGATTGTATACCCAGCTTCCGCTTTATCAACTCTTCAACAAGACTCAAAGAGCCGGCACACCACCAGTTGTCTTACAACAGACGTTTGTGAAATGTCTTGAAAAGGCAGCTGCAAGACACCATTCGCGAGCAAACAGAACCCGGGTGTATCTCTTGAATTCCATCCTCACAAGCAAACAAACTATCATTCAACCAGCCTGTATACAACCCGTCAGCCTTGCTACCCCTCGCTCCCCTGTACTCGGGCTTCTGTTTGGATTTTAAAAATATTTAACAGGGTAAAACCTAGCCAAATATTTGAAAGCAGCAAAGATACTCCTTCTAAAAGCATCTGTTGGATGTGGTTTTTCTCATGGGAAGGAGGCCGAACCAGGAGGTGGGGGAAGAGAAAGAGCACAGAGCAAATGGTAAGAATGAAAAATTTCTATAAGCAGCAAGCTTTGGGTGACAACAGTTCCAGAAATCCTCTTAAAGTCCCTAAATATAAAGTTGCTGAGTAGCTCTGCCCCAGATCATCTTGGCAACTCTGGGGGCACTTGCTAAATCCCCGTACAGAGTCCCCCAAGGCCCAAGAGGCACTCACGTCCTTCCCGGTTTCTCCAGGCCTTCCAGATACCCCGTCTCTCCCTGGGAGACCCTGAAGTGGGGAAAAAAAATTGGCATAAGATTCTCATCCAGCTCTGGCATATTGCACCAGACACCACTGGAAAAGGGGCACACACCCAGGGGGTGATGCCTGGTGGAACCCCTTAGACAGGGGTCATGACCATCTCCACAAGCCTCTGGCTTGACAAACCCCTTCCATGAATATCTAAGGGGCACAAATTCTGCAGAAAGGAAACCCCTCTTGATGGCAGTTGCTTCGGCTCCCTATTGGGGAGATGTCTTTCACCCGCACCCAGGTCTGCTCCCAACCTCGTATGCCCCACAGCCCTGGAGACCACTTTCATGGCCGCTGTAGCTGGGGGAAGTCCTCAGCAAAAGGGGTCTGGGAATGTAGAGCACCATACCATGGGACCAATGTCTCCAGTTTCTCCTTTGGGTCCTCTCTGCTGACTGTCCCGTCCTGAGTCACCCTGTCAACAACACGGGTCAGGGACATGAGCCGCATAGGCAAGAAAAGGATGCTTGATTTCAGTTTAGGGAAAGAGAAGGAATAAAAGGGTTTGCAGTTTTTCTGGTTCTGTGGCTCTATGAAACCCATGCCAGGCCAGCCACCCATCCTTCGGGCCAGAACGAGGCAATAGTGACTCCGGGCCCCTGCCCTCCCCAATGAGGAAGGACTGCCCACTGTCTGAAGCCAAGAGTGGTTGGTGACCCTGTTGTCAGGCTGTCCTGGTGGGATGGGTGGGCTCTGTGGGACATGGCCAAGGGGTGGTGGCTCAGGGTCTGACATTTTTGCCACCCTTAATACCTTTCTAACCACCCAATCCTGCTAGATTAAACTGCCCGAGGCCAGCTTTTGAGAAACTTCTGAGGTCTTCCTTTTTTATGTTAAGCCTTGCAAACACTTACCTTTGCAGGTAGAAAGCAAACATATCTCCAAAATTGTAGGAAAAGGAAAAACCACATATGTTGTCAACATATCTGAAGACAATTTCAAAATCCTGGTTTTAAATTCTTCCTTTCAACCCCTTCCCCATGACCCTCTTCTCCAGACATGGGTCTCAACCTGTGGATGAGGAAGTTCCCTTACCGGGTCACCTCGAATTCCAATGTCCCCTCTCTCTCCTTTTTCCCCTTTAGGTCCTTTGTCACCCTAAATAAAAAGCACAAGTAGAGACAAAAATCAGATTTCTAATTTGTATCTCACCCTTAAACTCATGTTCTTCAGTTCATAAATCTTCAACAAAACAACATTTCCCATTTGCTCATTTACATGAAGGTAAAATGACTCCAAGTATTTCCAATCTGTTCAGGTAATCCAAATATTAATGGGACCTATTCTGTACCAGACACTAGGGAGTTTTTTAAACAGAACTTACTTGATCCCTGCACTATGAGACATAATCTTCAGACAAACAAACAAAAAAATCTGATGTATCTGTCACAGCTGACAGAGGGCAGAGGAGATACCAAGGATGACCCCCTCAAGAACATCAGGGAAGACTGCCTGGAGGAAGCAGTCTCTCTCCCTCTCTCTCTCCCTCTCTCTCGCCATAGATAGATAGATAGATAGATAGATAGATAGATTCCTTAAGTAAAATGTTTTAGTTTTTCTTTAATGGCAACACTATGGAAACATACTGACCCTTCTACCGGGATTCCCTTTCTCTCCAGAAGAACCAGGCAATCCTTTGTCTCCCTGTCAAAGATAATGAGAAATGTCACTCCCAGCACAATTTCCAGGACCGAGATATGAGGGGCCGGGATGTTTAGGACCGGACGCGGTGTGGACTGAGTGTGAAATCGCTTACGTCTTCACCGTCGAGACCATCTAGCCCGATTTCTCCTAATTCACCCTACGAAGGGGAAAGACACAGAGTGAGTATAGAAAGCCATCTGGCAAAGGAAAAATGACAAATACTAGGACAGCTTTAAATTTAAAAAACAAAAACAAGCGTAGGTACCTTCTCTCCTGGGAATCCACGAGAGCCCTGGAAGGTAGGGCAAAGGGGAAACATTAGCTCCTTCCTGGAGGCCAAAGAGAAGAGGCTAGAACAGACTGGGGGCCCCACCCCACCTGAACACCCCAAACCCAAAATTCAGTGCTGTGGACTCATCTGTCTCCCCCCCACCACTCTCCATCACATGGGGGATCCTAAGGCTAGTTTGCTAGGAACTTGGGTCCCTGGGCAGGAGGGGACTAGGCTCCAAGGCCTTTTGGTGACTCTGTGGCCCTGTGGCCCCTTCCCTCCAGCAGCTGCTTTCAGACTTCAGCCAACGGAGGAGAAAGAGCATCCAAGCATTTCACATAAGGAACCTTCCAGCATGTGCTGTCCACCCCGCCCCAACACTTCCCTGGCTTCTCTCTGGGTCTGGGGTAGAGACACTGGCCACTGGCCCTCCCTCCACACTGGCCCATGCGTTCTCTGTCCTCGTGACTGCCTCTTGACATGCCTGTGGGAAACTATTCCACCATCCTCAGGCCCCCTTCCCACAGCAGCCAGGGCTGCTGAGCCCACGAGACTTTGGACCTGCCCTCCAATGAGAGGCCACTGAAACCCCTGGGGGTCTTCCTCCCCAAGGAGGCATTTGGGGAAACTGTCTCACTTCCACACATGCTGTTGAGTGCCCTCTGCCTGTCGGGGCCCTGGGGCTGTCTGTGGTCACCCCACACACACACACACACGCACTCAAGGATCAGCACACTGTACCTTTACTCCTCTTTGCCCGGGGCAGCCCTGGAAACCTTGTGTGCCGTTCACACCAGGAGGACCACGCTCACCCTACCAGGACAGACAAAGGCAATTATAGGTTGGAGCACCTTGTCACAAACCTCCACTGAGTTCACTCTGCCAGGAAAGGTGTGTCCTAGAAGATGGATTTCACTGGGCAGGGATGCTGTTCGACCCCAGTGAAGCCTCCAACATCCCCTTGGGTAGTTCCTGCCCCTGGAGGGAGCGGGACCTGGGAGGGTCTTCAGCTCAGAGGGTACCTCCCAGGAGGACCAAGGGTGGGCAGGGCTCTGGGTACTGGGTGCTGGAAGAATCCTTGGCCTGAGGACTCCTCTGTACCATCCCTTATTCCAAGCATTCCGAAGGGTGCTGGGATCAAGCCTGCACCTAGCACTTCCAGCTGGGACCCTGGGATTTCACATGCTCCCCACCGGATCCTTTATCCCCATCTCAGGGTTGGCCTTCCTTCTAGGGTCTCAAAGCCTCTCAGACCTCCTCAGTCCCAGGCACTGCCTCCTGAACGCCCAGTGGGGGTTGGGTGGTCCCCAGTCTCAGAGGCCATCAACTGTGTCCCTCTGAAACAGGACCAGGACACCTGTAACTAGTACCCACACCGTGCATGTCCAGGTCATCACACTGTGCTCCACGGTGTAGAGATCTGAGGACAGCTCTTGAGGACATCAGAAACTGTTTTCCCAGTAGGAAAGTCACTGGAAATAGAGCTTATGAAACTCAGAACCCAACCCCACCATGTGGGAAGCAAGGAGGAAATAAAAACTTAAAGAACCAATTATTTTGTACTTACGGGGCCGCCCTCATCACCAGGATAACCTCGATAGCCATCTTCTCCGGGAATACCCTAGAACAGAGAAAATCCGTTCCTCAGTTAAAGCCCATAGTTCTCTTTGTTCCACCTTCAAATGTCTCCATGACCCCCTTCGTTCAATAGAGCAGTGGCACCAATTAGCATGGCTTTAGCTGTCCCCTTGAACTTGGGCTTCCACTCATTATTCCAGTGTAATTAATCAGGATCTTTCAGGCTGATCTACCAAGAAATTCTCGTTGTTTCCTGTAACTTAGACACATTTGCTCAGAATCCTGCTGATCATCCACAGGGAGGCTGTCAGGGATGCCCACCAATTTTAACAGTATTTTGTAAAATGAAGAACAATGTAGAAAACAGCAGATGCCCTCACCCCGAGAAAAGAGAGAAGGCTGTGGGCATCCAGTACCCCTTGGCCCTCCTGCTGCACCCTTGGGACTCCACTGCGTTCTAGCCCCAGGTGTACAGGAGGCCAAAGTCGCTTTACCTTTGGCCCGATGCTGCCAATGGGCCCGCGGTCTCCCCTTTGTCCAGAGCATTTGCAGGGAACTCCGCAGCACACTTTCTCGGCAATGTTGTCCTACCAAAAGGAAAAGAAAGTTCAAGTCTCAACAATGCCTAGGAAAAAAAGAACAAAGAGCATAAATATGCTGTGAAGGTCAAAATCTTCGTGAGTGGCTTTCTTAGTGAGAGATGAAGTTCTGCCCGTGTGGCTGGCGCCTTCCCTCCGAGACTGGCTTAGCATCAGGAGGGCAGTGGGAAGTCACAAATGGGAGCATGAAGAGCAACCAAGGTCAAAGTGATCTCATTCACGGTGTCACCTCAGGCTGGGTCTTATTTCTAGAAGTTTCCAACATGCAGCTTCTAATTTCAAACGTTAAACCTAACTCACGTATTCTCAAATGCAAAGAGCAAGGCGTAAGACACAAATTGCATATGGCACAGACAGAAGTATCTCCAGGATAGAGATTTATACCCACTTCCTCACAGCCAGGGTTAGAGCACAGATTATGCTGTCCACCCAGAGGAAGCCTTGGGAACAGCCCCCATGTGAGGGCAGACCCCAGTGACCTGCGACTTATCCACCAGGCCCACCACTCTGGGTCACCAGTGGGGCCACCCTCAGCAGACACCCTCGACGTTCCCTTCCTATCCTAGCCCCTGACCTTGCAGGAAAGCACAGGCCCAAGAAACATTTCCGACTTTTCAACTCATAGCAGTCAAACACTTTTCTTGCCCTGGGCTTCTCAGAGATTTCACGTTCTTCCATGTCCCAGATACACCAGCTAACACAACTCCTTCCATCCAATAACAAAATAAAATCCTAAAGCCAGCTCTGGGAAGAAGGGACAGTCAGTTTGTCCCACGACCCACTCTTGCCAGCAGCAAACAATCCCTAAATTAACCACTCAGCACCACATCCCCCAAAGGTCTGCCCCACTCCCAACCCGGGAGCTACCTCTTCCAGCTGAGAGAGGCTGAACCCATGCACTGGGAAGCCTCATGGGGGGCACCTTCATCTCCTCCAGAAGAAACTAGGAGAGAAAGCAACGGAGAGGCACCTCTGCCCAGAAATGGTCTTTCTTTTCCTGCATAGCCTTGTTTTCACGTGCAAGCTTTCACTCTTCCTTATTTGGGGACAATCACTCTGATGTTTCACCTTCATAAGGTTCAGGCAAGCTTATGAAGAGCAAGATGCTCATGAGGAGGAGCAGAGGAAATGGCCAGGTGACACCAGCAGCAGCATGCCTAGAGACCCACCATCCCATGGGCTGTCCTCCCAGCTCTTGGATACCTCAGTTTCAGGACTTGCGCTGAAGGTGGCAACAAGGCAGGTCCCTCCCACTTGAATTATTGAATTACCTACCCAAATGGCTCCTCTGCCATTCATTGGGCAAAAGAAAAAAATAAAATAAAAGCCTTCGTTATCTGAAGATGACAAAGAATTTGGTATCTAGACCTGTTTGTGGGGAGAGGCATAGAAACTCACAAGCTGCTCTGCCAGCTCATAATCAAGGTCCAGCAAGTTGAGCCTCAGTGGCCGGCTGTACAGAAAGCCTCGCCCGAACTCCAGCTGCATCAGCTGCTCCAAGTTAGCTACACGTTCAAGGCCCACCAGGATCAGAGCATGGACCCCTGCAAGGAGAGACATTCAGGGCAGCTCAGCCAGCATTCCGAGCCACAACCTCTCCGCCCTCCTGACTTTCTATGTTTTTTCTTTTATTTATTTTCAGCATAACAGTATTCATTATTTTTGCACCACACCCAGTGCTCCATGCAATCCGTGCCCTCTATAATACCCACCACCTGGTTCCCCCAACCTCCCACCCCTCCGCCACTTCAAACACCTCAGATTGTTTTTCAGAGTCCATAGTCTCTCATGATTCACCTCCCCTTCCAATTTCCCCCAACTCCCTTCTCCTCTCTATCTCCCCATGTCCTCCATGCTATCTGTTATGCTCCACAAATAAGTGAAACCATATGATAATTGACTCT
>NC_081559.1:43660169-43772754 GCF_022355385.1 Mustela nigripes
AAACAGAGGAAACTTGTTCAGGCCGGAAGATCACAAAGATAAAGGAGTGAGACTGGTAGGGACTCTGGAAGCATTTACTTATCTAATAGACCCACCTGGCAGGTAGACAAGCGCAGCAGGAATAGGATGATAGGGAGAACAAGTGTCCTAACAAAGGACGTGAACTGAACCGTGAAGAATACATAGGAAAAAGATAAATAGAAACTAAGCAGGTAAAGCCAGAGAAGTGTAACTCCTGGGGCTCCCTCCTCCTCTGTCTTCCTCCGGTAGGTGAATTTTGACTGAATACAAGATCAGCTGTCAGCACCAACGTGTTGGTGGGTTGCACCATCTTAAATTTTGTGTGTGTTGCACATATTTTGGCAGAAGATTTTGCTATTGCAAAAAGCGTTTTGTTGTTCAGAAAACTTTACTTCCTCTTCACTTTCCAAGCTCAGATCCTTGCTCCAAAGTGGAAGATGGTGAGAGGTATCTAATATGCAGATGTGAATTACTCACTGAAGTTCAGCATGTTTTCGAGTTACTTAAATTCATTTAAGAGAAATAACCCACATTTGGAGCATTGAAGTCAAAATTAGAGCCAGTCCATTCCAAACATTAAATATCAGAACTTTTCAGAAGCCCCGTGTCCCTATCCTTATTCTTCCTGAGGTCTTACCTTACTCACCCACCAGGAGAAACTTCTCGTAATTATCATGCTCTGTAGGTGTCCTATCTGTTCCTGCACAACACATGAGCTGGTATGATTTTATTTAAATATAAAAACAGAAGGGTGTTAATGTCGTGTGGAGTGCTGAAGAGGCTTCTAAATATTTCTCCAGTCTTTTTGGATTTGTCAGACCCATACCCTGGCCATGGCGGCCGCAACAGTGGCACTTTCTTCCCCACCCGGGTCATGGTGTTTTCCATGCCCCACAGAGGGGCTGACAAAAGGGCTTCTACACAGAATGTTCTCCCAGCCACTGCATTAAGTTTCAGTACTTGTGGGGAACATTAGAAAGCTTCTCCCCATTCCTCCTCCCACCACCCCAGAGTTCCACCTGCCGGCCCCTCAGTTCACATGGGTGTAGCTTATGCCAGACAGAGGAATGACAGGCACAAGTTAGGGGCATTGAAGGGATGGCAGGCTATCTCAGAGACCATCAGGTTCCTGGAAGGGAACGACTTCATCTTCTAGGACTGTCCCACACTCGAACACGTGGTAGAATGTTGCTGGGCAGTCTGAAGTTGCTGGCTTCCTCTTGGATAGAGCATTCTATTTGGGGAAACAATGGATATAGTAGTATTCCCCAAAAGTGTTGAGAAACTGTTGGTCTCAGAATTACACCACTGAATCTGTCCCATCTTCTGTGAATCCTGAACACACACACACACATTACATCAGTAACTAAGGAACCCACACCAGAGATCATGTCCAGTGAAGTATTTTATTACATAAAGCAAAGGTGGATGTCTCTGCCGAGTTCTAATTATGCATTTTTCTCACCAAACTTCAAAACTTAGAGCTCTAATTACAAAGACCTTTATAACCCCAATGGTCTTGCTATCAGTTAAAATCAGTGAAATCTAATTTTGCCTCTATGTCAACTCAGAACGCCTGATTTGGTCCCACGGCACAGTTTTGTTGATTAATTAGACTGTATTACCTTCTGACCATCCTGCTTTCTCCCTCCTTCAATTAAGTGCATGCCCTCTGATGGTTTTGTTGTAAAAAAGCAATTCTGTGTGAATTTATGATGCCATTGGACCTTTGCAGTGAAATGAAGCTGTGAGCCCTTCTCCCGTTCCTGCCCATTTTCTCTGATTACAGGGATTCTCCTGCTCCGACCTTGGGCTTCCCAGTGCTGGCCTGGCTCCTAAACCCCTGTCTACCCAGAGTGGAAACCGGGTCTGTTCCCCTCCTTGTCACCCCCTTCCTCCCTCTTCCCTTCTGCACAGATCCCTTCACTTTCCCATCATATATACGAGGACACTTCAACCTCTTCTATCTGAAGTCGACCCCAGAGTTCAGCAGACGTTTTATTTGGCTAGACTAACTTGCTAAGACCTTTCTCAATGTTTTAAGACATTATCAGAATAATCTAGGACCTTATATAGAAAAAAGGGAATTGAGGAAAAAGGAGGCTCTGTTAAAGGTATATTTCCAAAAGTTCAGGTTCAAAGAATTGGTCTCTTGGGTCTCTCCTCCTTTTCCAGCAATTGTTCCCCATTTGGGGTTTCATTTGTTTCTTTAAAAATATTTTTCTCTTGTAAATGTGTCCAGGAAGCAATTTGGAAGCCTTTTGTGCTTAATTGTACTCCCCCATCTTTGAGAAGTGGGAGAACGGTGTAGTTCTTTGGCTCAGTTTCCCCTCCATTTCCTGTTTTTACAAGCCTGGTGTGCTTATAGGAGTCCCGTTTGTGCACAAGGATCTCTGTGTCAGAGTCTGGGACAGATCACATGGTGGAGGTTGAACTGTCGTCCCGCTGTGTTGCTGAGTGATTTGCCCCTGGTCATGCATGTTCCCTGACCGGCGTGGGGGCCCCTTGCTGTGGGCTTCCATGCCCTCTGCCTGTAAATGAGTCATGATCCTACTCTGGACCTGGGACCCGGCTGCCCCAGGAGCTGCCCTTCGCTCTGGCTCCTGCCCGCCAGGCACGACTCCGCCTGGGTTTGGATCCCCTGATCTGGGGAGCTGCCAGCCCTGGCCGGCTGGCACAGTCTGATGGCTCCTTTTGGATCCTCATGACCGTGACTGGGATCATTTGATGGAAATAAAAGCACCATTTCCGCTGCGCTCCTTCTGTGTGGATATTTCCGTATTAACACCCCTGAGTGCATTACTAACCCAGGCTTTTGAGTTGTGGGTTTGTTGGCTGCCTGTGGTGTTTGCACCCTGTCACCATTGTCTCACTCCCTGACCCTTTCCTCCAGGAATGCCTGAAAAGAAGTGACTAGAAAGTAGTCCCATTTCAGGGATCCTGGGAACCATGACTGTTTTAAAGTTGGATTTGCATCTGTCGATTTACTGAGAACACAGGCCCTATGTCGACTTCTTTTTCCTTCTAACTGTCGTGCGATAATTTGGCTGTCCTGATCACTGAAAGCATCGTGATTTTTTGTCGCTATTATTCGTCACTGTTTTCTCAAGGCTTTTAAAACCTGCCGTTTGCTCTCGTCCTGTAGCCCTCCTATCCGTACAGTGCCGCCCGGCCTGCTGGGAGTTACCGGGTGCGTGTGCTAGCTGCCCCCCTTCCCCCCTGACCCTCCCCCACCTCCCCCATCCCTGTCTGCTGACATGCCCCTACCCATGTGGCGCTCACACATGCCATGGTATCCATCAGGCTCCTTTGGACAGATCCGGGTTTTCTCTCTCCCTGCAGCTGACAATAGCTGTCATACCACTTCAGGCTCCAAGAAGACATGTGCTCCCACAGGACTGTTAGCTAGGAATGGAGCAGCGACATCTTTTACTTAATCTGCTGGCAGAAAGAAAGATGGCTTTTTATTGCTTTGGTAACTTTAACAGATGTTAATGTAACATGCTGTATCACTTTGGAAATTTCCAGCTTTAAATACAAAGTACTGGGGCACCTGGGTGGCTCAGTGGGTTAAGCCGCTGCCTTCGGCTCAGGTCATGATCTCAGGGTGCTGGGATCGAGTCCCGCATCGGGCTCTCTGCTCAGCGGGGAGCCTGCTTCCCTTCCTCTCTCTCTGCCTGCCTCTCTGCCTACTTGTGATCTCTCTCTGTCAAATAAATAAATAAAATCTTTAAAAAAAAAAAAAAATAAAAAAAAAATAAAAAAAATAAATACAAAGTACTCATGCCTTGCAGGAAACTTACACTAAACAAAGTAGTTATGCTGTATTGCTAAAAAGTTTCTGAATTTCTATCAGATTTCACACGTAAGAAGTAGTATGTAACTGGCTGAACAGACCAGCTGTGTTCTAAAGGGACATAGGGAGAGCTGAAGACCCTTTAAACTGGGTGAAGTTTGAGATGGCCATTCACAGTATTGTAAACTCCCATTAACCCTCAGGGCTTCGTTATATAGGATTTTCAAGTTAATCAAATATTGTTTTATAATCAGCAATTTTTTTTAAATTGTGAGATACTGGACTATGATGAACATGATGTTTTGTTCCAGAGTCACTTTTTATTAGTGTCATCTTCTAAATATCAAGTATGAGGACGCCAGGACAAAAGGATATTTGAATTATCTGCTCCCTTTAAGTCTGGCTTACCAAGTTCTTGTTTAGCAAGGGATGAGGTTCAGAGTAATATATTTCAAGGACCTGCCGGAGAGCACACTGCATGCCGGTTGACAGAAACCTCGTTTCTCTCTTAGATGTTGCCCGACCCTGTTCTGCTCAGCTCTTTGCCTGTGAAGGTGGTTGAGAGCTTTCCCTGCATGTCTCCTACAGTGATTTGTTTGGGACTGTTCTCCTCAAGGGTCAATCTTCCTCGCTTACCTTTTCCTGGTTTGTGGGTCCTGAGGAGGGGGAAGGGCCCCTGACCAGCCCTTCTGTTTTCTGTCACAGGCGTCCGTGTTCAATGAGAGCAGTCTCCTCGGCGGGACTCGGCGAGGCAGTGCCTGTGGTTCTTATGCTGTAAGGCATTTTCTGTGGTTCCCGAATTTCCTCCCGTGTGCTGCATGGTCCCGAGTGGCTCACTGGACACTGGTCCAGTTACTGAAGAGAACTAATGGGGGTTCTAGGGAGGGAACACTGTCTAATCTCAATTTTCTGTTGTCATAAGGGCCACGGGTCTGTGAATCATGAAGCCTTTGGCTGGCGGGTTAATGTCCTCACACGTCAATTTACCTTGAGTTCAAGGGAGGAGATGGACCTTAATTGAGGTTCCTGGTCTTCTTCCTGCAACACACTAACAGTACTAACATGGGATGAGGTGCTCTTGAAATAACAACAGGGAGGAGAGGGGAGTTCCACAGGCCAAAA
Organism: Mustela nigripes; assembly: GCF_022355385.1. Classification (NCBI taxonomy): domain Eukaryota; kingdom Metazoa; phylum Chordata; class Mammalia; order Carnivora; family Mustelidae; genus Mustela; species Mustela nigripes. The sequence goes on from NC_081559.1 coordinate 43,665,109, forward strand.
ATTATGGTCACCTCTGGATCATCGAGGAAGAGGAACAAATTTAAAGACTCGGGACCTGTACATAATTCCCTTTTACTTTGCTGTCTTTCCACCTCCTTCCAGGATTTAAAATGGCAAGACTCAGCGCTCACAATAAAGGTGTGGTAGTCAGTTGTTCAAGAAATACTTGTTGAGTGAAGAAATGAGTGAATGAAAGAGGGAAGCAAAAATAGAAAAATAGAGTCATTCCATGGAAGGAAGGAGGTTCATTTGGTCCCATCCTGAGGGGCAGGCAAAACTGAACGTCAACCCAGTTTGGATGCTTCTGCACACAGGGGCTCCTCCGCAGGGGCTCCTCCTCAGGCTGCTCTTCCTCAGGGGCTGCTCCTTGCAGGGGCTCCTCCTCAGAGGTTGCTCCTTCTCAGGCTCTGATCCTCTGCAGGGCCTGCTTCTCCTAGGGGTTGCTTCTCCAAAGGGTTCCTCCTCGGGTTGCTCCTCTGTAGGAGCTGCTGCTTCTCAGGGGCCGTTCTTCCTCAGGGATTGTTCCCCTGCAGGGATTGCTCCTTGGCAGGGGCTGCTCCTCCACAGGGTCTGATCTTTGGCATGGACTGTTCCTCTGCCACGGCTGCTCCTCAGCAGGGGCTGCTCCTCAGGGGCTGTTCCTCCACAGGAGTTGCTCCTCAGCAGGGGCTGCTCCTCAGCAGGGGCTGGTCTTCTGCAGGGGCTGATCCTCCACAAGTGTTGCACCTCAGCAGGGGCTGCTCCTCAGCAGGGGCTCGTCCTCCACAGAGGTTGCTCCTCAGCAGGGGCTGCTCCTCGGCAGGGCTCCTCGTAGTTACTGTGCAGACGCACCCCCAGGTCCCCACAGGAAACATCAGGGTTTACAAAGAACTACTTGAAATCGCCTTTACAATGTTGCTTTTGATACTAACTGGCTACTTAATTGGTAAAATAATCCAATTTCTGGCTTATTGTAGTTCATAAATATTCAGGAATTCTTAGGAAGCTGTCACACCTAAAGTTTTCTTTAGAATGTAATCTTTATAAATGTTAATGGACGTAACGTTAGTTTCTGTTGATTTCTAATTAGACATGTATTAATTTTATATTGCATACCATTTGAAATGTACCGGAGCCCACTATAGTAAATCTTTTTCTCAGTTCTTAAACATTTGTGCAGGCCATTAAGGAGCTCACAAATCATGCCTGGAGAAAATAGCTCTGGCCTACATGTGATGGATAAAATGCAGCTAAAGGATTTTCTTTTATCAGGAAAAACACACACACACGGTAATTTTTCAAGAGAATGAAACTTTCCCCAAGCATTGGGTACTTTTTCGATGACCAAAGTCTAGCCCCCGAGCAGGTGGGGTGTATGTTCCCCTTCAGTTCCCCTTCAACCCTGCAGGTGGACTTTGAGAGCCCCTGATTCTTATCCAGCATCACTGAGCACTCTTAATTCTGTGCCTTCTGCCTCCTGTAGGAACCACTTGGGAGTGGTGATGTTCGGGAAGTTAAGAAAGCCAAACGTCTCCTTGTCCCAACAGCGCAAATGTCTAAAGTGTGGCCGCATGTCTCTGGCATCAAGCCAAGCAGGAGAAGTCAAAGAGAGTAAAAATACATCTTTTTCTGCACTTAGCACTGCCCTCCCATGCAGAAAGAGCTCAGTATGCATTTGCCAAATTAAATTGGACAAGGAGAACCTGGGCTAAAATCTCAGAAGAGACCTTTGGCAGCATATTGGCAGGCTGGTTGGGAGGGGTGTTCGCTGAGCCCCATCCTTGGCATCTCCCCAAGTCCCAACATTGCCCTCCCAGTGGATGCCAGTTTCCTACATCCGGGAAAGTGACTGTGGAGAGAGCTTCCTCAGGCTCTGGTCCAGCCGCGGCTGTGACTGCTGGCTGATAGGCATCCCTGTGGTGAGGAGGTGCAGCGTGGGTGTCCCATCCTGTCCTTCAGCCCAGGACAGATCTGGAGAGGAGGACCCTCTGCTTCAACCTGAGCCCACGCTGACCCCAAGTCTGCATGGGATGGTCCTGATCCCACTCTGGAAAATTCTTCCCCATCTCCAGAGCGTCCAGCTTCTGTTAGCCTCCCCCAGAAGGTAGCCCCAACTATAGTATGTGTTCACAACTAAATGACTTAATTACAGTTTAACGATTAGAGATTAAATGACTAGCTTTCTTGTAAGTATCACTGTTTTACTTGGAAACCTTTCTATTTTATTTCTTCCTTACCATTATTATGCTGTGTGTGACACGGCTGGGAGCAGTTGTCAGCACCAGTGCCATCGGATCCAGGAGCATGAAAGTTGCTTACAGCAGAGAGGATAAAGCAGGGAAGACTCCTGCCTTCTCTGTGTAAACCCTGGCCCCTCTGTGTGGCCAATGTCCTTACAATTCCACGTCCCAGGTGACAGGCTGAGTTACTTTCCAAGGTCCCATGGCGAGTAAGAGATAGAGCCTGGACAGGATCTTTAGAAATTTTTTAAAGATTTTATTTATTTGACAGAGAAAGACAGAGAGAGAGAACACAAGCAGGCAGAATGGGAGAGGCTCTCCGCTGAGCAGGGAGTCTGATGTGGGACTTGATCCCAGGACTGTGGGATCAGGACCTAAGCCGAAGGCAGATGCTTAACGACTAAACATACCCAGGCACCACAAGGATCTTTGTAGCTTACGGTAGCCCCATACCAGTCACGCAGGCTCCCAGACACAAGCTGTTCAAAGGGGGCACGTGGACCAGGGTGATAGAGACCCCGAACTTACTCTTTCCTGCATGATCAGGTCAGTTGATCAGGGAAGCGGTTTTTGACTGGGGAGTTCAGATCACCCGGGCCAGCAGTCTGCCGTGTTAATGGTAGCCTGTCCTGTCTCTGCATAGTAAACCAGAACGCGATTGACAGAGGACACAGTAAGGTTTTCTGCAGGACAGTTTTCCTTGCTCTTGTGTGTGAACCCGAAGGTAAGATTCTGCTTTAAAGTACTGACCTTAGGTATTTCCTTTTATATTGCTTAATAGAGCAAAAGGTGAGAGTAGTCATCCTGGTAAATTTCTTGTGTACGCCAGATGTGGCAGTGACCCTCCCGTATGGGGTGTGCACCGCTCTCTTATCTGTGCATGGGAAACAATGTGTTGCATGTCAGTGTCAATCTTAATTGGATAAAGGAAGGAGAAGGATAATGAGTAGGTAGGGTAGGTCTGGCTCTTTACCGTCTGAAGTTGAAATTGTTCACTCAGCAAGTATTTCTTGAGCCCACACTGTATGCCAGGCCTCTACTGGTCCCTGCGGATTTAGCAGGGGTTAGACACAGACCCTGCCCTCAGGGGATTACGTGCTGGTGGAAAAATGTGCAAACTAAAAGGTGATACTTAAGCTGAGCTGTAGTTCTGTGCCTCCTGTAATTTGCAGTAGAGAGAATGCCTGCTGGGCCCTGGGGGGGGGGGGGGGGGTAAGGGAAGGAGAACAATCAGCCCCTGCTGAGCAGGGTGCATAGCCTGGGGGCAGCGGGGCTGGATTGGGGTGCTGCTCTTGGGCCCCCCAGGGCTCTGCAAAGTCCCTTCAGGCACAATCCCCTGGGTGCCTGTGGCCCTCAGTGGGATTGGAGTCCCACCTCCCCTCCTCGCCCACCTCACTCAGAAGAAAAGGAAGATTAAAACGAAAGCACAGGAAAATCGATCTCGGACCAGAATGAGGGTGGATGCAAATCAAAGTCAAGAGGGCGTCACTTCCAGATCCATGAGTTGAGGTGTTTTCTTTTGCTGGAAGAGAGAACGTTCAGGCAGATGGAGAGACAGATAAAACCTTCATTCAAGCACCCCATCCAGGTCACCTGGCGCTTTGAACAAGCTGTGCCCGATGTTGGAGGAACCCTAAATCTTAACTTTGTTTTCTCTTGGAAATGGAGACGAAGGAAACTTCCCCACCGCTGCAAGGCCATGCACCCTGACTGTTGTTTCCACGTGGCCCCAGTGCTGTCTGTGCCTGCACCGGGCGTCACTCCCCTCCCGGGCTGAACAGATGCTTTGCGTGGCTTTCTTCTCACTAACCAAGAATCCTGTGTTCTTTTGATATTATGACTAATTTTTTTCTGTTCTTAGCGGGCATGTATTTGCAGCTGTAGGCGACACAGTCTTCCTTTGCGAGGGGAGCCTGCTCTGCGCACTCGCCTCTGTCCTTTCTGCCTGGCGCGCGGCTGACCTCCTTGCTCACGTACCAGTAGCTCTGCTGACCCTGTCCCTTTGTTTCTGTCTGCGTTCCGGCTGCGGCTGTGTGGGCAGCCCTCGGAGCACGGCGGCCACCTCAACTCCAGCTCCCGAGCCTCGTCCAGAGCCAGCTCAGCACGGGCCAGCCCAGTGGTGAGTGTGCCTCTTGCTCCACACCCTCTCCCCTCCTTCCTTCCGCTGCCCTTCTGCTCTTCACTCCGCTGCCCTGCAGAAGGAACCCTCTGCCTCCAAAGGGCCCTAGCGCAGCCGAAAGTAGGAGGGCTTTTCTGGGATTTACTCCAGGTCTGAGCAGAAACGCAACTGGGGAAAATGCTTCCAAATTTCTAATACTACTATTTCATGATAGCAGAACTGCGTTGCTAAATTTCTAACGGATTACGTGAAAGTTAACAGGGCTTGGGGCTGCCTGGGAGGAGGGACACTTTGTACACTGGGGGGAGATGTAGCCAGGTGTGTGGATGTGTGGGCTTATTTATTTATTTATTTATTTAATGACTTTAAAGTCGGAAGGATAGGCCTATAACTTTGTAATGTCATCTGTTACTGGACCCAGGTGGCTTTTTAAAATCACGTATCACCTGGAAAGGCCACTGCTCCCACTGTCTCATGAGTTCTCCCACTGTTCGGGATCGGGGAGACTACAGAGCTACCCTCCCATTTCTCACCCCCTAGTCCCCAGCTTTCCCATGTCCTTGTTCTGCATTTGTCCCAGGGTTTTTGCAATCTCAGACGATCTTCATCTGATGCTTTGTACGAGGCTACTGTACCTTCTTTTGATGATAAGGGCATGCAGGCCAGTTGCCCAGGGGAGTGGGCAGGAGTGGCACAGCGTCTGCGGGCAGGAGCTGGGGCTGTGTAGTGTGCGAGCCCGCCCCACACAGCTAAGGATTGCCAGGATTGCCACACTAAAGGGCAGGGCACCCTCCTTGATAAACCCCAACTACAGGAAAGCCAAGCAGGCAGAACGGGTCTCTTTTCAACTCCCCAGTGACAGAGAAGCTTGTGTTCTGCGGCCCTCAGCTTGGTGATACGGCACCGTGGTTATGTGTGGAGATCTGGATTCGGGGAGTGATCCTTGTGGTGAGAGAAGAGGCCACCGAGCCGCGGTCTCCTGTGAGCACAGATGCACCTGTTGGCTGCTGGTGATCTGCTTATTTTTTAAATCAGACAGTCTTTTCGAACATTGATGTTTCATGCAAATGCAGATACCGGCTGCTTCTGGGGAAGGGTAAAGGGATTGCTGGCAGCCGAGCCCAAATCGCCAGGTGGGCCGGCCACACCACCCCGTGCTATGAAGTCCCTGACTCCAAGGCCAAGGCCGGCACCATTCATCCCTGGGCCTGTGCTGGCCTTATCCGATGAGAGGGAGTGATCCTCGCCACCATGTATATGTGGAGGGTGAGGAAATAGAATGCAGACCCGGGACGGTGTTGTACAACAGGACAGCCTAGTGCTTTATGGAAATGCAGACACCCCGCTCTGTCAACACGAGCACCTGTCCCTGTGTCCTGCCCATTTCACACATCCAGCCACCCACCCTCACGGCCAGAGGAGCCCCTGGAGCCTGGTCCCGAGGAGACTAGGGCAGCCACAGCCAGAACGCTCAGGAGCGTGAAGGAAGGTGTAGTGGCAGATGCCGTGTGCAGCCCGGGGACTCATGGCTCTGCCGATGACCCATCCAGCAGGAATAGGAAGGTCCTCCTATTTAACAGCACAGAACATCCGTTTTTAAATCAGGCAAGTTGCTTTTTGGGGTGCCCTCCATTCCCCGGCGTAGCATGGGACAGATACGCAGATCCACGGGGAGCCTTGCAGCAACTGGGGAGAAACGTTTCCCGTGGGGAGTTGAACGGAGCCTCAGCCTTCTTAGGCGTGATGCTCTCTCACACTCACTCACGTTTGGGGAAGTAATAGAAGTATTTGCACTTGACAGAAGGTGGCTGTGGCCCACATTTCCAAGGATCACGAGCCCCCTGGGGCCGGCTTCCCGGAAGCATGGAGTCACGAAGGCCATGATGATTTGACTGCTCTGGGTCTCTCTTCAGGCCTCAGGACGAAGTCACAGAACAAGAGGACTTTGTCTAGTCACATAGACCAAAGTGGTCGAGATCAGACACAAAATTCTGTGTCTTATGCTTTCTAACCTCTGTGAAAAATGTACCCACATACAACAGGTTCATTGGGTGACGGTAACCAGCGAGGCGGCGTTAAACATGCTCAGGCCCCTGGGACCCGGGGATCACTGCTGGCTGGCCAGGAGAGGCCCGGCCCCAGCTACGCTGGACTCCAAGCCCCATCCAGGCACCATCCAGGGGGAAAAGCAAGGGGTTCCAGGGCTGGTGGGCCCTTCTGATCCTCAGGCTCTTTCTCATTTAATTCTCGGTGTTTACAGCCCCGGGAAATGTAACTGCTTCCATAAGCTATGGTTTCTCTTCCCCGAGACAACTGCTCATTTATAGAGGTCAGTGGGCTGCCGAGCCATCCACACATCTCATGAGCAAAGGTCAGCATCTTGCAGTCTGTGTGGGATGGGCCATCCTCCTGCCCCATCTGGGCCTCGACGGCTCCTGCCGGTGCTCCTGTGGCTCCCGGGGAGTGGTCCGTGGCCCGGTGATTCATCAGGAATGTGGATCCAGGGGAGTGTGAGGGCAGGCAGGGGACAGGCGCCTCTCTGAGAACGGAGTAGGACTAGGGCAAGGGACAGCTGGGTGTGGAGGAAAGACAGGTGCCCCGGGCATGGGGGCGGAGCACTCTTAAAGAGCAAAAGTAACCAGAATGGAGGAAGGGGTAGCTCGGCCCACTTGAAGAAAATAAAGGTGCCTCGGCATCCAGAGACATCCCCTGACCCTTGGCCTTCTCACCACATGCCTGGCCCACCTCAGAACCTCAGTCACGTCGTTCCCATTCTGTAGATAACCTGTAAGTTCTTCTCCAACAAGTCTGGGGCCTTCCCCTTGAGGGAAGCTGCGGTTCTTTCAGCCAGTGTTTACTGAGCACCTAGGCTCTAGGTGTTCTAGGCATGGCATTGCAATGGTGAGCAGGCAGACCTGCTCCAGCCCTCAGGGACACATAGACTAGAGGGGACAGGCAGGCAGCACCCGGGCACATGTATGATATGAACTCCTGGGGAGAGATGCAGGAAGCTCTGAGAGCTGGGATCGGGAGGTTTGGTGGTCCTGGCCCGAGCACACCCACGGAGAGGACCTCGCCTAGGGACGCCAACACCTCCATCAGAGATGTCCCAAGCCAAGCCCAGATCTGTGTTCCTGTGTGTGTTTAGAACAAATATGAGTGACAACTGGAAGTTCCAGCCGGTTTAGCCAGAAATACAAGAGACTGTAGTGACCCGTGTTTAATGTTGTGTGGAGAGGCAGGGGCAGCAGGTGGAAGCACGGTCATGTGTTATGAATCCAGGTGTCCAAGGATAAGTCATTCAGGAGAACGTCAGTGTTATTGGATGAAAAAGCAAAATTTCCACACCAATGGAAGTCTCAGTTACTTGACTACTTGAAGTAAAATTGCCCTTAAAATGTTTTCTGTTTTCTTTTTTTTTTTTTTAAGATTTTATTTATTTATTTGACATACTGAGAGAGATCACAAGCAGGCAGAGACACAGGCAGAGAGAGGGAGGGAAGCAGGCTCCCCGCTGAACAGAGAGCCTGATGCAGGGCTCAATCCCAGGACCCTGAGATCATGACCTGAGCTGAACGCAGAGGCTTAACCCACTGAGCCACCCAGGTGCCCTGTTTTCTGTTTTCTAAGGAGTGGTCACTGTTGTCAGTTTGTTGTTGAAAGGGACTGCGCATGGACACAGCTTCTCTGGTCCCATCTTGTGTCTGGGTTCTGAGGTTGTGTGGTGGAAGCTGAGGACACTGTGAGGAGGAGTTCCTCTGCCAGAGTCTGGCCATGCTCATGTGTTGTGTCGTATCTCTAGGCAGGTGGGTAGCCCGGGAACTGTGGGCCTCAGCAGACGTGGTGTTGAAGGGAGCCCAAGCAGTGTGCCTGTGAAGACACAATGTTGAAAGGCTGGGATTCATGAAGTACTTAATGTGCTACTTGGATCACTTGAGAGGATTTTTTTTTTTTGAGAGGCAGAGTGGCCATAATTTAAAATTCAACAGAATTTTTTTTAAAGTGATTATTTCTAGTTGATTTAAAAACCTGTCTTTGTGTACATTCAGTTGTGATTGTAAAATGCTGGGACACACTTGTTTTCATGCCCACCTAGAAGGTTTAGAATTGCTGGTTCAGGGGAGTGACAAAGTGAAGGCCTGCGGGGTGTGGGCGCTGGACTCGGACATCAGTGTTCACGGAGGTCCTGTGGCTCGGCCCTGGCCCCGTGCAGGTATGGGTCTCAGTGGCTTGCAGCAAGTACCCGTGATAGCTTCCCCCAGGTCCTGCTCAGCCACGTGTCTGCCCTGTGGTGCCCCCTGTGCACTCTGTGTCATGCCGTGACTAGGACAGGATTCAGAATGTTTTTCAATTTTGTGTCTTTCTATATTATGTTCAGAGGTTAAAGTGCCGTGCTTTATATCAAAATTAAACACACCCCCTGGGTTCTTTATCTGTCCCTTTGCTTAGGGGAAGGTGAGGTGTGCTTTAGGAAGTGGGGACAGCTCCCTGCCGGCCTGCTTCATGCCATACAGGCTGTCATCTAGTGGCAGCTCTGGGGACTGCAACAGCTCCTTGCCGCAGGGGTGCCTTCATGGGGCCCCTCATCCTGTCCTTCCGATTTCAGAAACGAGCACACGTATCCTCTGTCATTCAGAAACGGACTAAAGGCACTTACCCTAATGTATACACAAGAGACTGGAAACAACAGTTAGGCAGAGAGTGGCTGTAACACTCAAGAGTTTCATCACCCCCCAACAGGTCTTTACTTAAAAACACATTTGAGGTGTTCCCATCCTGAGTTCATTATGTATTTCTGAGCAAAGGCTTTTTTAAAAACTGTTTTTAAACTTTTTTTGAAAACTAAAGAGCTAGCTATGGTTTTAGGGGGTTTTTTTCTTGCTTATTTGATGTTTTGCAAATTACAAAAATAATATTTATGTTGATAGTATGGAGGGAAACAGTGCAGAGCACAGCATGTGTTAAAGGACACCACCCCCCCCCCCGAAACAGTGTTTTTTGGTCTGATCTGTATTCTTCCTCATCTTTATCTCAAGAAAAACTAAAAAACGTGGAGTCCTTCTTGTACGGGCACAGCTATCTCCGTAGGTGGATCTCTGGACTTTCATTTATATACAGAATATTTATCTGCTGCTGACAAGCATTTGGAAAAGATTCTATGTAACCTGTAGAGGCAAAAAGCAGCCAGCTTCTCAGTGGTGACTTGAGAGTCTGACGCTGGCTCTTCATGTTCGACCAGTAGTTAAATTACCTTCCTTCCTTCAGTCTCATGAGTACGTGTTCCACAAATGTACTGATTCTAGGGAGTGAAGGACTCGGGCCCAGGAGACTTAATACACTTATTCTCCTGCAGACCAGTTGCTATCCTAGTCAGCTTTTCCTCAGTGATTTGAAGTCTTCAGGAATATTTTTCTTCCCGAGTGGAGAGAAGAACTACACTTGAAATGCTGAAAGCCTCACAATGAGAACACTGGCCCGGGGCTCTTTGGGAGTCTGCCAGGGGCAGGGAGCTAGAACCTACTTGGCCAAAGACCACCTCAGCCCCCACAGAGCATCTGCTCAGGCTGATGTGGCACGCACATCTGGGAAGAAGGATAATTTGGTGGGTGTGGTTATCACACCCACCAAACATATGCCCACAAATGGCAGGAGGCATGGCACACAGTTGGAGAGCCAGCTGTTTTTAATGGGCTGCCACCAGCCCATATCAAGGAATAGAGAAGGACACATGGGCTGAGATTGCCTGGGAAGCTCCTCTGAGATGTACAGGCTGGCACGGGCTCTCCAAGGACAACCAGTGTGGCCGAGTGGCAAGGAGAGTCCTCTGGGCGGGGCAGGACTAGTGTCCGAAGCCCCCTCATGAAGGGCTTATTTAACAGACAGGGAGGGAGGCCAGTCTGCCCTTGGAGCCATCCCACCAGCCTGATCCATCCCACTTCTTGTTTCCTTTCCTACTTGGAGGACAATAAGAAGACCAATAAGATGAGAACAGGGAGTTCTTGCTGAAGACCCAAGTCGGGGAGACCCCATGGGGTGGCTTCGGGAATGAGACCCCCAGGGCTGAACTTGGATCTTATGAGCAGGAGACACTTGAGCTTGGCTAAGCGTGGAGCTGGTTTTGGAAATTACCTTCTTTTGGGTTAATCAAGTGTTCTTTGGGATTCCATTTGAGCCTCCTGGTGGGCTGACTTGGTCTTACACTTTGCCGTCTTATTTTCCTATTTGCTTCAGATGCCCTGCCCTGGAAGAGAAAGGTGAAGGTGTGACGGGTTTGGAGGAGAGAAGGTAGCTGATAGTGAGCCTTGTGGGGGATGTGGTGGGGGTGGTGAGGCCTGGAACGTCCAGCCCATGTGGGCCCAGAGTGGGCACCAGACACTGATCACAGAAGATCACTGCCTGTCCGGTGTCCCGACCAGTGCTTCGCCCCTGCACCCTCATGCTGTACCGAGCCCAGCTTCCTTGTGCGCTCTTTGCGTGTCCGTGAGCCTCCAACCCAGCTCCATCGGGGTTCCTCGACCTGAGTCCGGAATGTCTGTGGCTGAATGTGCGAGGGCAGCAGCAGCGCCTGTGGCTGCCCACTGGATCTGAGGCAGAGCTGTGGTCTGTATTCGGCTCCCTGGAGGTCAGAGTTAAGAACATCTGAGCTATAGGAAGGGCAATCAGAGACTTGCTAGGAAAGGCCTGAGTAGCTGTCAGCTTCCCCCAGAGGCTTGGAGACAGTAGGCATAGGTTTCCTCACCCTCTGTGACCTTCCCAATGGGCTTATGGAAAGGAGCCCTCAATGTGCAGATAAAAGAAGTTGGCCTTTGTAGGATGCTCAGCAAAGAAAGATGAAGCCCCAGTGCCGGCCACAGCCCGTTGACCTCCAGGCCCCTCCAAGATGCACAGCCTCCCTTGGGGGCTATGCCAGGGCTCTGTGGGCTGCCCTGGGTCCACCTGAGAGTCCTGCCCAAAGAAGGGACAGACAGCCTCACGAAAAGCCAGATTCTGGGTTCTCCCTTTTTACCTGGCAGGTTTTCCTGTGCTGCCACCCCCCTGGCCCCACTGCCAGCTCCCCGCATCTGGGCATCAGTCCCAAGGCAGTTCAACCAGAATCTTCACTTTGGCTCTGTTATTTATTCATGAGAAGGAGGAAGAATTGTAATGGCTCCACTGCTTCCTCCTGCTTTCCAGACCTGGGCAGCGGCAGGCCTGGTCCCACTTTCTGCTGTCACCATAGCGATGGGGGGGGTGGGGGGTGGTGGGAAGCAGGCTGGAAGGTTGTCCTTGTCCCCCGCATAGGTACCAACATGCAGTGCTTTGGGAAGCTCTGCAGGAGCCCTGTGAAGATGGGGTTCATTCACAAGTCCCTGATGGCAGAGCTTCCTGTGGTCAGTGTGTGCATGTGTTCAGACGTCGCATTCCCGTGGAAGTTACAACGTGGAAAAACCACACAGTAAAGTTCACCCTGGGCCCCGTGAGATGTCCGTGAGCCCCCACCGTGCCTGGAACAGCCCGGCTCGAGTAGATCCGCAGGTCTCATTGGCAAAGCAGTTTTTAAATCACAAAGGAAGCTAATGTAGTGTGACTGTCTTACCCTCTAAACCCATATTATCCATTTAATTTGCTTAAGTATTTCATATTTGTCTATTTCCCTCCACAGGTTGAAGAGAGACCAGAAAAGGAGTTCACCGAGAAGGTAAGGAATTTATGGAAGCCTTGACGTTGTGCTGTTGATAAACCATGAGGGCCCCCACGTGCGTGGATGAAACTGACAAGAGAATGCATTGGTTAATCTTGACTGAAGAGACTGGCCCGTGAGGGAACAGGACATGTGTGCCACACCATGTCCTTCAGGGGGTCGCCCCAGAGTCACTTCCAGCATGGGTGTCACACCCTGCAAATAGCAGAGGTTGCCCATGGGCCCGGGCATGGGCATGAGGTGGACCCCGACTGATTCTCAGGCATCCATGAGGCCCCTCAAAGGGACCCTCTCTTGATTGCTTTCCATAAGCCCCTGGGGAATCTGACAACATTGCAGTACACATTCGGGAACTCTGGTTTTGTCTGAAATCACATTTGGTCTTTGTGGCGTCCCAGGGCTCGCGTGGCCTGCCCGGCCTGTCTGCAGCCACCCTGGCCTCCCTCGGCGGGACCTCCTCTCGGAGGGGAAGTGGGGACACCTCCATCTCTGTGGACACCGAGGCCTCCATTAGGGAAATCAAGGTAAGGCTGCCGACCTGCCTGTGACCTAGAGGAGCCTCTGAGGAAAATTAGTCTTTGAGCACAAATCTGTAAGGTTCCAGTCTCCCCATAAACACCTGTTCTAGCCCCACGAACAGCAGCTCAGATGGCGTCTTCCATGGGAAGGCACCCCACCCGCACCCCACACTCCCCCCAACCCGGCTGGGCAGACCTGTGCCCTCGGCGCTCCCCAGGCTATCTAGCACACCTTGCTGAGGCCCTTGCCCCGCTGCCCTGCAGTGCACAGCCAACTTCCGTACACCAGGCATGCACAGACAGGTGGTCTCCTTTTTTTTTTTTTTTGGAATGGTCTCCATTTTTTTGGACACCAGATTACTCATTGCTCCCGAAAACACCACCTTGCCCTTTGAGTGTCCCCCTCCCCTGCCTAGAATATGCTCTTCCTTTCCATCTGTGGTATGCTTAATCTGCCTTGAATAGATCATTGTTGTGTTCCAGTGATTTTTTTTTTTTTTTTCCTCCTGATACTGGAGTGTAAGCACGCTTCTGTGCTCCAAACTCGCCACTTGATGGGCGGGCCATTCTGAGTGTCTGAGAGACAAAAGCAGTCTAGGAACTTAGGTCCCCTGGAGTGCAGAACCAAGGCCTGAGGGGGAAGCGTCAAGGACTAGAATTGGCTTTGTTGATGGAAGAACTTTCTAATAATTAAAACTGGAGCAAAGCTGCCCATGGTATCTGAAAGCCAGATGGCCACCTGCCAGGGAGGTCAGAGAAGGGACGCAACAGCAGCCAGGGCAGGGTCCAGTCTCCCCGGAAGTATCTTCAAAGTCTTGTGCTTTGTAAGAACAGTTTTTGTGGGCCGCTCTTCCTAAAACATCCACACGCCCTCCCTGGGCCTCCAACAGCTCTTTGCTACGTCCAAGAGCAGTTGGCTGCGAGCAACCCTGATTCATCTCTGCTCCTGGCCTTGAGGGCACCATCCATCTGCTCTGCTCGGCAAGTGTGTGCTGAGAGTGTAGCTCAGACCAGACTCCGGGCTCCGGGTGTGTGGAGCCGAGAGACGGAGCTCTGTACATGCAGGGACGGAGCCTGGCTGAGTCCCATCTTCAGTATTTCATTCTGTCTAGCACCAGGCAGCAACCCAGAGAGCCTGAGCGAGCTATGAAATAGGAATAAAAGAACCCATTCCATTTGGGGGACTTCTTTTGCCTATTTTATAAAATTGTGCAAAAATGCAATGACACAGACCTACATTTTCTAAAATTTATGGAAATATCATATGAGATAGGCCTCAAGTTTAAGCTTTTGTGATTTTGAAATTCATTTTATTTTCCTTCAACTCTTGAAAAAAAAAAAAGAAAAAAGAAAATCACTGCCCAGACTCCCCAGGATGAGGGCAACGACCCAAAAGCAAAAAAGATTTAGAGGATGGCTTCTCTTTTTTTGCAGTCGTGATCACTTTTCTTCCCCGATGTCATTTGCCTCTTTTGCCAATTCCTAGGAACTGAATGAGTTAAAGGACCAGATTCAGGACGTAGAAGGCAAATACATGCAGGGCTTGAAAGAGATGAAGGTACCAGTTTACACAAGTGTGGGCTGATGGTGTTAACCCGGCTTAACTTCAGAAAACCCTGAAGAAGGCACACAGACAGCATGCTCGCCCTCAGGAGCCTCCAGGCTGCAGAACTCTAGGGGGTAGGGGCACGGGTGGGGCCTCATGGCCTGAGCAGCCTCCTCGAGGCAGCTTTTAAACGGAGCCCTGAGCCCTGTGGCCCTTGGGAGGATGACTTACTAACACACTTCCTGATGCATGTTTTGAACTCACCTTCCTTCCCCGGCCCACACCCGGCTTCTTCTCACTTCCCACAGGAGTGTACCATGCAAGACTTTTGGGGTTTTCTTTCATGTCCCCCCCTACTTTCCTACAAAGGATGTTTCACTTAATTTGCATCTCTAAGGATGGACGGCCTCCAGGGGCCTCCAGGAAGCCAGTCCTTACTGCGGTGTTTCGGAGACACCCAGAGTACTTGCTTGCATGTTGTAGTGTTTCGCTAGCTGAAGCAGCGTTCCAGCGTGTACCCTCCTGGATTTATTTGAGTAAAGATGCACGACAGTAAGAATGTGTTGTTATGGCCTCATGCCAGCCAGGAAATGTAGTGGCTGTATTCCTCGGTGGTGAGGTGGGTCGTTGAAGTCTGTGTTCTCTGTAGATCTCGTGCTAGATTGTAAGCCTAAGACTCCCTCTTCAGCCCCCCAGGAAAGACCCCCCCAGAATTGTCTGACTTTTCTATCACAGGGACACCAATCAGAGGCCACGCTGGTTTTAAAATGAATCAATCCCTGACATGCTTGTCACCTCTCCTTGAAGAGAGGGGGATGTTACAGTTGACTCTGAATGCGCAGTGAGAAGGGGGTCCCACTGGAAATTGTCGCCATGGTTCACGAGCATAGGCGAGCATGGCCCGGGGCTCCATGAGGCCTCCTCAGGGGCCTGACCACGCAGTGCCCATCTCTCTTTCGCTTCGGGTAGTTCACCCACCCTAGGGATTCGCCCTCCCTGTCCTGGGATCACCTTCCCAGGATCTCTGCTTGGAGACAGACACGCTCCCCCACTGCCTGGCTAACGAGGGTGTGAGCTGCAGGAGAGCAGTGTTTCCTCTGTAGGTCTCTCTCCCCATGGCTGTCCTTTTAGAGGAATGCCCTCCATCCTTCCAGGACTGACCCAGTGAGATATGTGTAGCTTATTGAGCCGTCCGTAAGTGGAAACTTTAAATTCCATATAATCCTTTCCCAGTTTCCAAGCCCAGCCAAGGCAGCCATCAGCTGGGACAGGTGTTTTCTCACCCAACATTCACTGGCTCTTTCCGGCATCCTGGTCACATTTCCTGAGGGACAACTTCAGAAACCAGAACGGCCCAAGCCACTTTGATGGGCGCCCCTGAGTCAGGGAGTCAGGTCCCAGGGTTAGGCCCAGAGCCTCCCTGTCACGTGTCTCCCTTGCACTAATGGCCGTGGAAGCCATCTTCCTCCAGTCACAACTAAGAACTAACTTTCTGAGTTAATGACTAATACTCTTGAGTAGTTAATAACCGACTTGACTGCATTGAAAGGGGTGAATGTCTGTGCATTTGAAATTGTCATGTGTTTCTTATCTGATCCATTTGCCCTAAGAAATAAAGTCTAAAACCAGGGCAAGGTTTTCTTGGGTTTTGGAGTTTGTTTTTTCCTTTTCAAAGACCGCTGAACTAATCTTTGTTTTTGTTCTCTTACACAATTCAAAAACACAACATGGTTTCTGCAGGACTCACTAGCAGAAGTGGAAGAGAAGTATAAGAAGGCTATGGTTTCCAATGCTCAGCTGGACAATGAAAAGACGAACTTCCTGTACCAGGTTGATACCCTAAAGGACATGTTGCTAGAGCTCGAAGAGCAGCTGGCTGAGTCTAGACGGCAGTATGATGAGAAAAACAAAGTAAGCGTCAGTATGAGAGAGGACAGTGGAGTGTGTATGTGTGTGTGGGGGGGGTATACAGTGCGTCTGCTGTGTGTGTGTGTGTGGTATATGGCGCATCTGGGGGGTATGGGTGTGTGTATGTGGTATACAGTGCATCTGATGTGTGTGCGTGTGTGTGTGCAGTATATGGCATGTCTAGGGGGTGTGTATATGTATGTATATGTATGGTATACAGAGTGTCACAGGGGTGTGGGTGTGGTATGTGGTTTGTCTGGGGTGTGTGTATGTATGGGTATGGGTGTGTGTGTGTGTGTGTGTGGTATACAGTGCATCTGGGGTGTGTATGTGTGTGTGTGTGTGTAGATGTCGTCATTTTTTTAAATGACGGTTCTCCACTTGTCCAGGAGCCCAAACATCTGTGAATAAGAATGTCATACTCTTTACTAAGGGCTTTGAAATATTAATATGCACAATTTCACTCTGTAAACTAGAGACAATTTTATAGGGAAAACATCGTGTGTTTTGCACATAAGATAAAATCATGACCAGGAAAAAACAAGCCTGTAGAGAACCCACATGTTTGGATAGACACAACTGGGTCCTCCAGGATTCTCCTATTGGGGTGGCTGGCTCAGAAGAGTCTGCAGCTCTTGCCCTTGGAGTCATACATTTGAGCCCCACATTGGGTGTAGAGATGACTTAATAATAAGATCTTGAAAAAAAAGAAAAAAAATGTTCTTGTTAATAAATATACATTTCTGGAATTTTATTTGTTATCTCTTAACACCACCAAGAAATAGTCAGTTGCAAATATATTCATTTATTTTATTCCATTTAAGAGTTACATACCTTCATTAAGCTAAATTAATTTATGATAGCAGCGAGAAGTCTGAGCCTGCATTGAAATCAGTGACAAAAGACTAATTAGATGTTTTCTGTAGGATATAAAGCAAGAAATCCTTGTTTTTCATAGTTTAAAGAGTTAGTCTATCAAACCCTAGGATATTGTCCAATTTTCCAAAGTCGTTGAGATAAACAGAAAATTTAATTTGTGAGTGTCACTGTTTTTTTTTTTTTTTTAAACTGGATTTATCCCCCAAATCCCAAGGGTTAGAAACTAAAGTGCCATTAACAACTCAAAGGTCTCCTTCTTTGACTGCTATAGAATTTAGAAGCTCAAGAAGAATTTTGTTGATGAAGTTTCTGAGAGCCAAACTGAAACAAAGGAGAAGCTTCCCATGAGACCTGATGATGACAGATTCTAGGATTATAGGAGCAGAGTGCACATTGTGGACCCCACTTGTGGGCAGTATATGCTAATGCTTCCTAAATATTCCTGGGATATCATCAGCCAGGCATCAGGAAACAACCGAGAACCCTCAAATCTAATTCCAGAGAATTTGGATGATCCTGGAATGTTGTCCCAAGCTGGGGAACAGGGACCAAGCAGAGCCCAATAGGCAGGTCCTTGTTGCAGCCAGGAGGGGTCCATTCACCCTCAGACTTCAGAAAGTGGGTGAGCAGGTGAGGCCAGGGTGAAAAGCGCAGGGCACATCTCTCCCAGAATAACCCCCTGACTGACCTGGGAGGGGGATTCCCCGCTGTCCTAAACTTGGGTACCAGCCCATCCTCAGGGATGGTGCAGGATCGGAGCCAAGCCAGAGACCAGAAGAGTGTATTGCCATGTCACAGGGGCGAAGGGGGAGGGTCACACTAGGGGAGCAGCTTTTGGCCTTGGAGCGGGGGCCCTGGAGTACAGGGTTGGCCATCTGCTTAATAAGCTTGCCAGAGTAGACCGTGTTTACCCCCCTTTTTATGCTAAAGAATATTCCTTATCAGATTTCAAAATCAGGGCAAGTTCCATCTTAAGTCCTTCATGCAGCTGCCTCCTCCAGGCCCTCTGCACAGACGGCCTCCATAGTAAGGGCCCCCCCTTGGCCCCTGTTGGCCTGGAAAGAGTCAGGGAGCACCTGTCTGATGCACCAGGTCAGCAGGCAAAGTTTACAGGAAATCAGAAAGTCCAGAGAAGGGGGCATGTGTTGCTAAAAAGGCCTTGAAAATTGTGATGCCTGGTGATAAGTGGTTGTTCCAAGGTCAGTGTAAGTCATGGGGATGTGAACTTGAAAGGCAGAGAGTGCGGTGCGGTCACTGTGTCCGTGCTCTTTCCCGCCCGTGTAGGAGTTTGAGAGGGAGAAGCACGCCCACAGCATCCTGCAGTTCCAGTTCGCCGAAGTGAAGGAGGCCTTGAAGCAGCGGGAAGAATTGCTGGAGGTGGGTAGCGCTCTCTCGTTTGCTTTTCCTCCTGCGTCTTAGGAGTATTGGGGGGTTTGTTATGAAACTTAGCCATGTTCTTGAAAATGGAGAGTTTAGGCAAATGCTCCGTGTCTTCCTTAAGGAAAATAGTTCCTTTCATTGGTGAAGAGTTTCATTCCTTGGGGGCTTTGTGCTTGTATCGGGAGGCGTGGAGGACGGAACGATGGCCCCCGAGATGTCCACGTCCCGATCCCCAGGACCTGTGACCGGGGCGCCTCCCATGCCAGAAGGGACACTGCAGGCATGGTGAAGTTAATGGCCTTGTGATGGGGAAGTGACCCTGGGTTATGGGGGGCCCACTCTCATCACTGGATCCTTATGCAAGGAGGCAAGAGAGGCAGCAGGAGATACAGGGAGAGGGACTCAAGGCTGGTCCCGTGTGAGGAAGGGGTCATGAGCCAAGGATTGTGGTAGGTTCGGCCCTAGAGCCCCCAGAAGAGAACCCAGACCTGCCTGCATCTTGATTCTGGCGCATCAGACTCAGTTTGGGCTTCTGAGTTCCAGAACTCTAAGAGAATGAATTCATGTTTTCTTTAAGCTGCTGAATTAATGGTACTTTGTTGCCTTAGCAATAGGAAAGTGATACAAGATTGGTTCTGACTTTTTCACTCGTTAACTTGAACTAATGCCTGTAAGTAAGGATGTCCCTTAGGCGGGTCTCTGCCCGCTCCTCTGGCCTCTGGGGACCAGCTGAGGAAGCAGTTCTGGCATGCAGAGCAGGATGTGGGCTGATGCAGGAAATGGGGCTGGTACGTCCTTGGCACGGGTCTGTGGGCTCACAAGCAGTCACAGCTTTTGGATTATCAAGCCCTGCGCTTTGTCTTCCTGCTTAATCCCTTCTCTGCTTTCTTTCTATCTGTTCCTGTTCCTCAGGAAATCCGACAGCTACAGCAGAAGCAGGCGAGTTATATCAGGGAGATTTCTGATCTTCAGGAAACAATAGAGTGGAAAGACAAGAAGATAGGGGTAGGCCTCCCGAGTCTGTGGGACTGTGCCAAGGGGCAGTCCGTGTGCAGGTGCAGAAACGCATGTGTGAGCGTGCATGTGCCCTCGTGTGACACAGGACTCGTGACACGGAGAACGCACTCGCTTACTCAAGCCCACAGTAACCCTGACCTTGAAGTGGGCATCCGACATGGGGTGGGCAGGCATCTTGTTGATGCTAACTGGGCTCTCTGCCTGTGCCAAGCGGGCCAGTGGCACCCCGAGATGCAAGGAGTGGGGAAGGCACCACAGGGCAGGTGGGACATGGGGAGGCTCAGGCCCCTTGGATTCTCTGTGTGGTGGGGCCTATGCCTTTCTTAAAAGCGTCAGAGGAAGCTGCAAGGTGGCAAGTGCCGTCCCCACCTGTTCCCTCCTGCATGTGTCCCCCTGGAGGCCCCAGTTCCCTCTTCTTCAAAAAGAAAAGCCACTGCAGCCCACCTGCCTTTAGGAGTGATAGGTAGGAAGACAGCAGCCCACTTAGAGGGCCAGCCATGCTTCCTGATGACAAAGGGCTTCCAATACCCCACAGCCCACCCTGCTCCACTCTGATGCAGATCTCTGGAGCACAGTGTCGGTGTACAGGCCACGTGAGGCCGTGCTGGTTTTCCCCCATGTCCTCACCCATGCTCGTTTAGGACTGCTGAGCGTGCACACATGTGTGTGCTTTAAGACCACTTGATGTTTGTGACAACAAACACCAAGAATTGACGTAGAAGGATAGCCCAAGTTGTCACCTGGGGTTTCTTATGCATTTCTTCTTATTCCTTGTTTGTCTCTCATCCGAGTGGGTGCATGGCTTGTGTTCATTCTCTCACCGAGCTAGAAAGTTGTGCACAGGCAGTGCAAAGGCAGTTTTCCCTTAAAGGCATCTCTTAATGCCTTTAAGGGAGCAGGAGGCAATGTTCCTTGGCTGCCATAAATTTGTGAGAAGCTCAGTACTCACATTTTGTCTGTCTCCTGAACGTATTCTACACAATGCTTTAACTCTGGTGGTGTTCCACGTAGTAGAATCCTTGTTCTTGCTTTAGTCACCTGCTCACCCATGTGAATCTTCTCTCTCTCTCTCCGCTCTGCTCACACGCAGGCTTTAGAGAGGCAGAAAGAGTTCTTTGATTCCATAAGGAGTGACCGAGATGATCTTAGAGAAGAAGTAGTCATGCTGAAAGAGGAGTTAAAGGTATGAAGCCAAAGTAGAGTTAAAAAAAAAAAAAAAAAAATCCAGGTTCTCAAGAATGACTCTACGTGTGTACTGGTGTTAATTAATTGTGTGCCATTGATTTGAGTTCTGGTTAATCAATTCAAACCTTTGGTTAACTGACACTGAAGAGACCCGTAAAATGAATGTGGGTTCATTCGGGTCTGCCCATTTTGTGATCTCGAAAGCACCTCTGACCTCCAAGAATTCTTTTATACTGCATACATTTTTTTCTCATACCCTTTGATAAATTCTCCAGGACATCACACCGAATTAGAGAATGTGTGTATTTCTTTATATTAAAAGTTCAAATTTAAGGACTACTCCAGCTGATTGGGTGGCATGGGTGAGGCTCACACTAATTAGACTTTGAGACCCTGTGGGCTGAGGAAAATTCCATGTCTTGTTTATGTCATGTCTGGGGGTCTTCAGCTGCTGGCTAGACACTGAGTGAAGGAAAACAGGCTCTGGGTGGGTTATCAACATCGTAGGAGACATTGTTAGAAGAGGGTATAGCCAGGGCAAATTCCAGGATCATCAGTGGAGACATATCAGTGTCAGCTGCTTATGGTCAGGGGTCAAGGCCAGAGCAGTCAAATGGAGGGAACAGCTTTTTATCACCGCTCCTCCCTGGACTGTGAGCCTGGAACTGGGGCCCCTCTGAGCTCAAGGAGAGAGTTATGGGCATGGGGGTAGCAAGTGAGTATAACTGTTTTAGAGTGTTTCACAGTGTTGTAAGCATGAATTATATTTCCCTCAAAGACGCCAAACATTCTAGCCAATTCTTTACTCCTTCTTTAACATAAGTTGTGTTTATTCCTTTCGGAACATGCACGTATCTCTTTATCTCTCTCTTTTTCAAGAATGCAACCAGGGTGTTAAAAGGAGGTCACTTTACAGGGATTTGCCCACTGCTCTACCATGTGGCAGCCCGTAGGTCCCTACCTCCAGTTACAAAGGATGCCTGGTAACAGCTTCTTGTCACCAGTGCATCAAGACATGGACCAGAGCATCAAGACGTGGACCAGAGCGTGCAGGAAAGAAGTCGCCTTTGGAGGAAGACATCCCAGCTTTGTGTGTGTCGATAGGATATTTATGATTGTGGTGTCTACCCCTTCTCTGATTCTGTTTCCTTGACCTCAAGAAAAATAATTTATTTCTCATTATTATTAATAAAATAAAGTTTAACCTAGTATGAGTCTGTGAGTATTACAACAAGTTCATTTTTGTTCCCAGAAACATGGAATAGTCCTAAATTCAGAGCCAGTCACCAACGGAGAGACTTCAGACACTCTAAATAACGTCGGACACCAAGTTCCTTCTAAGCTAACGAAAGAAGAGTTAAACGCCCTCAAGACAGCGGGGGACGGGACGCTAGGTAAGTGCCCACCTTCCTTTGGGTCTTTTCATCTTCCACTCCGCATCGATTCACCCTCCATGCATTGTCAGAACTGACATAATCATCACTGATCAATTAACACTCACACAGCATGCCATGTGTCCTGCCACTTCCTGGGAACGCCCTTGTCACACGGTGTGACCACCCACGTGTGTTGTCTGGCGTGCCTCTCTGTGCAGTGCTCACCATCAATGGCTGAAGAATACGTTTCTCTTGCTTCTCAAAGCCACCAAGTGAAACCGCGAATGCAAGGAGTGTCATCTCGGGAATGCAGGGACAGTTCTGATGCTACTCGTTGGTTTTCCTCAGCCACGTGCCAAGATGGCTTCCTAACTTGCTCCGTTACAGACTTCTGCACAGATCAGAGTAGCAGAGGCTGTAAAGTGAGATAATTAGCCCTAGTTACGAGCCAACTCTGCACATCCCAACACTGTTACGTATTTTGAGGGTGCGAGGTGCCTGTGGACGGCACATGGGGGGTTGTGATGGATTACGTCTTGGGTACCATTCTCAAGCTAGCACTCAGTGACCCTGGGTAGGGGGCAAGGTGGACAGGCAGCCCCGGGCTGGGGAGCATGGGCAGGGTGGAGGGGTGTCCTACCCACCAGAGTCTGAATGTGCCTTCCCCTCTGTCAGAGGTGTTGTCCTCTTGTACATCAGTTTTTGCTTCTGAAGCGTAGAAATTGGGGAATCCTGTAATTGTAAGAATACTTTATACAATTTGCAAATATCTGAAAAAATTCACTGATTAATATTGGTCATAATGTTTGGCTTTTGGGTAAAATGAACCTTCTGAAACCAGGGTGCAGGCTGAAGTTATAGCCGGTGGGTAAGGCTCTCCTGTCCCTTGCTGCCTGCCACGTTCCTGAGCTCAACAGTGAGGCTGGAATCCACCCAGAGCCCATGTGTTTCATTTCCATTTAGAAGATTTCATTGTATTTTTTTTTTAATTTATGGAAATGTAGAAACCTCTAGGCCCCAGCTTCTCAGGACTTGCTTCCTAGGGAGATGTCCCTCGTTATCTCGATGAATCCTAAAGGGACACAACACTTTTGATTGCATGAAAGTTTTGATTGTTGAAGGAAGATAAATTGAGTGGTTTCCTACGTATAAGCTGTGTGAGCAGCTAGAAATTTGATCACGTCGCTCTTGTTCAAACATACGTTTTATAAATCTTCATGAACTATTAGGAAACCAATCCTTAAAGGACCAGAAATAGCACTTTCCTAAATGGTCTCCAAATGTTTTTTGATCGCATATCCCTATCAATAAAGAATCGTGGGAACTTTCCAATATGTATATTTTTAATTCGTACATACACATACTATTTCATCAATCTGAAGTGTGTGTTATAAAACATACTCCCTGACAGACATCTTTAAAGGGTGAGGAAAGCTAACTAGGAGCCCTCCTACTTCTCCCACTTTCTCCGGGGTACATGCACCCACCTGTGGAGACCACGGCGTAATAATTTTATCCCGCTTTGACTTTCAGTGACATGACATCTGATATGCTGGGGGTTGGTTGGTTTGGAGAATCTAAGATACAAGCATTCATTCCAAAGTTATAATGTTTTTAATTTGTACTTCTTTTAGTTGGTGAATAGCTTATTATTGATGAGGTGGCCACCGTGCTCCTGAGCACTTGCCACCTGCCGGACCTCCCCCCGACCCTTAGACCCCCACACCTCCTCCCCCACCCCTCACCACCCCCACCCTCCGCCCCTGTGGGGGTGGGGCAGAGGTATTTAGGGCATCAGGCTGCTTTCTCAGGAACACCATGCTTAATTAGATGGCGGGGCTGAGGGTGGATTTCCTTTCACCTCACATGGGCTGTTGAGGCTGAGTTTCCTAAGGGGGGTTGTATGTCTCTTTCAAAACTTCCTTGAAGGTGGTTTTAGGCCTATGTGAAGCACAGTGCAGTTTGACAGGCAGAAAAGTGGGAGGGGTCTGGATGTTTATCTGGAAACAGCTTTAGGTCATTCCGAAGCCCATTGCTTGGGATTGTTGGCTGCCCAATGCAGAGCTCTATTGGTTAACATTTAACTGCACCTTTGAAAATCAGGTCACACCAGAGGGCACCAGCTGCCACTCCCACCTTTGAGACAGTGGCCGTGGCCTCCACGGATGGAACATTTGCTAACGGGATGAGTGCTTTGCCGCACAGACTTGGCAGAGGCTTCTGTCTCGTGTGATCCTTTGAGGCCGCGCTCTCCTTAGGAAGGGGGTCGGGTGGGTGAGAGAACATGTGTTTACACTGTGATGTGTGCTCAGTGGTCACCACATCATGGGGTCCCTTCAATTTTCTCAATGGTCTTTTAGGAAGAGCCAGTGAAGTGGAGGTGCAAAGTGAAATTGTGGAGAATGTGGGGGAAAAAGAAATCTTGCAGAATACTGAGCGAGAGCGGCACAAGGAGGACCCAGCCCAGGAGTGTGTGGGCACAGAGGTGTTCCACCCTGGTGAAAATGCCGAGGACCACAAGGCCTCTGAAGATGGTGCCCCCTCCCCGGGAGCATTAGCAGATGCTACGAATGAGGAGAAGGCTCAGAACCAGATTCTAGAGAATGCTTCCCTCCTTGAAAATACAAAGCAGGTTGAGTCCGATGAGGTCAGAAACACACCAGGCGATAGGACTGGGGCTTCCCTTGAGCAGTCCGAATGTTTGCATGTGCTAGGTGGCGAAGCCCCAGATCCTGGGACTGGGCAGGACAGTTACGATGCCTTGGATATCAAAATCCACAGCAAAGAATCTGCAGAAAACCAGGAAGACTTGAATGCCAACTTGGGAGAGGGTAGCACAAAGCTGTGTGCAGAATCCAATTGTCTGCAACCATCTGAAGCCGGAGGGCTGGGCAGTGCACACACGGGGCAGGAAGATGGGAGCCCCATGGAGGGTGTGGTGGAAGCAGGGCTAATGGGGCCTGGGGAGCAGGTGAGCACAGAAGCCTCTGGCCCTCCAACATCCAGCCATGACAATGTGAATTTTGATGAACAGCGTGCCACAAAAGCCTCCACAGAGCTGGACCCAAGCACCGGACGGGATCTAGACAAAGAGTTCTCTGAGCAGGAAGCCGCTGAGCCCCAGGAGCTCCCAGGTCAGAGCACAGCGGTAGATGGGGGGCAGGACAAAAAGGAGGATAGGGAAAGAGGGTTGAGGGACGAGGAACCAACACAGACAGAATTGCAGAGCGTTGCTTATTGTCCAGAGGCTAGAAGCAGTCCTCAGGGAGCAATAGGTCTGGCTGTGGCAGATGCGGAAAGTGAGCCCCTAGATAGGAAAGACACTGAGGAAGAAAGGAATGACCAACAGGGAGAGGCACTGGATTCATCACAGAAGAAGACAAAGAACAAGAAGAAGAAAAACAAGAAGAAAAAAACAACAGCACCTGTAGAAACCCTTAATGAGGTCGAGAAACAGTTAACATTTCAGGACTCAGATTTAAGTGAGGTGAAGGAAGATGAGCCCGTAGCTCTTACTGACAGAAAACCAGCTGTGGAAGCACCAGATGAGGTGATTGAAAGTCCAGAAGAGGAAAGCGTAGCAGGAAGCAGTGAAAACCCTGATTGTCCAGAAAATCCTAAAATTGAGTTGAATGAAACACTTAACCAAGAAGACAATGGGGTAAAGGCTAAGGGGGGGAAAGAGACAGCTGATGGTGACACATCAGCTTTGGGGGATGACACAACCCCTTCATTGGGCACAAGTGCCAGAGATAAGGAGCTAGAGGAAGCCATGATCAAAGACAGTGCTAAGAATGATGGCGCCGTGCACAGGGGTCCTCCAGAACCAAGGAGCGGAGGAGCATCCAGCAGCACCCTGCTGGAGGGTGAGGGTCCCTTCAAGGACAGTGAAGATGCCCCTCAAACGGGAAGTACAGAGCAGCATGAGATGGCAGAGGGGCCCAGTCAAAGAGTCAAGAAGGTCGCAGAAAACGATGACTTGGCACCCAGCATGGAGCTGGGTGTCTGCACTTCAGAAGGCAGGGATGAGCCGAGAGGCGAAAGCGAGAAGGGCAGAAGCAAGGAAGACTGTACCATGTCATAAGTGGGCAGAGGCCAAGGATTGCACAGGAAGCCCAGTGGTCAGGGGCTCGTCTGCTGCCCCCCTGGGTGAGGTTCCTAAAACATTCCACATGGAGATAGATGCACCATAGGACAGTCGACCACCAAGCTATCCACCACATTGAGTTACAGACTGTTACTTGTAGCTGTATTCTTCCTCATTAAGGTTTTCACCCCGAGTAGAAAGAAAGATACATCTGTAATCAGTAGGAGTCCTAACGGAGAACATTCCTGCCGTGTCAGACCATGCTACACACTGCGCGTTTCTGCATACAATCCAAATGAAGCTATTTAACATTTGCCTTGGGCTGATACTCTTGACCAAATCCATCAGCATCCAACTGAAATGACCAAATGGCATTCTGAGATTTGTGAGTACAGCTGATTTTTAATATGTCTTCATTTGAATCTATGTCCTTTTGTATTTGATTTTGATGTGTACGTTATAACCTATACAGTATTTTGTTTCAAAAGGAGATTAATGGCCAAATAGTGTATAGGTCACTGAGTGATAAGATTTGCACCTTAGGACAGTAATTAATCATGTTAGGGATAAGAAATAAATATATCTTAAGGCACTGGGCTATCTTCCTTCCCTTTACCTCATATTAAGTATTTTATCTCAAACTGATACTTTTGATCTCATTGATAATACCTGAATTTATTTTGTGGATTTTGACTTCACTTCATGCTGATTATGTACCAAAGTCATTTTATACAGTCTTTTTTTGTTTGTTTGTTTCTGGAAGAGACATGTGTTGAAATTGCACTTCCCAATGCAGATTTTGTGCAGGAGAGCATTTCTAAAATTTATTTTTTTAACCTTTAAATTACTTCTCTTTCTATTTGTCTTTGATTCAAGAGAAAAATATGAAAGGTACCATTCTTGCGCAAACTGCTGATTTGACTATAACGGGATATTTTAAATAGTTGAATCACTTTTGGTATTTTGGTATAAATATTTTCATTTGTTGTATATCAATATATTATTGGAAAATTCTTGATTTGATCTTCCTGAAGGAAATATATTTTCTATACGAGGAAGCATTTTTAAAAATAATTGTAAAGTTAAATTAAAAAACTGTAAAATACTAAAATCACAAAGGACTGTACATTATAAATGCGTTGACACTTTATGAGATGAAAGAATTCATGTCACTGTTACAAGGTATAATTGAATACAAAAAAGACCAAAACCTCAATAAAATTTGAGGCAAGCATAAGTGTTATTATGTTATTGAAATAAAAACATTTTATAACTTTACAAGCCTGTGATTCCACTCTTTGGGCTACTTGAATTCCAGCAGTGGCTACTGTTCTACATAATTATTATCTTCAAAGTAGCGCCTACTTCTGGGCTGCTAATTCCCAGTCTGTGTTTTGTGAAGGACTCATTACATTGTCCCTTGAGAGTGAACGTCTCTCCTGGTACCTAGACCAGGGCTAGCATCATGCCCTCCTGGGGAGAACTGGGAAGATCTACCCTCATAGACTCTCCTGGGTTCTGGTGAGGAGCCCCAGTGAAGAAAGCTGTCTGTTCTGTTGCTCTGCTAATTTGTGCTGCTACTAAGACTACTTTGAAGGATATGGTGAAATTGGCAAATTAGCACTGACTCCTTGCCTGACTCCAGTGTCCTGATGCGAGGGGCCAATATACCCTCCCCACTAGAGACCTGTGAGTGGAAAACTGCGAGGTTTGCTAGAGAGTCTCCTGCCCACAGGCTGCAAAGGCCTGGAGAGGGGGCGGATGCCTCTAACTTTAGCAAAGCCACACTCAGCATGGAATGGGCTTCGGGAAAGAGCTCTTATTCCTACTTTCAGAGGTCCCTGGGGAGATGATTCAACAACGCAGCTCACTGGATGGTGAGATCATCAAGCCATTTTGAGGTCTTCCTTAAAAGACCTTAAAGCCCTTTCCTCTGTTACTTAATAGCACATTTAAGGACATTATGTCATACTTCATACCCCTTGGGTCAGCCGTCCAGGGCTCTTGATTATTCATGCATCTTTTTAAGTAATAGACGTTTTGATCACTTCATATCCGGAAGGCACTGTGCCAGTGGATAGCAAATAGGACTGGGCTTCTAACGGAAGTGAACAGCTGAGAATCAGGAAGTGAGCAAAAAAAAAAAGTTGGGGGGTGGGCAGATTCTGAACAGCCAAGTCAGTTCTTGATAATCTAAGAGCCTTCACTGTGAGCATCCCCTTACTCCACAAGAAGGGGTAAGTGACATTGTAGCAGTAACTGATGTCCACGGGAAGGCCCTCAAGCTACCAAGTAGTCAGTAGGACCTTAGGGATGTTCAGGTAAAGAAGGCACAGAGGAATATAAGGCATTTTGGAAAGATTTGATGTCAAAAAATTCAGACTCAGAAGAAGACCAAAAGGCTACCTTTCAGCCACAACCCCAGAGGAACCAACACCCCTGACGTTTCACTCCCATACAGAGCAGAGGAAAACGTTCCATCACTGATACCTTAATCAAAAAGTAGGGATGTCTTCTAGCCCCAAACCAGAACATAGCTACTGTATATAAAATGTAAATCCTCCTTCAAAAGCTTAAAGTATATTCATGGGTGTACGTAGAAAATAGGGAACAGCAACAGAATTTTGAATTCAGCGTTCTTATTTGATGATATACAAAGGTGGAGAAACAGTAGAGTGTTTTTCAGGAGTTTTTGGAAATGAGATGTATTGCACTGAGTACTTTCTGTAATGTTTAGTGTTTAGCGAACGGCAAACCTAATGACTTGAACATTTAAATCTCTACTGTCACTAGGACCCTGGAGTGCTAGTTCTTGGGGCTTCATGCAGTTTGGGGTTCCTGTTTTCTGCGGTAAACCCCTTTCCTAGGAGATCACCTTGAACAGCATGCCATCGAAACAAAGGAACCCAGCAATGAGATTTGTCCATCTGGCCAAATGTCCAGGCCACAGAACAAAAGGAAGGGGTGTTCATGCCTACAATGTGTTAGAATGTGTGATTTATCAGCGTGATGACCATAAATAGAGAAAACTTTGTCTTTCAGAAGAAACCCTCACTCTTTTCCTTTTACCCTATCCACAGCTTCTTAAATTTTTTACATGTTATTTGCATATTATTTTACTTATCATTTACATAGTGTTTACTTTTTTTTTTTTTAACTACATGTTTTTCAAGATGTGTATGACTTCAGTGGTGGATGACATATATACTTCCCATCTGTACACACCTCCCAGGCCCTGTAAATAGAAGAAAAACCCTGTCCCTGTTCTGGCTTTTGCAGGAAGGAGGTGCTCTCCTGGTGTGGGAGGCTGGCCCCAGGGACCATGGAAATGGCCCAACATGGATTATAATCAGACTAAGTCAGGGCAAGGCAGGAGCAGATTCCTTGAGAGACCTCGGCTTTCCTCTCACTATCTTTGCCCATATGGAGGGAGGTGATTTTCCTCTGCCTCAGGAGAGGAAGCTAGAGGCCCACGATGGCTGAAATTAACCCACAGAATGGAAATCCTGCTCCTGAGAATGTGTTATTACCAGCCAGCTACCCACTCTCACTGTGTTTCACTTGCTCTCTGAAAACGGAGTTGGAACCTGCCCTCTAGGGTTACAGGCCAGATCCAGGTAAAACAGTGCAGAGAGGGAGTGCTTAGTGCTTGTGGTCCTTGCAGGGGATTGGCCTTGCTGCCCCTGGACAGGTGAGGTGACAAGGTGCAGGCCAGAAGAAACACCAAGGGGAACAGGGGCTCAGAGAATGTCAGAGCTGCGGACACTGGCTGCCCTGGTGACTGTCCTAAGACCTCGCCAACTATAAGTGCTTCTCATTTCATGGGCCTCTTGGCATGTGTTCTAGAACATTTATTGGGATTCAGTACGGAAAAACCAGACTTTTAACAATTGAAATCCCTTCCTAGCCAACATGTGTTGACTTCTTCTCCGTATAAAAGGAAACTCTAAATTTGAGATACTGTGACTTTATTTTCTTCCATGCCTTGTTTCTAAGCACAGCAGTTTTACCCTGTGAATAGTTTATGTCTGTTCATGACCAGGTATGTCAGGTCAGCCATGAGCAGCGGAACTTCGTAAAGGCAGGACAATGGTACGTCTGCAGTGCTCTAGGGAGGGGATATGGTCAGCATCTCCATGATGCCCCACCGTGCACTCCACGAATCAGACTTAGTGATCTTTAAAACTACAAAAGTCGTGCCCTTTTTCTTCCTATCCAGTTAATTTCTTTCTTTTTTCTATTCTCTCCAAACATAGTTTTAAACTTTTCTCCAATTCTGCTGTAAAGCTTGTCTCCCTTAAAATTTCACTTCTGTGTTTTTCATATTCTCACCCCAAGAGTGAAGGTCATTTTACCCTTATTTCATATTTGTTGGCCAGCTCCATTATTATATCTTAACGTTTATTTTGTACTTGCTATCCAGAATATTCGAAGTCTTCTAATAGAAACGCGATGATAATAAAATTGTACTATAGACGGATGAAATTCAAGACCACTTTCTGACATACTCATTGCTTCTTAGGATGCTATGCATTTTGTATGTAGAATATAAGATAAAATTAAAAGTTACATTGAATAGAGCTGGGTTCATGACATTGGTGTTTCAGTGTTAGATGGGCTTGTAGAAGAGAAAGAATAAACTATCAGAAACAATTTGACTGTGTAAATTAAAAGGAATTCCAGAAGGTCATAAGTTTGTCCTATGTTAAGCTTGACGTTTCTGGCTTAATTTATATTGTGGTTGTGCCTTTCAAAGTAAACGTGGGGTGCTTGGAAGAACAATTAGGAAAGCTTGTGACTGGGATGAGAATATTGACAGGTGATTGTTTAGATGGAAACAAAAGTGCATTTTATGCAGATGATCTATTTCCTCTTTCACACGGGGAATCAAAACTGTGCAGCATGGAAGCACTATGGCCTCAGGAGGAAGAGTCTCAAGCTGGGAGTCCAGCTCCGACTCCAAGGTCTGGGTATAGATCTGAAACAACAGAGGAGTACAGTTTTTAGAGGTGTGGGCCCCTGCCTGTCGAAGAGGGAAAGAGTAGCAGGGCGCACCTGTAGGGCTGTGTGGGGGAAGGTGCGGCCACTCAGGCCATGCCTGGGACAGAGTGACCATGCAGTACCCATGAGCAGTGCTGTCACCACCATGTCTTCCTGATTTGGCCTTTACACCCGGGTAGGGTTTTGCCTGCACCCCCAAACTGCCCCCGGGCTGGTCTCCTCCTCTGTACTCTGCAGATTATATCCCTTGACACACCTTCAGAGGAATGTCTGGGGGGATTTCGAGAGGCATGCACTCTTCATTGACCGGGTAGCAGGGGTGACAGAAATCCGCTGCATCACTGCAGCTCTCAGGACAAGATCCACTCTACAGGAGTGGGGGAGCAGCTGTGTCATCAGCAGACCTCTGATTTGTAAACGTAGAGTCAAATCTCTGGCGCTGGGGTGTCTCTGAGAGAAAAGAGAAAGATCCCTTCTTCTGTGCCATGACCTTGGGAAGTCAAAAATAATGAAAATGCCGTTGATAACCGATAGCGATGCTCCGAATATTTGTACCTCGCTAATGATGTTCGGCCGTGAAGCCTGTGAGATCTTGTGTTGCAGCGTGGTTTGGCCCTAGAGCCCTTGCATGCTAACCCCAAGTAGAAGACTAGCCCGTTTGCATGCAGCCGGACGCTGCCCCTGACGACATAAGCATGTGTGAGAGCTTGACCCACGCCACTCTCCCTCGGCTGACGTCTTCCCCAGTCCTGTGTGTGGCCTCATTCACTGTGGTACGTGTATAATACCTTCATCATCAGTTTCACTAACCTGAATGCTCGCTCTCCGGTTTAGCATTCTGCCGAATGGTGCACTCCGCGGATTCACCCCAACCTCTGTCTTTCTGATTTCTTTAGATATTAGGTTGAAAAAGCTTATTGATGAACGGGAATGCTTATTGGAACAGGTAACCATCTTTTTATTACTTTGAGTTCCCCAACAGGCGGGCCCTGAGCCTGAGAACCTTCCCATACTTACTTTCTTGCTTTCTTGGGAAAACCCTAACACATCATGCCTGAAAGCAATTACCAAGCCAGCCTGTGCCCTTACTAGTTCTTTCCACATAGGACATCGCAAGTCATGTGAGGTTCAAAGAGGATGTCCCAACGACTCGAGGTGGGGGGAACTGAATGTGGTTCGCTCTATGCTGATTCCTGTTTAGAACAAATATTTATGTAGAAGGGGCTAGATGAACCGTCGAGAGGCAGGTGCTAACAGCACTTCGACTTCTGCTGGCTCAGCGAAGTCGGTGTGGGGGGTCCCTCAGTGATCAGCACCCCTTTCCAGAAGGTACTTTCTTCTTGGTGCAGCTGACCAAAGTTGTCGACTTCGTCGCATTCTTCCACCTCCAGAAACACTCACCGACGGTCCTGCTCTGTCTTTTTGTGCGGAGGGCTGTTCCTCAGTCCTTCTAGGATCACTTTCTGAGGAAACTCAGTTCCTCTCAGTTTCCTACATAAGCCTAATCAACAGTATTTTGCTGTATGTTTACAATTCCTCGGAAGGTTGCTCTCGAAATCGGGGAAAGCACTCAATGTGGTAGCTGCATTGAGGTTCCTGGGTTCTTCTAAAAACAAGTTTCCATCCTAATTCTGTAGGCATTTCCTTAGAGCAGTGCAGCATACCAGTGGGCAGTCTGTGCCTGAGTTTCTGCTCTGCTCTCTGCTGGCTGTTGGAGGAGGAGGCAGCTTCCATGGGGGCCACAGAGGTCAGAGGTTAACAGGACAGGGCTGGAGACTGCCCATCAGACACCAGAACTTTCTGCAGTCCTGGCTGCTGACCTCCCTTTCTGCTCAACATGACTCCGCCACAGGGAGCAGAGCTGGGCAGAGGCCAGCTCCCAGAGCAGGGGCTCTGTGAGGGAGCACACAGTTCTGTTAGGCCCTCCGGATGGTGCTTCTGGGCTTGGAAGGCTCCAGAAGGCCCTGCCCAGCTTCTAAGTGAAGAATGTGAAGGTGACTAGTGCACTGACTTGCTAACAACTCTGAGATAAAAGTTTAAAGTATGTTATGTATAGTCTCCTGAATTCAAGAGGAATTTCAAACTTAGAAATAACTTTTCAGGGGTGCCCGGGTGGCTCAGTGGGTTAAAGCCTCTGCCTTTGGCTCAGGTCATGATCCCAGGGTCCTGGGATCGAGCCCCACATCAGACTGTCTGCTTGGTGGGGAGCCTGCTTCCCCCCTCCCACATACCCGCCTGCCTTTCTGCCTGTGATCTCTCTCTGTCAAATACATAAATAAAATCTTTAAAAAAAAAAAAAAAAAGTAACTTTTCACCCAGAGTTACAAAATAATTTCTGCCTGATATGGTGAACCTGATTCCATTTTCACCCATTATGCTCTTACTTCCTGAGAAGAGTACCAATGGGCCGAGGGTGTTCATCTCTTTATTTGGATTGGTTATTAAAGGTGAGAGACACCCCCCGCCCCAACCATGGTGGCTGGTGGATTGTAACCATTTACTACATTTTTCTTGTGCTTGATTACATAACCCCAATCTCTTGGGCACCTGAAGACCCAGGAAATAACCCCATAGCAACACTCAACTGTATTATGGGGCATTGGTTTCTGCACACCTCTTCCTTTGTCATAGGCTCTATGCTCAAATTCTGGCCTCATTTAGAGTCGAGAAATTCACACATTTTATTGGTGGATGTTTTCAGATTAAGAAACTCAAAGGACAGCTGGAAGAGAGACAGAAGAACGGCAAGCTGGACAACCCGCACCCTGGAAATGACATCTTAGAGAACGGGACAGACATTCACGTAATGGATCTGCAAAGTAAATGTCCATCCTCTTGGGGAAGTAAACCCTTTACCTGTCCTGTTTGTGTGATCCTGGGGCCAGGGGAGAAAAACCGTCATGGCCAAGAACACCCGGCGTTCCCCTTGGCCCCCAAAAGCCCTTGAGTACAATAGTGCAATGATGTCTCTGTGTGGGATGGAACTGGAACGAGGCTGGGCAGGTGGGCAGAGTGGGGATGATCCTGTGTGAGCCCTGGGACTTGAACAGGTGCCGCCAAAATGTGCTCCAAGTTACCACCATATGATACACTGTGAAAAACGGTGTTTTCCAGGCTGCATAGGACTTCAGCCTATGGTATGGAAAAAGTAAAAGGTATTTTTCCATACAAGTAAACTAGAAAGAGGCCTAAAGGGAGATAAAATTACCCGAAGTCTCCCCCCCCCTTCCCCTCCCCCAACCACTTCTTTGTGTTCTGTGCTCAGAGGGGCTGTCATGCCTGGCACCTGCCCAACCTGGGCACAGGGAGAGTGCTTGCCTTCTCCTATCTCAGCTTCCCCCTCTCCTTCCCCCCACCCTCCTTACCCTGTGGGGCCATAGGCCAGAACTTCCAGCTTTGCATGCCAGTGACTCAGTAGGGGACTTGGATCCCAGGTATTATTGTTTTAACATTTTAAAAAGCCCAAGAGTTTAACAGATTTTCCTTCTCTTTCAACCTTTAGGGGATGCCAACAGACAGATCAGCGACCTCAAATTTAAACTTGCAAAATCTGAGCAAGAGATAACCGCATTAGAACAAAATGTATGTGTGTGTACTTTTAAGCAATAAATGGGGAGTGAAAGCGATGATTAACTGAGGTGCACTTGCCCTGGAGGGCTGAGCTCAAAAAGGAGCAGAGAGTCACCGAGCCAGAAAGGGCTGTCTGTGTGTTTCCTGCAGGGAGAGAAAGTAGGGGAGGGAAGATGACTGGGAAGATTCTGGTGGTTATAATGGATACTAACCCTTTATAAACAATGGCTGTTTCTGGAAAATCACTAATGTGGGCGGGGGGGGGGGTGCTTAAAAATGTTCTTTAAAAATAATTTATTAGAAAGCATTTTACGTGGGGCCATCCCTCTTTCCCAGATTTTCTGCCTCTGTCCTTGGTTGGCTTGCTCTGGTTTCTAGATGGGGGTGTTTATGCCTCTAGCATGTTGGGCCAATCTGGGGCAAGCTGCGTCCTCAGCCAAGGGAGAGATGAAGTTGGTACTCTAACCCCCTCGGTTATGGGTTCCTGTGGCTAGCACTTTGGGAAGTTTTAGAGGAAACAGAAATGAGAATAGCACGCCTGGGACCAGACAAGTTTAGGAAGCAGGCTTTTGGTCTCAGTGGACTGAAAGTCTCAAGTGGGTTGTGGCTGCTCCTGTCCCTCGCCACAGGCCTGGCTGTGGAATGCCATCCTCAAGCCTCCTTCCTTTCCTCTCTATTAGTTCCTGGCCTTTCTTTCTCCCTTGCTTCCTCCCCACCATGCCACCCCAGGGAGAATGACAGGAGCTGAGGCCCTGGCTGAACCTTTGTCCAGAGCATCATTCTGCCTCAACATACCTCTCCTGCAGAATGGCCCCACGTCGGGGAGGGAGGCAGCACTGTGGGAGCCACGCCTTTGGACTAGGGTCAGAAAGGGGAGGGAACCCTCACAGAAATCAGCACTGGGCTGCCCAGAAGGGCTCACTTGGCTAGAACCTATACACAGCCCAAGGTGCTAGGTCTTAATGATTTGCATGGTCTGTCCTGCCATTTGATAACTTTGCCTTTTGATTCCACATGTGATAAAGCAACTGGAGAAAGAAAACAGGCCTGTTAATTTACACATAGGATGTTTCCCTTCCTTCTAGGTAATAAGGTTAGAGAGTCAAGTATCCCGTTATAAATCGGCTGCTGAAAATGCCGAAAAAATAGAAGATGAACTTAAGGCCGAAAAACGGAAACTCCAAAGAGAGGTAAATTTTCTAGGCTGTTGGCAGGGAAAGAATGGGAAATGATGGTCTAACTGTCAGCCGAGAGAGCTTCTGCCCCTCCCCCGCCAGACTTTTCCCGGGCCTGGCGCCAAAGCCACCCCAAAGGGCCTCGCCAATGCTCCCGGGAGCCTGGGGCTGAATCCCAGCCATGATGGTGGCTGTGGGGCATTTGTAGGTGGCCTCTTCTCTCCTGCTTCTCTCAAGTTCTTCTTGGTCTTTGATTTTCTGCGGCTTCACCCTCGTGCATCCTCTGCAGGTTTCCTACTGTTGATTCTGCTCGGGATGTATTGTATTTCTTGGATCCATGAAGTCTGTCTCTAAGTCAAGTTTGGAAAGTTTTCACCCATGACCTCCTTACGTATTCCTCTTTCCTAGTCTTTCCACTTCCCCTCTGGGGCTCTAACCCTGAGGTGGTGAGACCCTCTCCCTGCAGCTCCCATATCTTATACCCACCTGTCCTGCCCAGCTCCTTACTGCTTTGCTGGTAGGTCTCCCCATTCACCTTTCATCTTTTTAAAGTGTGTGCATTCCTGATGGTTGCTCATTGTATGGTCGTGTATGCTTCTTTGTTAACTGTATCTTTCTCTCTTTAAAGATATTGTAGAGGAACACTCTTGTGTTTTCCATGCCCACCCAAGGACCGACCCATGTTCAGTCTTGGCAGCTCAAATTCCCTTGCTGCCTCAGAAGGCTTATCCTTCGTGTGTATGGTGTCTTGTGAAGGGATGCTTGATTTTGATGTGCGGGTCCTCGGGGCCTGACTTGGGGAAATTTTCTGCAGAGGGGGCTTGCTTCTGCTTCTGCTTCTGCCTCTGCCTCTGCTAGTGAGAGGGGATGCAGGGAGGCTAACCCATGCCAGGACCCCAGGAACCCTCCCCCAAAAGGCCTTTGGATCAGAGGTAGAGCTGCAGTCTCCGTTCTGAGGATGCGTGTCTCCGCAACCACGGGGTGGTCATACCCCGACCTGTCCGCCCTGTGGCCCTGCTGGTGTGGCTTCCACTCTGACCCCCAAGCTCTTGTGGCCCGGGCTCTACGGTATGGCCATCTTGGCCTCTGCCATTCTCACTTTGGTTTCTGAAACCTTGCCCCTGGCTGCCCAGGCCTCAGGGACCAACTCCTCCAACTGGCCGGGGCTCAGCTCTGATCTGTTCACCTCACTTATGTTTTGTCAGACCATTGGGACCCCCACGACTGTGCCGTGTCTGGGGTTGAGTTGTTTCAGAGGAGGGTTGCCTAGTCACTCCTGAGGCCAGGATCTTGTGCCTTGAGTCCCTTAAGGAATAGCTAAGAAATATACACATGCACGCACATAATGCTTATACTACAAGGAGCTCAGTGTGTCCAGACGATGACTGTCCTGTGCAGTGGGATGGAATCTTAGCAATCCTTTTACGTTGGGAGGAAGCAAGTTCCTCAAAGCTGCCTTTCCTCTTTGCTTCCAGCTGCGCTGTGCATTGGACAAAACAGAAGAGCTGGAGGTGAGCAACGGCCACTTAGTGAAACGCCTGGAGAAAATGAAAGCAAATCGGAGCGCTCTCTTGTCCCAGCAGTAAACGTCAGCTCTGTCCAGGAACCCGGTCAGCAGATGGAGAGCATGGTATCGTGGGCTTGCCTCCGTTCCCGTCCCTGGATTGCTGCTATGTCCCCTGCTTCCAAGAGCGTCCAGGGAGCGCTCGGCTCCCACATGCTCCCAAGCCGGCCCAGCCACCGCCCCGGCAGCCACCAGATGCCTCTGACTGCGGACCCTGAACCGGGCTGGGGCCACCACTCCAAATCCGCAGGTCATTTAACAAGCACAGCGGGCCCACGGGAGCTCCGTGTCCCACGACGCGGCAGCCTCGCAACGCCACTGAACATGGCAATCAAAGTAAAGATTAAAATGCAACTTGAGTTTTCTTTTCATGTGTCTTGCTGAAAGTGGAGGGGAAATGTTACAGTGTTGGGACTTCCTTTTGGGGCAGAATCTACAATTGGAGCGACTTTGGTAGTATCTTAGCCTATGCTTTTCATACACAAAACACTGTGGAACCACAAGCCATTACGAAGCAAACTCTTTCACTAGAAACAAGGGGGTGGTCTGGAAGTAAAAGTGACCTTAAGAAGACTCTTTACAGGCAACAAATGAAGCTTTTCTAAGGGATTTTTGCATCAGTTCAACCCTACGAACACTTTTTTCCAGGGTAATTAGGCAATAGCTCCACTGAAAATGACAGCTTTCCATTCGTACTATGTGACCCTTCTATTTGGACTTGAAGTTGTGAACTCCTTTTAAAGAATGTACTATTAGAAAAATTAAAGAAATGAAATGCTGAAAAATTTTAGTAATGTGGTTTTTTATATTCTTTCTCCACAGAGAAAGAAGATCTTTATTCCGTATTCATTGTTCATGTGTTTTGGATCATCTCTTTATTTTTTTGTGTATATCAAATTTTATAATTTTTCGTTTCCTAGTTAAAATTTTTTCTTTTCCTAGTTAATTTTTCTTTTCCTAGTTAAAAAAAAAAAGTGTATTCTCAACAAACAAGAATAGCGAGTGCACTTATAAGAGTCTTAGAATATAAAGCAAACCGAGGAAGTTAACACACTAAAGTCACCTACGTGATCTTCTGGAGCAAAGTAGAGAAAAGTTTGGCTACTTACAGATTTTTAGTTAGTCCTTGTGGATGTTGTACTTCAAGGCAGCTTGGGTCAGCAAGTCAGCTTTTCAGGATATTAGCCAGACAGTGTCACCCAAGTATACCTCATGTTGACACTTGGAGAATCCTGGTGTAAGGGACATGACCTGGGTGTATACCATTGAGACAGCGCTCCTGACATAGTGCTAGAGGTCATGGGGGCCTGTCCCCCAGTACCATCTGGGTCTGGGATGCACAAGGTGACATTAGGCATGAGAGGAGTTCATGTCTCCTTGTTCCACAGACAGTTTACGGTTCAGATCTCCTTCCTGAGCACGCCACAGATAAGATCATCCAGTCCCCAGCCACACATTAGTGCCCACAGACATGTTGTAGCTGCTGTATATTCAAGACCCATGTTTTTATTTTTATTTTTTTAATATTTTATTTATTTATTAGAGAGAGAGAGCACAAGTAGGCAGAGAGGCAGGCAGAGGGAGAAAGAGGGAAGCAGGCTCCCCACTAAGCAGAGAGCCTGATGCAGGGTTCCATCCTAGGACTCTGAGACCATGACCTGAGCTGAAGGCAGAGACTTAACCCACTGAGCCACCCAGGTGCATCAAGACCCATTTTTGTTTTTTAAAGATTTTATTTATTTGACAGAGATCGTAAGCAGACAGAGAGAGAGAGAGAAGAGGAAGCAGACTCCCTGCTGAGCAGAGAGCCCGATACAAGACTCGATCCCAGGACCCTGGAATCATGACCCAAGCCGAAGGCAGAGGCTTTAACCCACTGAGCCACCCAGCCGCCCCAAGACCCATGTTTTTAATACAGAAACCTACTCTTGCATTGATCCCATGGAAGCACCAACTCTCCACGACAACATGTTTTCTATATTTCCCTAGGATCTGTCAAAACACATTGGTTTCCAACCACTACTAAACACTTCTAACTTTAGAGTTCTACTTCAGGAGCATTAAGCTTTCCAAGTTCTTTCAAGAATGCAAGGGATCAGGGTCCAGCCCGACAATAGAAACTACCAATAATCTGAGCAGCGGAAATTTAATGCAGGGAATGATCAACCCATAGGGAATGAACTACAAAGAAAGGATGGATGAGAACTCTAAAGACTGGCCTAGAGCTGAGGGAAAATACCCAAGAGAGGACAAATTGGGACTGAGACCTCAATAGAGAGCCTGGGGCCACCACCCATAAGGGGACATATAAGTCACAGGGTGCCAGGGATTGATGCCAGCGGGCAGGAAGCCAGGGGCCAGGACTGGGGTGCAAACTTCGCTGGAGGGTGGGCACCCCTGGGTGGCACACATTCACACCGCAGGCTCCATGTGAACAAGAAGGAAGGAACCAGGAAGGGGAGTCCCTGCTTCCTGCAGGGTCCCTCCAGTACCATCTTCTTGCTGTGGTGGGACAGCTAGCACAGAGGAAATGTTTCCTTCCTTGTCTTATCCTTAAGATTTGCAACACGTCATTGTAATACAAACACGTTTAAGCAGCACAACCTCCTTATCGAGCCATCACAGATGATACTAAGAGCAAGTACATAGAGCACTCGGATTTATTTGTCTGATAGTTAGATATATATCTTCACTGGATTTTCACAAAAGTCCTGTGAGGTTACAAGACGAGGAGGCCATAGCCCAGGGAGTTAACAGGCTGCAAGTCTTGCCACCACTGGTAAGAGGAGGGCTACTTGTCTCGCTGGCCTGGGAAGATAGCCTGCCCGAAATCTGTGGCTCCAAAGAAGTCAAACCTTCAGTCTCTACCTTTCCCACCAATCTTTACAGAAATAGCAAATCCGTTTTACACACACTTTTGAATCCAGAAGAAGATAGAACAGGATTTTTAAATTTATTTCATAGAATATGAATTTTCCTCAAATGTCGCTATCTGGAATTTGTTGCTGGCTTTTCTCATCTCTGAATTTTCAACCACACACCACTGATATTCTGGGCGGAATCCTTCTTGCTTGCTGGGCAGCTGTCCTGGGCATCAAAGGAAGCTGAGCAGAATCCCTCGCTCTACCCACCAGATGCAAGCCCGCAGTCCAGCCTGCAGTCGCGACAAATGTAGATATTTCAGACGTCACACAAGGGAAGCACCCTACCCTCCACTGAGAATCATGGCTTTCACCTGAATTATAAAATTGAGAGAAGAGAAGAGGTGGCTGAAAACCTGGACCAGGATGCTTATTGAATGTTTCCTACAAACTGGCCACATTTTTAGAACTAAAGTGGCATTTAAGACATGTAGGACATAAACCCATTCAAAAGACATTGTAAATGCACAATATCAGTAGATAATGTTAAGTTAAGCACAGTTCAGAACTTCAGTGAGGTGCTATGTTCCATTGTTCATTTCTGACATCCCATTTCAATCGTCTGAAATGTAAACGAAAGAATCAAAACTTAGCATTGATATTTTTGAAATTTTAGGTTATTATTTAGCAAATATGGATTTCTGCTTTGCATGGAGCTGAGCTTGTGGAGAACACCAAGACAAATGCCCACCTTAAGAAGGTGGTTCTAAGGAAGAGAATGGCCACACATGCAGATAATCACAGAAAAGGGCAGCATGGGATAGCGGGGTGGGAAGTACCAGGCAGAGATAGCCAGGTTCCAATTTTCAAACTGGGGCATAAGCATCTGGTGTGTTTCTACAAGTGGTCAGGCCAGATGTGGCACATGTGTGCACCTGCCTATCTGGGTATTTGCACATGAGCTGCTATCTATTGACCTGTCGGGTTTCCTGTACCTGCAGTCTCATCCCCACCCGGGTATGGAGAGACCTGAGGATCTAGAGGACCTCAGCTCAAGACTGCCCTGTGTCCAAGAGCCTCCCAAGACTAGGTTTCCATCCAGTTACCAGTCCCTCAAGAATCAGGCGGCTGTCCCAAGGCCCAGCCCCACACTTGCCTCCACACTCCTTTCCTGACTGGTGTGATGTCTATTGGTTCCCAATACCCACTGCTTGCTCCTTTCCCCCTCTCTATCAGAATAGCCCCCATCTCCACTTACCAGACAACTCCTACTCTGTCCCCAAGCACACTGAATGCTAGGCAAGCTCTGCTAGTCTGAATGGAGTGGCAATGGCCATGGCTGGGTGTCTCCCTTTGCAATCACCCATACCGTGGGTGGCATGTAACAAGAACACCACAGTCTTAGAGAAAGAGTCCTAAACTCAAAACATCTGAAGTCTTAGATTAATGCTCCTGAGATATAAAGATTTATAAGAAATACAGACATGGTCATTCAGATAACCAAAATGTATTTTGGTCTATATATGCTTGGTCTTCATCCACCCTACCTGAAAGTGCTTCAGAGTCATAGGGTGAAAAGGTGTCTTATTAATAAAGGTGATTTGGGGCCCCACCCAAGTGTAGGGGCTAATTGCCAAGAGGACCAGTCATGTGACTAGAGGGTTGGAACTTTCTGTGCCACCCTGATCTCTAGGAAGAGAAGAGGGGCTGAAGTTTGGATTGGCCAATGGCCAATGATTTAGTCAATCATGATGATATAACGAAGCCTCTATAAAAACCCAAGAGGAGACTTTTGAGTCCTTTTTTCTTTTTGGATATCTTCCACATTTGGCGAACAAGAACACTTCCATGTGCCACCACCCTAGGCCCCAAGCTCCACAAGGACAGAAGTTCCATTGTTTCGTACCTCACCCTATAGGTCTCTTCATCATACTTCATCAGACTCATATCCTTTATCACATCCTTTTAATAAGCTGGTAAATGTAAGCAAGTGTTTCCCTGAGTTCTATGAGCCACTCTAGCGAATTTGTTGGACCTAAGGAGGAGGCCATCTGAACCACCAGTCTGTAATACTGGTAACAACCTGGAATTCCAACTGGCATCTGCTGGGTGGCAGGCTGGGGTGGCAGGGAAGATAGCCTTGTAAGATGAAACCCTTAACCTGTGGAATTGGTTGCTATCTCCAGGTAGAGCATGTCAGAATTGAGTTCACACCTGTTGGTATCCAAAAATTGTTTGGTGTTTTGCGTAGGGATCACCCCCCACACACATTGGCAGTGGGTCCAAGAATGCTAAAAGAACTCCCTAAATCTCAAGCGGTACATATTCTGTATTTAGATGTGGGTAGCCAAGATAAGGGAGGAGGGTTCTTTAGGTTTGTGTTTACCTCTCACTGCTAGCTTTCTGGGCAGATCACCACCACCATGAGCATGCTGAAGACGGCACCCCTGTCTGACGCTCTTCCACACTGAACAAATTGTTGTCCCCTTCCCAGTTCAGGTGTGCTCAGATTTTCTGCTGCCTGAGCTCTTCTAAGTTACTCCCGGGGCAAAGCCACCT
The DNA here is from genome assembly GCF_022355385.1 of Mustela nigripes. Classification (NCBI taxonomy): domain Eukaryota; kingdom Metazoa; phylum Chordata; class Mammalia; order Carnivora; family Mustelidae; genus Mustela; species Mustela nigripes. The sequence continues at coordinate 43,707,754 of NC_081559.1, forward strand.
TTGCTTCTCGGCTCAGGCCTGTGTGGATTTTCTCAACCTGCTTCAGCCAGCCTGGAATTTTGCAGTGACTGAGAGTAGTAGTCCCTCACCCACTGTGATTTTACTAAATGGGGTTTAAAATCCTGTGGTTTAATGTTTCCATATCAAAACATTTTAATCCGTATCTTTTTTTTAAAGAGAAAGAGCATGGTGCGAGGAGGTGGGGGGAGGCAGAGGGAGAGAGAGAGAATCCCAAGAGGATTCCACACCCAGAATGGAGCCCAATGTGGGGATCCATCTCATGACGCTGAGATCATGACCTGAGCCCAAATCAAGAGTTGGACACTCCAGGCGCCGCAGTGGCTCAGTTGGTTAAGCAACTTCCTTCAGCTCAGGTCATGGTCCTGGAGTCCCAGGGTCAGAGAGAGAAGCAGCAGGACCCCGATGTGGGGTCCTGCTGCTTCTCTCTCTGACCCTCTCCCTTCTTGTGCTCTCGCTCTCAAATAAACAAATAAAATCTTAAAAAAAAAAAAAGGCAAAAAAAGGAAGTGGATGCTTAACTGAGCCACCCAGGTGCCCCTAATTTACTAATTCAATAATCTAGTTCTAATTTGGTAAAGGAACATGAAAGGAACCAAACAATCATTGTTCCCTCCTCCCATGAACCATTTGGGCAGTCTGTGGTAATATAAATAAGATGACTGATTTCTATATACCTAATAGAAAACAAGAGGTCAGACCCAGAATAAGAATTTCCCAAAATTTAGCAAGGTTAATATTTTGCAAAGCAAAATAGGAGAACACAACCATAAATCCATTGTCAAAACAAAATACATGGGAAAATCTGACTTCAATGCTAAAGCTGCTAACTTCTGTCTCAGGAGGAGGAGCTGCAGCAGCACAAATGACTCAAAAAGCCAAATCAAGGCAAGAAATGATTTGCAGAACAACCTTTTAATACCTAAGAACCTGTATATGAACATTCTCTTTCATAATAGTGAAAAAATGCCCCCCAAAACAATAGTAATAAACCCTGAAAAACCTAAGAACCTGTATTAGAGAAAACCTATACATTCTCCTAGGAGATACACAACATAAAAAACTATAGAGATGTACAGTAAGAATAAATATAAAAAATTCAATCTTCTCCCGAATTTATAGGCTTAATCTGTTTCTTATGAAAATCACTTTGAATTGTTTGGGGGTGAATCTCGTAGTTATTCTAATAGTCATCTGGAAGTTAAAAAAAAAAAAAAAAACATACCACTAGCCTAGATTGTTTTGGTAAAAGACCATGGGGCAGTGAGTAGCCTCTGCCAGGAGCTGTGTATATTACAGAGGGGCAAGAACAGGCAGGTCCCTGTGAGGTCAGAGTGCTGGCTGCATTCCCTAGGGACTCCCAGGATATGGCTCCCATGCTAACATGTCTGCTCTCCTGCATCTCAGTCCCACACGTTCTATCTGTAAGGAGCTCTCTGCTAACAGCTAGACTGTATGTACTCTGAAAGGTATTGCCTTAAGCTTTGTACCTCTGGACCTGCCTGATACACAGCAGGACCTCCTCAGGTGTTTGTGGAATCAAGTGTCAACAGCTCCTGCCAGGACAGGTGGATAAGCAAAAGGTACTGAAGTCTGCATGAGAGAAGGTCTCAGTGGTGTCTCTCTTGATGCTGCTCCCCCCAAAATATCCACAGGGAATCTCTATAAGATTACAGAGGATTTCTATTTGCCTGAATGCTCTACACTAAACACGTGTAACTTTCACAACGTGAAAATACTGAAAAATTATAAGGAACAAATCAATTGTCAAAAAAATCAAATCAGGGGCGCCTGGGTGGCTCAGTGGGTTACGCCGCTGCCTTCGGCTCAGGTCATGATCTCAGGGTCCTGGGATCGAGTCCTGCATCGGGCTCTCTGCTCAGCAGGGAGCCTGCTTCCTCCTCTCTCTCTCTGCCTGCCTCTCTGCCTACTTGTGGTCTCTCTCTGTCAAATAAATAAATAAAATCTTTAAAAAAAAATCAAATCATAAAAAGCGATTAAATGTTGCGTAAATGTGAACATTTGCATGTTGTGTAAATACCATTATTCTTAATGCAGAATGGGGTAAAAAAAAAAAAAAGTCACCACTATAAACTACTAATAGTTGGGACAGATTTCATAAAAATGTGAAATTTCACTTTGGAACAGTTTAAGCCCTGAGTCAATTCCATGAGTCCTGACACAGTAAAGCTGCCAGGCAGAGAAGGGGGTGGAGCAGGCCACACATTCAGACACCCAGAACTTGGACAAAGAGAAGTAAGGATCCCACCGACCCATGGCTATTGGGGAATGCAGAGATGGTGTCAGAAAACTAAGTTGTTAATGGCACCTTAAACGATGCCAGGTGTGCCTTACTGGCTCATTTGGCAGAACACGTAACTCTTCATCTCAGGGCAGTAAAATCAAGCCATGTTGGGTGTAGATTACTTAAAAATAAAATCTTTAAGAAAAAAGGGTCTTTTTTAAAAAGCCCAGAAATTCAAAACAAACGACTTACACAAAAATCAAAATTAATGTCAAAAAAATTCATGATTGGGACACCTGGGTGGCTCAGTGGGTTAAAGCCTCTGCCTTCAGCTCAGGTCATGATCCCAGAGTCCTGGGATCAAGCCTGGCTGAGCTTTCTGCTCAGCAGGGAGCCTGCTTCCACCAGAGATCTCTCTTCCTTCCTCTCTGCCTACTTGTGATCTCTGTCTGTCAAATAAATAAAATCTTTAAAAAAAAAAATTCAGGATGGGTGAAAACAAGTACTTTTTAAAAAATATATATTTTATTTACTTGACAGAGAAATCACAACTAGGCAGAGAGGCAGGCAGAGAGAGAAGGAAGCAGGCTCCCCGCTAAGTAGAGAGCCCAATGCGGGGCTTGATCCCAGGGTCCTGGGATCATGACCTGAGCTGAAGGCAGAGGCTTTAACCCACTGAGCCACCCAGGCACCCCGAAAACAAATACTTTTAAAGACAGGATATGGTGCCTTGTGGAGACATACCAGAACCTGAGGCAAAAGGAAAAGTTAGGAATACCGATATGGATACTTGGTTCATCTTGGATTTCTCACTACTTTTTTTTTTTTTTTTTTAAGATTTTATTTATTTATTTGACAGAGATCACAAGTAGGCATAGAGGCAGGCAGAGAGAGGTGGAAGCAGGCTCCCTGCTGAGCAGAAAGCCCAATGTGAGGCTCGATCCCAGGACTTTGGGATCATGACCTGAGCCAAAGGCAAAGGCTTTAACCCACTGAGCCACCCAGGCGCCCCTGGATTGCTCACTACTTTTTTCCTTAAAGGAAATTAAAATATCATTTGTCTTGATTCCTGGGTGTTCGGTGCTGCCTTAATTGTCGTCTTCTCTCCCCGACCCCCGCCTGAGTTGGGGAGTCTAACGGACAGTCCAAGGGCCGACGTCGTGCCAGGCCAGAGAAGGGACACCTGTCGCAGAGGGCTGCCCCCCCCCCCCACCTCCGCGGGAGCTGGGCCCACGCCAGGGTGCAGCTGGACCTGTGCCGGCAACTCTCGGGACCCAGGTCTTTGCACCACCGAGACGCAAGCCCAGACTCCAGGGCTGCCCTGAAGGAACTAGTTCCGCCCATTCGGAGGTGCTCTCCTGCGCCCGCTTCTGCACCACGCCAGTCCACCACCTCGTTCGTCCGTGCCGGGCCAATCACAGCGCCGCCCGCGCCGACGCCGACCAATGGGCGCGTCCACCGAGCGAGGGGCGGGCCGCTGCTGTCCGTTACCCGACGCGCCCCGCGGCAGCACGAGGAACGACTCGGCTCTGAGGCGGCGGCTGAGGTCCGGAGTTTCTCGTGCGGTGGTGGCGACGGCGGCGACGGCGGCGGTGTGGCTCTGAGGTGCGACGGGCATAGACTTGGGCTGGCGGGGAGCAGGCCGGGTGCCTGGGGGCCGCTATAGCGAAGCCCAGTTGAATCGAGCCCCGGAGGCGAGAATCCTTAGCGGCGGGGTAGGCCGCCGCTCTGGGTTTGCGCAGTGGCGTAGAGTCTGTTCCAGAATCCCCCAATTTGGTACCTTCATATTCGATCCTGAGTGTGGTCCGCCGCCTCACCTCGCAGGCGCTAAGGCGGCCTTGGCACCCCAAGAGCGGGCCTAGAGCTAAGAAGCGGGACTGTCGTGTAGATGGAGTTATTTCCGGTGGGAGGCGGAAATCCACCTGCGCGTGCATCGCTGTGACAGGCGTTCACGGGCCCCCTGCCACGGGCGGAACCAGCTGGATAGACGGACAGCGGACCCAGACTCCCCAAAGTGGGTGTGTTGGCCAGGCCAGCAGGGGTTCCCGCAGCCGGGGTGTCTGGGGGGACCCGGAGGGGGAGGGGGAGTTCCAAGTGGTTGGCGGGAAGCGGGACGCGGCAGCCAGGGAGAACGCACGGGGCTCACCTGTCGAGGACGTGTTGTGGCAGGTTGACGCAGAGCCCAGGCACTTTTTCCGAGAGGCTGGCAGGGGGTCCTGCGGGGTGTTTAATCTGCATCCAAAGAGCAGTGACATCTGTTGCTGAGCTTTAAGCTGGGGTTTGAACTAATCCTGCATTCTGGAAAGATTGTTCTGGCCGGATAGGAGGTCATTGTTGCAGTCCGTGTGAGAGTCAGCGGTCCTTTACAAAAATGAGTCAGATGTGAGACGCCTGGGTGGCTCAGTTGGTTGGGCAGCTGCCTTCGGCCCAGGTCATGATCCCAGGGTCCTGGGATTGAGTCCCACATCGGGCTCCTTGCTCGGCAGGGAGCCTGCTTCTCCCTCTGCCTCTGCCTGCCTCTCTGTCTGCCTGTGCTCGCTCGCTCTCTCTCCCTCTGTCTCTGACAAATAAATAAATAAAATCTTAAAAAAAAATGTGTCAGATGTTAAAACTGACAGGACTTGACAGGGATGGAGGAGTTGTCAAAGGAGAGTCCTGCGGGTGCTGGCTGGGTTCTGGGATTGAAAACACAGGAGGGAATCGTTTGGTAAATAAGAACCGAGAAGACAGAATAGAAATGGGTATGTACCTAGGAGTGGAATTGCTGGATCATATGGTCATCCTCTGTTTAGTTTAATGAGGAACAGCCAGATTGTTTTCCAAACCGGAAATTGTTTTATCTTCTCACCAATTTTGAGGGTTCCAGTTGCTTCATTCCCTTGCCAACATTTCTATTCTGTGTGTGCTTTTTTTTTTTTTTTTAATAGCCATCCTAGTGGATATAAAGTAGTACCTCATTATAGGTTCGATTTGCGTTTCTCTAATGAATACTGATATATTGAGAATCTTTTCATGTGTTTATTGGCCATTTGTGTATCTTTGAAGAAATGTTAATTCAGGTATTTTGCTTGTTTTAAAATTGGGTTGTCTTTTTGTTGCTGATTTGTTAGTGTTCTTTATATATTCCAGATAGTTGACCCTTACCAGAAGTGTGATTTGCAAGTGTTTTTTTTAATACTAAAATTTTTCCTTTTGTCCAAGTTTTTGGTGTTGAATATCTGTACATATTTAAGAATGAAGCTTGCATGGGCGCCTGGGTGGCTCAGTTGGCTGAGCGACCGCCTTCGGCTCAGGTCATGATCCCGGACTTCCAGGATCGAGTCCCGCATCGGGCTCCCAGCTCCTTGGGGAGTCTGCTTCTCCCTCTGACCTTCTCTCTCATGCTCTCTCTCACTCATTCTCTCTCAAATAAATGAATAAAATCTTTTTTTTTTTTTAAATGAAGCTTGCAACACGTTGAATGCAGATTTGAAGGCAGAATTGGACATGGACGAGAATCCATCTTGTAACAACAGATATTAAAGAGAGTGGCAGAATTTTAATGCTCTTTTTGCTAACTTTTTTGAAAATACGCATTTTTACATTTAAAGTGCTGCTTAAAGGGCACCTGGGTGGCTCAGTGGGTTAAGCCTCTGCCTTTGGCTTGGGTCATGATCTCAGGGTTGTGAGATCGAGCCCTGCATCAGGCTCTCTGCTCAGTGGGGAGCCCTGCTTCCCTTTCCCCCTCTGCCTGCCTCTCTGTCTGCTTGTGATCTCTCTCTCTGTCAAATAAATAAATAAAATCTTTAAAAAAATAAAAAATAAAAAAATAAGGTGCTGCTTAAGTAATGGATTTATGAATGTTTATGAATAAATATTTAAAATTTTTCTATTTTAATTCTAATAATGTAAGTATTAGTAGGTATTAGCCACATAAACAAATACTCTTTGGGGTTCTCAATACTTCATAACAATGTGAAGACTTCCTGTGTCCAAAAAATAAGAAACCACTGATATATTCTAAGTCAGTCATTTTGATAAGTTAGTTTTCTTTTCTTTCTTTTTTTTTTTTTTTAGATTTTTTTATTTATTTCAGAGAGAGAGATCACAAGTAGGCAGAGAGAGAGAGGAGGAAGCAGTCTCCCTGCTGAGCAGAGAGCCCCATGCGGGGCTCGATCCCAGGACCCTGGGATCATGACCTGAGCCGAAGGCAGAGGCTTTAAACCCACTGAGCCACCCAGGCGCCCCAAGTTAGTTTTCTTTTCATCTTAACTTTTATTTTAAATACTTTCCAGGAATTTCTAGAGTAGGATCTTAAATAAAATCCCTTAAGCCAAGAGTTAGTAGAAATTTTTAGATGTAATATAAAAGTCTGTAAAAACCTCTATTTATGTGTGTATGTGTATGTTCTCGGGGAAGTGAATGTGAGACTTCTATAAAATCTTTGGAAACTCCATAACCACAAACATTAACAGCCACTAGCCAGACTTAAGGCGATAAAAATAATAAAAGGTTACTAAGCTCTTGGTATTAGGCCAGATTTTTTTCCGTTATCAGATTTTTTTTCCGTTATTTTTTCCGATTTCGCTAAAATCAGTTTCTGAAACACTACATTGGAGGCTGAATACTTCTAGTCCAGATTATTCCTAAGCCTCAAATTGTATATCATTTTCAATTTGTACATGTTAGAGGCACTTAGAACTTGTATGTATTAAATGAACTCATCATCTCTATTTCTTCACACCCAAAAGCAAAATAATATAAATGTATTCCTTCTCCTTTGTTCCTAGTTCAGTGAGTATACCATCAATGATAGTGAGTTCACTTTTATACATATTAAGTCTAGTTGTCTTGTCTCCTCTTTTTGCCCATGTTTTACCGGTGGGTCATCCAATAGTTGTTCTTGTAACTTGAGAAGCTCTATTCCCTTTGAGATGTTCTTTGTTAGTGATTGGCCCCTATGTAAGCCTTATGATTTAGCTTATGTCACTTTCTTTATAATCTTTTCCTTTTATCAATTTATCCATGCTATATTATTGTCTACTTAATTATTGTGAAATCCAAAGTAGATATAGGTTATATTTTTCTTACTCAGCTAGAGTATTAGTTTTTAATTGCTTTTTTAACTACAACTCTCAGTTTTAAAAACTCAAAATGCATTTGTGTGTAACAGTATATCCTTTATGTCAAAGTAAATACCAAATAGATTTAGTAATCAATATGATAGCCGACTCCTACTTGCTTGTCTTGTAGATTTTAGTTTAAAAGACAATTCCTCAGGAAAGCCTTCCCTTAACCCTTAGTCTGGCTCTTTTATTTATTTATTTTTTAAAGATTTATTTATTTATTTGAGGTGGGGGGAGAGGGAGATAGAGAAAGAGAGACTCTCAAGTAGATTCCCACTGAACTTGAACCCTGACTCAGGGCTCAATTCCATGACCCATGAGATCACAACCTAACATAATGGCTCTTGTGTCAGGCTCCTTGCTTAGTGGGAAGTCTGCTTCTCCCTGTCCCTTTGTCTCTCTCTCCCCACTTGTTCTCTCTTGCTCTAGAACAAGCAGGGTAGAGGAGCAGAGAGAGGGGGAGAGAATTTCAAGAAGACTCCATGCTGAGGGGGGAGCCTGATGCAGAGCTCAATCTCACAACCCTACGATTGTGACCTGAGCCAAAATCAAGAGGTGGACACTTAACCAACTGAACCACCCAGGTGCCCTGGAATATGTATTTTTAAAGAGTGTCCCAAGTTTGAGATAGGGGACCCTATAAGAAGTTATATGCTCTCTCTCTATTCTCCTATTCTGCTTCTGGAAATTGCTTCTTTGTTTTATGTGCATCATGTTTCATAAGGGCCGAGACTGATCACCCCTATATTCTTTTTTTTTTTTTTTAAGATTCTATTTATTTATTTGACAGAGATATCACAAGCAGATGGAGAGGCAGGCAGAGAGAGAGAGAGAGAGAAGCAGGCTCCCTGCTGAGCAGAGAGCCCAATACGGGACTCGATCCCAGGACCCTGAGATCATAACCTGAGCCGAAGGCAGCAGCTTAACCCACTAAGCCACCCAGGCGCCCCCACCCCTATATTCTTAACACTTAACATATGACTTAGCAAATATAAGTTTGGTCATTATTGACTTATATATTAAAGAATGATTCTCTAGAGAAGGATGGGTATACATTCCTTACACTGGAATGTAATTTCTTGGTAATAGGGTAGGTATATGTTTAACATCATTAGAAACTTAGTTTTTCAAAATGGGTTTTAGCAATTTGCATTCCCTTTAGCAGTGTTGTTATGAATTCCAGTTTGTCTACACACCCTCACCAATATTTGCTGTTATCAGTCCTTTTTTTTTTTTTTTTTTTTTTTTTGCCTTTCTCATGAATGTGAAGTGGTATGTTGGTGATTTAAATTTGCATTTCCCTGATGACTAATGATCCTGAGCACTTTCTCTAATCTTAAGAGCAGTTCATATGCCTTGTGTTATGTATGTGTGAAGTAATACCCAAGTATTTTGTCCCTTTCTTTATTAGATAATCTTTTTTAAAAAGATTTTATTTATTTATTTGACAGATAGAGATCTCAAGTATGCAGAGAGGCAGGCAGAGAGAGAGGGGGAAGTAGGGAGCCCAATGAGGGACTCGATCCCAGGACTCTGGGATCATGACCTGAGCCAAAGGCAGTGGCTTTAACCTACTGAGCCACCCAGGCCCCCTATTAGATAACCTTTTTAAAATTGTATTTGTGTTCATTCTTTACATAATCTAGGTAAGAGTCCTCCGTTGGATATATAAATTGTGACTATTTTCTCCGTCTTTGTCTTTTCACTTTTTTAGTGGTGTCTTCTGATGAGCAGAAGTTTTAAATTTTTTGTGGAAGTTTAAATTAGCAACTTTTTAATTAATACTTTTTGTATTCTAAGAAATCTTTGCCTCCCCCAAAGACATGAATATATTCTCCTGTATTTTCTTGAGAAAATTTATAGGTTTGCTTTTTGCATTCGGAAATGTGATCTATCTCACTTCTGTTACATAAGATGTAAAGTAGGGAGTCTAGGCATTTTTTCTGCCTTTCAGAAATCTAGCTGTGTCAGCACCATTTATTGAATCTGCCCTAGCCCTTCCTTTCCACGTTGAACTGAATTAGTACCTGTCTCAAAAATCAAGTGGCTCTCTTTCCAGACTCTCATAATTTGTTCCTTAATCTATTAGTCTAAATACTACACTGCAAATACTCTAGCCTTATAAATAAGTCTTGAAATATGTGTCATTTAATTTTCTTCTAAACTATTTTGGCTACTCCAAGTTCATTGCATTTCCATGTAAGTTTATAATGAAGTTGTCAACTTCTACAAAAAACAAAATTATTCTGCAGTTTTGATTGAAATTGTGGTCAGTCTGTATCTCAGTTTGTAGAGAACAGATCTTAACAATATTGTCTCTTGATCCATGAACATGGTGTATCTCTCCTTTTGTTTAGTTCTGCCTTAATTTCTCTTAGCAGTGTTTTATAGTTTTCAACATAAAATTTTTATACATCTTTCATTGCATCTAAACACCAAGTTTTTAATGTTTTGTGATGCTTTTGTAAATGATACTCTTCTAAAATTTTCATTTTCCAAATGTTTGTTTCTAGAGGATAGAAATGCACTTGACCTTTTATTTTTCAACTTTGCTTAATTTACTTATTGTTGTAGTAGTTTTTCTATATCACTTTGTTTTTTCTCTGTACATTATCTGTTAATAAAGACTGTTGTACTTCTTTTTCCCCTCCAATCTGTATGCCTTTTATTTATTGTACTGCCTATGACATCTAGTACATGAAATAAATGTAAGAGAGTAAATGTCTTGTTTTTGACAGAAATTATTCAGTTTTTACTATCAAATATGTTAGCCATACAGTTTTTTATTCTTTTGGTTTTTTTGTAGATACCCATTATTAGATTGAGGAAATTCCTTACTGGTTTTTTTTTTTTTTTTAAAGGTTTTGCCATTAATAGGCTCTGAGTTTTAAGAGATGTTATCAAGTTCTTCTGCATCTCTTAAGATAATCCTGTGATTTTTCTTCTTTATTCTCTTACTGTGGTCAATAATTGATTGCTTTTAATGTTGCCAGATTTGCTTTGCAAAAAATTATTTTAGGCTATAGGAGTCTATGTGCATGAGAGCTGTTGGCCTATTTATTCTTTTCTTGCAATGTCTTTCTTAGATTTTGGTATCAAGCTTATGCTGAATTTCTAAAACATATTGGGAAGTCTTCCCTCTTCCTTGTCTTTCTAAAGAACTTTGTCTAAAATTGAATTCTGCCTTTATTTCTACTTTAGTTGATGGGTAGAATTCATCAGTGAAACCATCTGCATCTGGAATTTTCTTTGAGGGAAAATTTTTATTTACAGGTTTAATTTTCTTAAGAGATATGGGACTATCCAGATTGTTTATATATTCTTATATCCATTTTGGAAGGTTGTGGGTTTCAAGGAAGTGTGTCTGAGTTGTAGAATTTATCAGATAATGTTGTTCATTATATTCTCTATTATTTTAATGTCTGTAAGTTTCTATAGTTATGTCTCCTTTATTATGCATGATAATGGCAATTTTTGCTTTTTTTCTTGAATGTTCTGTGAAGAGTTTATAAATTTTATTAATCTTCAAAAATTTGGATGTGTTCCTTTTTTGTCTATTCATTTACTTTTATTTACCTCTCATTATTTTCATCATACTTTGGACTTAATTTGTTATAATTTTTCTAGTTTCTTAAGACAAATAATTGATTTTAAACCTTTTTCCTTTTCTAGTATAAGGTCTTAAAGCTATACATTTCTCTCTAAGCACTAAGCTCTCTGCTTTATACAGTTGACCCAAACAACGTGGGTTTGAACTGTGGGGGGCCACTTATATGCAGACTTTTTTGATATCCTACTGTACTATAAATGTATATTCATTATGGAATTTTTTTGTTTTTAATTTTTTTAATTTTTAATTTTTTGAAAAACTTTTATTCATTTGAGAGAGAGAGTGAGAGCACGAGTGGTGGGGAAGGGTAAGAGGAGAGGGAGAAACAGACTTCCTGCAAATTAGGGAGCCTGATACAAAGCCCAATCCCAGGACCCCAGGACCATGACTCAAGGCAAAGGCAGACACCAAATTGACTGAGCCACCCAAGTGCCCCACCCTTTTTTTTTTTTTAAAGAGAGAGAGCAAACAGGAGGGAAGAGGGGAAGAGAGAGAATCTTTTTTTTTTTTTTTTTTTTTAAGATTTTATTTACTTACTTGACAGAGATCACAAGTAGCGGAGAGGCAGGCAGAGAGAGGAAGAGGAAGAGAAGCAGGCTCCCTGCTGAGCAGAGAGCCTGATGCGAAGCTCGATCCCAGGACCCCAGGATCATGACCCGAACCAAAGGCAGAGGCTTTAACCCACTGAGCCACCCAGGCACCCCGAGAGAGAGAGAGAGAGAGAGAGAGGGAGAGAAAGAATCTTAAGAAGCTGGCTTCATGCTCAGTGTGTGGAGCCCAACCCGGGCCTTGATTCCATGATCCTGAGATCATGACTTAAGCCAAAAATCAAGAGTTGTGTGCTCCCCCTTATTAAATTTGTAATAGCATCTTTTTCTCTAGCTTACTTTATTATAGGAATACTATATATAACACATATAATACAAAATATGTGTTCTGCAAATGTTTAGGTTATTGGGAAGGCTTCCAGTCAATAGCAGGCTATTGTTAAGTTTTGAGGGACTCAGAGTTACACATGGGGGCTTGGTGCCTCTGTGTTCAAAGGTCAGCTGTAATGTCTTCTCATTGTGGCCCATGGCAAGTGAACTTAGATGATTTATTCAGGATCATTAATTGAAGTAGTTTATTGAGAATTAGAACAAAATCAGTTTTTTTCAAACTCCCCAGGAACCTTCCACTGACAATGCCTTGTCTTTTTAGACCTATAGACAGGGAAGATAACTAGGGGCCAGAAGGCCCAAAATGATTGTGTGTGTTGACTGGACATTTCTTCAGCTGGTGTCCTCTGGAATCACTCGTGTATCCATTGGGGTGCCTTGACTTTCCTATAAGTGACTAGCTTGGACTTCCCCATATGGCCACTGGATTCAAAGAGTCCTTGTCAGTGACTTTTTAAAAACACCTTTATTGAGGTATATTTTACTCGTTTCAGATACACAGTTCAGTTTTGATAACTTTACCAAGTGGTGCAAGCATCATACCATAAATCAGCTTTAGAACATTTTAATCCCTCCAGTAAAAACCCTTATACCCATTTATAGTTAACCCCTTTTCCCATCTCCTACCTGAGGCAACCATTATGTCTCTATAAATTTGTTTTTTTCTGTACATTGCATTTAAATGGTATCATCATTGTATGATCTCTTGTCCAACTTCTTTCTTTCAACATGTTTTTGGGATTATTTCATGAGATTAAATGTTTTAGTTAGTTTGTTCCTTTTGTTGCTGAAAGATACTCCATTGTATGGATATGAATATACTGTTTCATTGGGCTTTAATAAGTCTATAATTTGTTTTGAAACATTTTTGATCCAGTTTTGAAATCAGTGGGTCACACTGTAGCCTTCAGTACTCTGTTTTTTGGATTAAAGCTTTTAGTAGCTTAATACATTGTCCTTTAATGTTCCTTGGAAATTTTAAAAGAATGTGCCATGTCTGTTTAAATAATATAATTTATTACTTAGCTGTCAGTTCATGCTTTTACAAAAGTTATTCAAATGTTCTACCAGTTTTCTCGCCCTCTTGTATTAGAATCTCTGATCATAATTGCTGTTTTGTCAAATTCTTGATTTTCTAATAGTTTTTTTTAAATATAATGCCAAATTTGATAATAGTTTGATATTTACTCCTCTTCTAGAGTGCCCATCCTTGAGAGATGCAGGCTACTGCAGTGGTGAAGACAGCTTCTGGTAAAGGCTCCCACTATAATGGAGGAAACATCCAGAAAGGTGAGGGGCCAGGCCAGTTGGCTTTATTCTGGGTGGAGAGATATTAATGTAAATGGGTTAGTTAGTTCCCCCTCTGGTGTTGCTACTTTTTAAGCCTTCCTCCTAGTAAGATGGTAAGATTCAGCATGTTTTCAATTTAGCAAACTCAGGTGATTTCTGGTGAATATGCGCAGCCTACACAGGACCCCTCAGATAGATGATTTAGGAAAGAAAATTCTGGTTAGCCAGAAGAGAGGGTTTCTATTCAGTCAGGGCTTCAGGGTATAAAGTGGAAGGTGGGCAGGTTAGTCTCTGCTACCCAAGTTGTAGATGTTTTATCTTCACACAAATCTGAAAATTTTCTGTGTTTATTGGTAGATGAGAAAACAAGAAATAGCAAGAACATAAAAAGCAAGATGACTGAGTTTTGTGTGCTTATAATATATGTGGTTTTAACACACACACACACACACACACAGTAGAATAAAATATAGAAGAATACTTTTATAATCCTGTGGTAGAGAAGGTTAGAGAGACAAAAGCCAGAAGTCAGGCTTTTAATTTTAATTTTTTAAATTAAAATTCTTAATTTTAATTTAAGTAATCTTAAAAAACACAGTCTAAGATTTTATAGAAAGTTAAAAGATAAGCAATAAACTAGGGGGAAAATCTCATAAATATGAAAAACAAAGAATCGGTATCCAGAATGCATAACTAACTCCTATACGAATCCCTAAGAAAAACAAATAAATTTAAAAGTGAAGCTGACACTTCTAACCTTTGCTCCAACCCCATATTTATAATGGTTTATCAGATACTCAGATGTGGGGGCGCCTGGGTGGCTTAGTGGGTTAAAGCCTCTGCCTTTGGCTCAGGTCATGATCCCAGGGTCCTGGGATCAAGCCCCGAATCGGGCTCCCTGGTCAGCAGGGAGCCTGCTTCCCTTTCTCTCTGCCTGCCTCTCTGTCTGCTTGTGATCTCTGTCTGTCAAATAAGTAAAAATAAAAATCTTAAAAAATAAAATTAAATTTAAAAAGATATTCACATGTGGGTGTTTTATCACTGACCTCAAACGCCACTTGCTTACAACTGACCTCTTGTTATCTCCTCTCTCCCCTCTTGCTCTCTCTCTATTCCTCTTTATAAAGTGCATCTATCCCTTTAGCTCCAAATATTTCCATTCAACTGTAATAATACCAGGTTGTAAACCTTAGCATTATCTCAGAATGATGTCCAGGCAGGTGATAGCAAGTTGGTAGCCATGAAATCAGTTTAGCTGATTGTGATCAACTTTTTAAAAATAAATTAATCAGACCAGAAAATACCAAAATGTATTGGACATAGAGTAGTCACTGTTTTGTAGGATTTTTGTTTCACTTACAGATATCCATATGTGTGTATGTACTGGATCTTGATATAAAATGTGGTTCTGATTATGTTCTTAGTCCAAAAACGTCAACAGTCATTTTCTCTCCTTCATTTCCCATTCCTAATCAACCCCCAAGTCTTGTCAGTATGGCGCTTTTATCCCAGTCCCATCTTCTCATCCCTCTTCTGTACTTAGTCTTTCTGCCTCAGTCTCCCCTTCAAGCTTTTATTCTCATTATTGTCAGGGGTATTTAAACTTACTCTGTTCACTTTGACTACCCTTTTAAGAAGCTTTCAGTAGCTGTCTGTTGCCTTAGAATAAAAACTATACTTCTTAGCACATCATAAAAGTTCTCTTTCTGTTCTCAGCTCTTGTTAGTTCCATAGAGGTGTTTTATTCCAAAGTGGCTTATAATTTCCTGAAAATGCCATGTTCTTTCATGTAGCTGACTTTCTATGTGCATGCTGTTTGATTTGCCTGAAATAACTATTTTGTTTCAAAACACTTTTTAAATGTAAATTTCCTCTGAAGTTTACTTCTTTTTTCTAGAGCATTTCCCTGCTCATTAACACAACTCTGTCACTGTATTACATGTAAGTGTCCTTTTTCTTACCTGTGACCCTGAGGAAAACCGTGTTTGGGTGCAATGCCAATGTCTCTTTTTCTTTATTTCTGTAAAGCCTAAGGCTGTCATTAGGAGGCATTCAAAGATTACATACAGAGCAGCAGGGGCTCCTGGGTGGCTCAGTTGGTTAGCAACTGCCTTTGGCTCGGGTCATGATCCTGGATTCCTGGGATCCAGTCCTGCACTGGGCTCCCTGCTAAGCAGGGAGTCTGCTTCTCCCTCTGACCCCCCCCCCCTCTCATGCTCTATCTCTCTTTCTTTCTCTCTCAAATAAATAAAACCTTTAAAAAAATAAAAAAAATAAAACAAGATAAATAGCAAACACCTAGCCATTGAAAGAATTCAAGAAGAATCTTGGCTATTATCTTAGCCAACTGGGGCTCCCATAATAAAATACCATAGACTGAGTGGCTTAGACAACATATATTTGTTTTTTCACAGTTCTGGAGTCTAGAAGTCCAAATTAGGGTACGGCATGGTCATGTTCTGGTAAGGGCTCTCTTCCTAGCTTGTGGAGGCTCCCTTCTTACAGTGTCCTCACATGGTAGAAGGAAATAGCAAGCTCTCTGGCATTTATCCCATCTTGTGGCACTCACCTCATCCTGAAGGACCCATCCTCATGAGATTATCTAGCCCTGATTACCTTCCAGAGGCCCCATCACCAATTATTGTCATACTGGAAGTTAAGGCTTCGACAGGCATACAAATTTTGAGGGGGACAAAATTTAGTCCATAGCAGAAAACATAAGGGTTATTTGTCAAGGGTAATGTAAAAAGTATTCATATATTGGGAAGAGCTTTAATCAGATCATATCTAAGGTCTTTTCTAGTGTTTAGCTTCTGTAATGTTAGTGATGCCAATATTTTCTTCTTTTTTTTTTCTCTTAAATCAGATGTGCCTTCTAATCCTAAGAAAGAAGATTTGTTATTATCTTCCAATGGTTGTAGCAAAGCTAAATTGGCTTTTCTTGATGATGACTGGGATTCCTTGGCAATAGAACAAAGAGCTAATGACAAAGAAGTCAACAGTACTGACCGAATGGATTTATTGGAGCTGTCTTGTACCGGGAGTCCAGATCCTAACAGGGAGAGCAATCTCTCTCAGTCTGGCAAATTTGAGGACAGTATTGACTGTGCTTTCTTGAATGAAACATACTCTGTACATTATTCAGAGTCAAAACTGAAGAATGAAAATCTCATTCATTTAAATTCAGAATTAGATTCTGAAATTCAGAAAAGAGAAGGGGTATTTTTTGATATTTTGGAATATCAAGATAGTAAGATTGTTGGCTCTGAAAGAACCTGTAAGATTTCAGATGATGATTATAAAGAAACTGCTGAAGATACACAAAAACATGATATAGATGAAGACTCACAGCAGGAATATCACAGTGCAGAAGAGCAAGAATACATAAGTACTTCTTTATCATTTGACCAAAAGAAAACATTGAACATACCTAATCTGGAAATTGTCGGATTGAGAAATTCAGGTTATGAAGTTGAATGTGCTAGTAATCTAGAAGGTAATCATGTTAAATTGGAAAGTAATTGTAGCATCTCTCTAGATTCAATTGAAGTTTATGGACAAGAAGATGCACCTCATGTCTCCAAGTTTCAGAATTCCATTGTGTTAAGAGAATATCATGAACCAAAGCATGAAATGCGTAAGGAACAAGAGACGAGTTTGATGTACCACACAGTCTTTGATGAAATTGTACTAGGGAGTAGTCCGCTTGAGAACCAGGAATCTCAATCTAAGAGTGGTTTTTTGAATCCTCAAAAAGCATTAAAAACTGAAATGTATACTGGCAAAATGAAATGTCAAATAATTGAAAGTAAAGATTTTTGTGGGAATGCAATTGTTGAGAACAAAAAGTCACACTACCTTGAAAATCCTCGCACATTACAAGACAAATCTTTACAGATGTTACTCCAGCCCTGTAAAGATTGTCAAACATCCTGGACCTCTATTTTTGATGATTCAGTAATTTCTGCCTGTGGATATTCACATTATAAAAGCCTACAAAATAGCCCTAATCCAGCCTTAGATTTTTCTGTTACTCTCCCAAGGACTGCAGTCAAAGATAATCAGGCAGTAGAAGATAACTCCCTGATGGTTACTAATGGCAGTACCACAAATAAAACTTGCTTTCACAATATAGAAGGAGCATGTCCCAAATTAGTGACTGATGGAGCAAACAAGCCAGTCACAGTTAATCAGACAGTGGATGTTAGCACTGATTTTAGGGCTTGTTTCACAACCAGCAGGGCAACAAATGTAAGATCTTCCGTAGCATCTACATCAAGCAATACAGAGATAACAATGATGAACAAAAAACGGCCTGGTGAATGGCCCAGTGAGAAACAGAGAAGTGTGGCTTGTAACACAGATTGGTCATGCAGTCAGGATGATGACAGTGCGCCAGGGGCTGTGACAAAAGGATCACTGGAAAAATCTCTCTCAGTTGACAGTTCAAAATCTAATGAAAATTTCCTAAATCAGGTAAAGCCAATAAGATTAATAATAAAATTTTATTTGACCTTATATAGAGAGGCTGTGTATGATAAAATAAATGGTTTGTTGAATTATAACCGGGGTTCCTAATGCTTTCATGAGGGGCTGCTGGATGAGGGAAAAGGTGAATAGATTGCTACTGAACTGTGTCCGTTTGGGTGGCAGCTATTGCCACCAAGTCAATTAGAAATTGGATTTTAGGGGTGCCTGGATGGCTCAGTGGGTTAAGCCTCTGCCTTCAGTGCAGGTCATGATCTCAGGGTCCTGGGATCGAGCCCTGCATTGGGCTCTCTGGTCAGCAGGGAGTCTGCTTCCCTCTCTCTTTGCCTGCCTCTCTGCCTACTTGTCTCTATCAAATAAGTAAATAAACTTTCAAAAAGAAAAACAAAAAAGAAATTATCTGTGTTTGTCATCTATTTTCTAATTTCATTTTAAATCATGTTTTCCAGTATCCCCTGGAATTAAGAAAAGCGTCTGCTATCACAGACTTGAAGAAAGATCCTGAAAGGTAAATCAGGTGTATAAACCTATAGATACACATGGGGAAAAATAAAAACAGTAATTTGCTTTTTTGGTAGAGTATTTAACCATATGGAATAATAGCCAAATGGGACTTTAAGAGATCATCTGCTTCAGCCATTTGCCTTCAAACAAATAAATATTAAAATAATGTATAACTTTAAAGCTTTTCACTTATTAAGATTATATCTCAATAATTCCTTCAGAAACTCATGGCTTCTTTATTTATTCAACCCAAATCTATACTGATTTAATTATTCCATTTTCCTCAATTCGATCCCCCTGTAGACCAACACAAAGTAGCACCTATGGAAAACTTACATATTTGAAGAAGTAAATAGCTGCTTTCACTGGAGTATTTTAATCTTGATTTTAATTCATTGTGTAATTTACTCTGCATCCATGGAGAATCTGGGGTGGGGATTTGGAGAAGAAAGGGCAGGTCTCTGAGAAGTCAAATTAGTTTTCATGCTCTGCGTTCATTTACTTTTTCCTTCACTCATTCTTCATTCTCCTAATGAGTTTAATCCGGTGCTTACTTGCTCTGTCTCAAATAAATAAATAAAACCTTTAAAAAAGGAAGCAAGACAATACATTTAAGAACCATGTCCATCCAGAATGCTTATAACTTTAAAAAATGTTGGCCAACGACACCTGGGTGTCTCAGTCAGTTGAGCAGTTGCCTTTGGCTCAGGTCATGATCCCAGCATCCTGGGATGGAGTCCCACATCGGGCTTCTTGCTCAGCAGGGAGCCTGCTTCTCCCTCTGCCTCTGCCTGCCACTCTGCCTGCCTGTGCTCTCTCTCTCTCTGACAAGAAAATAAATAAAATCTTTAAAAATGTTGGCCGAAGCTTGATTTAGGTTGAAAATCTATTGATTATGGATCAATAAAATTGATTCTGTACTTCAGAATCCTTTTTTGGTAAAAGAAAGTATAAATTGGAAACTTTCTTACTTTCTTGATTTCTAGAAAGAATATATTTACTTGGATTTGACATCCTTATTTTCTGAAGATGTAATGTTTCCTACAGTCTTTCCGTCTTAGTAGAAATTGATTTAAACTTGACAGAAAATAGTAAGAAATTTAAAATCTCTTTGAGAGGCATGTCATTAACAGAGAAAAATATTTGGAATCTTACCTAATCCAGTCTTTTATTTTAAAGGGAATGTCAGCATTCTAAAGAGCCGACGAAGAGTTTGCCATCGAAGTGCTGTCAGAAAATCATGCAGAGAGCCATCAAAGCAGAGTTGCACCTTTTAAATGTTCACTATCAGATGTGCCACCGCCACTGCACTGATATTTACAAACTTGTAGTGGAGAATGGGGCAGGGGTAAATAGGTGATTGTTAACTTTAAATCTGTATCTTAGAATGTTATTATAAGCTTTACATTTATAACAAAATTTTCCTTAATTTTTATTTTTGAAAGGCAAAGTGAAGGATAGACTGTAATTGGGTTTGTTAAGTGGTCTAGGGTTAATGGACTTTAAAAAGTCATTTTAATTTCATGCAGAGGCAGCAGGGTATGTCAAGATGGTGAATCCAGTGAAAAGACAGATTGGATGTTTATAAAATCCAAGTATGATTAAGTCAGCAGCAGAGTTTGTATGACATCCTGCCATATTCTTTCTGGCTTATATACTGAGGGCTGCTTCTGCTGCTCCTAGAAAAACATCTTTGGTTTTCTTTTACTAAATATTTAAAAGAAGAAGACTTTACAAATCTGATAGAGTTAGAACTCAGTGTATAATATAATAGTGTTAAATGGATGACTTGTGTCTAAGGAGTTTTGTAAATTTGACTTTTGAACAGAAATTTATCAAGTGATTCTACTAAGAAGGAATTAGGATCAGCACTACTGTCTGTTTTGGGAGACTTAAAGGTTAGATATGAAAGCTTGAAAGAAAAAATAAACAAGGGCATGCCTCTGGAAGAGCTGCCTCCTCTGGCTATGGAATCAAAATTGTTATCAACCTTGTCTACGTTTGCTTCCACGGTATGTATGTTTTATAATTAAAACTTTATTCTGTTTGCACAGAATACATTTTTAAACTAAAAAACTTTTCTTCCTTTTTTTCTTTCTAGCTGATGAAAGAAGAATCACATGTGTAAGTTATGGTTTCATCTAATATAAATTCATTAGATCTTAAAAATTGCTTAATTTGGTTAACTTTAAGTTTTCTGTTGATCCTTTTCAGAACATTGATGAGCTGTTTAATAAAATGTTTGTCTGTTTAGCTTTTCAGGACCAGATCCTGAACTAGATAATCAAAGAACACGTGATGTTGACGTCTCTTCAGGCCTAAAAAAGACACTCTCTCAAGTGAGATTTTTTTTAAAAAGTAGCTCATTAATGCAAGTGAGATTTTTTTTAAAAGTAGCTCATTAATGTAAATCTGTAATTTTCTGGCTTAAGCAAAGTAAACCATAATTTTCAGAAGCTCTCACATCTTTTTTTTCAGTCAGCTATCTTTGTGTAGTACCACTTGAGGGATATAACTGATTAGAAGGAACAATGCCCTTATCAAACAGATGTCAGTGGTATCTGTTCATTAGGGTGGCCATCAAACCAGGAGACTGCTGAGGATGAAAGGCAGTGAGTGATATTAATGACTCACCACGACAGCTGGTATAAACTTGAACTGTCTAAGGCAACCATGACTTTTGGCCACTGACATGCTGGTACATTGCTTAAAACTAATAAATTGTTTAGACAAGGCAAAAGTTTAATTCCTTCTTTACTGACATGACAAAATTAGTTTTTAAATGCCTTTTGTAGGTGTTCTTGAACTTTCTTGTCCCTCTAAGGTATTGTATTTGTATTGTATTGTCACTGTTTCCAGTGACAATCAGTGTAAGAGCACTCTGCAGAGGGTGAAGTGGGATAGAAGCACAGGCTTTATTCCTTATGAAGTGAGGCAGTGCCATGAAAAAGCTGAACCTTGTTGCTGTTTTCAGATTTTGGTCTTAAACCTGAGGTTATACTATTTGGGTAGTCTTGAATAATAAGATGCATTAAACCAAAAGTTAGTTTCTTGAGTTATATACTTTTCTATTAACAAATGATTAAAAGTAAATTACTTTAGCAAATTATGTATTCCATCATTCTACTTGATCAAAAAAACCCTCAGTTCTCCACAAATATTTAATAAGATGCAGATATATAATCTTAGTTGGGCTACAAGACGATACCTATTCTAAGTTAGGATGAAATTTTAATACCTATCTCATTAAATTAACAGGTTATGTGTGAAAAGCAATATAGTGATAGGATAGTTGCTAAATTTCAGCTACTCCTGTACCATCTTCACAATTTTCCATAGCCATGTATTACCTATAACATCACTTGCTTCATATTTTTCTTTAAATGATTCTCCCCACCTTTTTTTTTTTTTTTAAGATTATTCATCTATTTCAGAGAGAACACACACAAGTAGAGGATGGGCGGGGGGAGGGAGAAAGAGAATCTTAAGCAGACTCCCTGCTGACCAGGCTCCAAGCAGGCTCCATCCCATGACCCTGTGATCATGACCTCAGCAGAAATCAAGAGGCGGACACTCAACCTATTGAGCCATCCAGGAGCCCCTACATAATTCTCCTTTTTAAATAAATTTATGGGTAAAAAGTAACTATTAAATATGGGAAAGAAATGCCACTTTTTATAAATAAAAGGATCCTATAAGTACACATTAAATATATTACTGTTAATGTGAAAAGTCCTTATATGAACACTTCTGAAAATCATTTCAAGTACTTCTTGTGTGTACGCGTGCCACACTTTGCTAAATAATGGTAGTGTTGGCTGTCCCTATGCACAGGCTGAGTTAAAACTCTTATTAAATGTGACCAACATAAAGCAGCAAGTTACTTTCAGTTTGCTCACTTACAGAAAATGATTTTGTTCTGTTTGCCTTCATTGTTGTGAGGACTGAATGATGCTAGTGAAGAGTACCTGCCACAGAACATCAGTGCAGTAACCGCTAGTCCATATTTATTTTTGTTTTTATTATTTTAATCCTCAGATGTCTTTCCTGTCAGACAGTAGTCATCCTAAACAGGATGCACTACCCAAGGAAGATGGTTTGAAAAATGGTGACATCGATGTAGACTTTAGTCAGCTGAAACTTGATGACAAAGGTCAGTGTAAAGAGTTCTGCACATTGCCCAAAAACAAATTGCAAGGTTTAAAATACTCCTAGTACCCACTCATTAAATCAAAATCAACATTTTGGATTGACTGAATGGCATCATTCCAATTATGAACATTAAGTATGTTCTTATTCCATCTACTTAGCATCTGTAAGGTTACTTAATATATTTGAAAAATCAAATAATAATACAGATTTTTTTCTTCTGGTTCGTATTTTCCAATCTGAAAATTATTTCTTCTGTCCAGTTTATATCTGTAAATTGTACTTTTTTTGTTTTTGTCTTCTATGAGAAGAGATTACAATCATTCCAGAAAGATCATTAATTCAATTTTTAATGAAATAGAGCTGCAGTACTGATTAATTCCTTTTTAAAGAGTTTTACTATTATTCTGTGTATAAAAATGTGTCTCTTCGTCAATAAAGGATACTTTAAAAATCAGAAACATAAGGCTTTTAGTAAGCTAAGAATCAGTGTTAATTAAAAGAAAACTGGGGAGCAGATCACTCAGAATAGTATTTTTCAGTGACTAGCAAAAAACCTTTCTCAAGGAATTCTTTTTTTTTTTTTAAAGGTTTTATTTATTTATTTGACAGACGGAGATCACAAGTAGGCAGAGAGGCAGGCAGAGAGAGAGAGGAAAGGAAGCAAGCTCCCTGCTGAGCAGAGAGCCCGATGTGGGGCTTGATCCCAGGATCCTGAGATCATGACCCGAGCCGAAGGCAGCGGCTTAACCCACTGAGCCACCCAGGGGCCCTCTCAAGGAATTCTTTATGCTTGGTTTATACTTTGCTGATACTTATTTTTACATAAAACTAGTAATTATCCTCATGCTGACTTATTCTGAGAAGCTTTTTAATAATTTATCAGAGTTTAACATTGTACATAATTCATAGCTGCTTCCATTTAATTTCTCAGACTGCAGAAATTATCGAGAATTAAGTGAAGACTGGTTTGATGCTAAAGAAAACCTGACAGGAGTTGACTTGTCAGGAATTCAAGAAAATCAAATAGAAAAAGACAAAGGGGATCCCAAGTTTCCACAAGGTTGGCTCTTAATTTACTAAGAAATACTACTGTAGCTCATTTTGTAATTCTGAGAACTAAACTGTTTTAATATTTTGTTTCTGGCTTTCCTTTATAATTATAAACAATGAGAAATTGGACATTTAGAGGTCAGTTTTTCTAGAAAGTATATCAGTTTATAATGTTCCTTTCTTTCAGAAAACTGCTAAAAACGTAAATCCCAGATTTAGTTAGCAGTAGAGGTCCGAGTCCTTTCTGCCATTCTGGGGCAACACCACTACTCCTCCCGGACACTCTCTTCCACTGAACCCTCAGCAGATCTGTCAGACTGGCATGAGGGATTGAAATGGTTTTCTTTCCCTTACTTTACTGAAATAGATCAAATTATTAATGTTTTCATCTTTTGATAGTCTTCAATTGCTTATAATAGTTGGAATTTCCTCTAGTTTCTGTGATCATTCCCCTTCTGTCATTTCTAAATATATGCTACCTTCCTTTATTTTATTTCTATATGCTCCCATGGATTTTTATTTTATATAATAGTAATGGTTTTGGGGGGCTTTTTTGCTTCTATAAATAATGCTTCTATAAATAAAGATTTTTAATGGGTGCCGGGTGGCTCAGTCGGTAAAGCATCTGCCTTCGGTTTAGGTCGTGATCCCAGGGTCCTGGGACTGAGCCCCCCACCAGGCTCCCTGCTTAGTAGGGAGCCTGCTTCTCCCTCTCCCTCTGCCGCTCCCCGTGCTTGTGCACTCGCTCGTTCTCTCTCACGCTCTCTCTCTGTTAAATAAGTAAAATATTTTTTAAAAAATATTTTAAACAAAATATAAGAAAATTTAAATTACCTGAAGGTTCTTCAATCTGCAGTAACCTCTATGAATATTCTTTACCATTCATTTATGCATTTTATGCATGTATTTAATACACATATACAGTTTAAAATAAATGACATTTTATCATCTAGCTTTATTCTAACTACTTTTTTTCCTTTCATTATTTTATTTTAAGATATTATTTATTTGACACAGAGAGAGAGATCACAGACAGAGAGGCAGGCAGAGAGAGAGGGGGAAGCAGGCTTCCCGCTGAGCAGGGAGCCCGATGTGAGGCCCCATCCCAGGACCCTGAGACCGTGACCTGAGCCAAAGGCAGAGGCTTAACTCACTGAGCCACCCAGGCACCCCAACCTTTCATTAATTTTGTCCATATCACTTACCACATACTATGTACTTATCTTACCTGATCTATAAACTGCCTTCCCACATCACATATTAGCTCAGTTTTTTTTATAGTTTGTTCACTATCTGTCCCCAGGGTCAAGTATAGTGTTCTGCCCATGGGGTAGTTAGTCATCCTATTGTATCGAACTAGTGCAAGGTGAAGGGGATGAGTCAAATATATGTGTCCTAATGCTTATTCACTGTAGCTTCTTGCTCCCTCCACACCTCAGTGTGGATAGAAGTATACAGATAAATAGTTTCACTCTCTTCTTTACAACTATATATGATAAACCAAAGAGATCAAGCAAGCTAAAGGAAGTAAGTTAATGAAGAAGGTTGGGCTATTATTGCCTAGGGATGAAAAAATCTGCCTACATTGCAGCACCACCACTTAACTAGATTTGTAACCTGAAGACCTCAGCAGCCGCCACTGGAAAATGGAAATGATAACAATTGCTAGGTTGTGGGTGAAGTGCTGGGCATCCTACCTGCAGTGGGAGGGGCACTCAGAAGGTGTTAGGCTATTACTAGTGAGTGAAAAATATAAAACTTACAACTATCCCATTATTATATAAAAATTAAACAAAACTACTCGAAGAATTCATTCAACAAATATTTATTGTGTATTACCTATGTGCCAGGTATTGGTTTTGACAGGAAATAAAAGAATCTCAATTCAGTGGATCCTTTTTGATTTCAGACCAAGTTCTCTTCAAAATGGAAACCATGAAAATGCATACTGAGAATGGAAAAATCTGTATCTGTAATCTTAATATTTGTGGTTTCCAAAAAGTGCTGTGTAAATCAAGTAGTTTGAACTCCCCCTTTTTTTCCTAATGTGCCATTACCATTAACAGGTTATAGACCTGTTATTGATATTTTTCTGATTTCAAGGTTCTGTTGGTGTGATATTTCCCCAGCCCAGGAATATCCATAAGGCCTAGCCAGGATTGACATGGGGGCAGTTAGGGTCCTCTGCATATCTCCCTTCCTCGATAGTGCTTCTTTGAACCAAAGACAAATGAAAGACACCTTTTTTACCCTAAAATCTTAAAACTACACTCTAGACTCTTGGTCTTCAGACTAGGGCTGATATTCAGTAATAACTTTATAAGCTTTGTGATAACAAAAGTTTTTACATTTCTTTTTAAATATGAAATATTAATGGTCATATATTATGTTTCTCTATAAGCAGAAATGAAGAATCTTGAAACTTTACGAAAAGATAAAGGTTACTTGATACATGTTGGTGGTCTCTGCCCTTCAGTATCTGAGGTATTCCAGGACTTATTTTCTGAGTTTCATTTTAAAATCTATTAATTGTTCATATTTTGATTTTTTAAAAATTTTTTCTACCTTTCACAAACTTTTATTTTTCTTTTAGGCTGATTTAAGGTCTCATTTCCAGAAATACCAAGTTTCTGAAATTTCAATTTATGATTCTTCTACTAATTATAGGTAGGTTTTCCAAATTCAGTAAGGTACACTTACTGGGTATGTGCTGTGTGCCAGGAGTGGACACCAGCCACAGTGGCGGTTAAGTCACAGGCCATTTCTACAGAGCTTTCCCAGCCTGGTTGGGGGAGACATGTTGACAGCTACATCACTAATGGTGCAGTTCCCGATCAAATCTTCCATTATACTTTTTAATTTGGTATTAATGGCTTATTCATTTTTGTGTACTTAATCCTATTTCATTACCATTTCACACAGGGTCAGTAGAGTGCATTAGTTAAGAGAGTGGGCTCTGTAGCTAGATGGCTTATGGCGTGGGTTCTGTTCCTAGTTGCATGAGTAGCTTGCTGAATAAATTTGGGCAAGTTACTTAACCTTTACATACCTCAGGCACTTCATCTGTAAATGAGGATAATAATAGCACCTTCATCACATTGCTATGAGACAATTATTAATAAGTAAAGCAATAGGAATGCAGCCCAGTATATAATAGGCACTCAGAAAATTGTGCTTTGATTATTTTTAATTTTAATTACCTTTTAGTTAATGTTTTTATGTTTTTTAACTTACCTACATATAGTCATTTCCAATATTTATCATGCTACTTTCTGTTTTGTGACATTGTAGGAACATTCAAAATTATCAAACAAAGTGGTGATAGCTTAGTGGAAAGGCCTTAGTTATTCATCTCTAACAAGGATAGCTGTTTATTTCAGATAAAGAAGTCTTTACCAATTAAGAAAGGATCCTATATGGGTACCTGGGTGTCTCAGTCAGTTGGGCACCCAACTCTTGATGTCGACTCAGGTCATAATCTCAGGGTTCTGAGATCAAGCCTGTGTTAGGCTCTGTACTGGGCTTGGAACCTGCTGAAGAGTCTCTTCTCTCCCTCTCGCTCTGCCCCTTCCCCCTTGTGCTCTCTCAAAAAAAAAAAAAATTGTTGTTAAATTTTGTCTTAAATGGAGTCACTTAAGATGATGTACTCTTTTTATTTGACCTGTTGATGTGTTGTTAATACACTCCACTACATTAAAGTAGTTTGTAATCCTGGAAGTATTACTTGATGTGAAATATTCTTTTAGTATTTGTTGAATCATTTTTTTAAAAAAACATTTATTACTTGAAGTATATAACATACTGTGTGGAAATTTAGAAAACATGTTTTAAAAGAAAAATAGAGGAACTTGTAACAATATATCCATAGTTCTGTCCTTTGAAAGCAACTCCTTTCCAGATTTGGTATATGTCCTTCTGTTAACCCATCTAGGGCTGGTGATTTCAGAAGAATGACTCTTGCCTAACTTTCTTCTCAATCAAATGGTTAAAATTCTGGTTAGATTCTCCAACTTTTTTTTGGTTCTCTTATTTTTCTGTGATGAGGTCCTAAGGACATTATCTTATCTATTCTGCCAAATGTTTTTAAAATTTGCCTTTCATGTTTAAACCTTTGATCCACCTCAAGGTTATGTTTTGTGTATAGAGATTAATTTTAACTTTTTTAGTGATAACCAATTGTCCTAAGACTGCTAATCTGTGTTACTCTGTCAAATAGCAACTTTACAAATGTTTTACATTAAATTTTAATATAAAATTAATAGAGAATTTCTAAGAAATGCTGTCTTTTACTTCCTATTTTTTTTCTTTTTTTTTGAAGATTATATTTACTTATTTGACAGAGAGAGTACAGGCAGGCCTCCCACTGAGCAGGGATGCAACTTGCAGCTTGATCCCGGTGCTCTGGGATCATCACCTGAGCTGAAGGCAGATGCTTCTCCAACTGAGCAACTCAGACGCCCCTAATTTGCTTTTTTTTTTAAGATTTTAGAGAGAGAGAACTGGAGTGGGGTGGGGGCAGAGGAAGAAGGAGAAGCAGGCTCTTCACTGAGCAGGGAACCCCATGCAGGGCTCCGTCCCAGGACCCTAAGATCATGACCTGAGCCAAAAGCAGATGCTTAACCAACTGAACCACCAGGCACTCCTAATTTCTTTTTTTTATTTATTCTAAATAATTATTTTTCCTAATCCCAAGGTAAGTATAGTAACCTTTTTATCTTATTTTTAAGGGCAAAAGTATGTATATATCCAGTAGTTACAAAGTGGAGTTTGAGGCAATTTAGTCATTAACAGTCTTTTGGTTTTCTGCTTTTATATGTTAGATATGCATCCCTTGTTTTTAAAAAAAACATTGATGCAAAGATGGCTGTGAAAGAAATGAATGGGATAGAAATAAATGGAAAATCAGTAAACGTGCGGCTTGTTAAAACTCCTGGAGAATATACATCACCACTTTCCTACAAAAATGGAAATAAAGTTACTTGGAATAATTTGGAGAGAAACACCAACAAAGAAATTACCTCAGTCTCCTCTATTTCAAGATTGCCCAGAACTAGGCCAAGGCAGCTGGGATCTGAGCAAGACAGTGAGTTTTTTCCTTTTGAACAGAAGGTTAGTTTTCTTGATGGATCTTTTCGGTGGTCTTTGTATAAGCCGTACTGCAGTAAGTAGTTTGGTAGAACAAGTAACTCCAGAATCAGGGAGCTTGAAGTGGGGATGAGAATATTAATCTCTATCCTTTTTAACCATGGATCCACCCTAACCTGTTTTTGTATAACTCCAGTTGCTCTTGGGGGGTGAGAAATGTAGATCTTTGTAGGTCTGGCTATAGACTGTTTCTCTTTAACCAGACTCTTTCCCAGTACTTTGCAGTCTTTTTTGTCCCTATTCTTGGATAGTATTCCTGTGTAAGTAGTTAATTGCTCTCTCTTCACCCTTTCTCACAGTTAATCTTGGCTTATAATCACTAAAACCATAAAATATAGTCATCTTATTATATATGCTCTCAATTTTTATCTCATCAGGGTTTTAAACACTACATGGAAAATAATGAAGTTGCCCCTTTTACCCTCACCTCTCCACTCTTCAGGAGTGTGCCTGGGGTCCTATAGGAATTCCACAGGTTTTTTAAAGATTTACATAGAATAAAATTCACTCTTTTTGGTATTTTCAAGTTTAGGAAACCACACATGGACGTGTAACCACACCCCAGTCACAATACAGAACAGTTTCTTCATTCCAGAACATAGTCTTCTACTCTGTTTCCTCTCCTTATGATTTTCCTTTTCCAGAATGTCATGTGAATGAATATTACATAACATTGTTAGCCTGACAGCTTAGCTTAATGTGTTGGGAGATTGATCCATATTGCTGTGTATATAGCATTTCATTCCTGTTCATATTTTGGCCATTTTTATTGGGTTGTTTGCTGCTTGGAGATTTTTATTTAAATTCCAGTTAGTTAACATAGAGTATATTGTTTCAGGGGTACAATATGGTAATTCACCACTTCTTAAATCAACTGGTATTCCTCACAACCAGTGCAGTCCTTAACTCCAAATCTTCTTCAACCCTTCCCCCCACCCACTTCCCTTCTGGTAACCCTCATTTTGTTCTCTATTGTTAAGAGTCTGTTTCTTAGTTTGTCTCTCTCCCTTTTTTCCCCCTTTGCTAATTTGTTTTCTTAAATTCCACATATGAGAGAGATCATGTGATGTGTCTTTCTCTAACTGTCTTATTTCACTTAGCATAATATACTCTAGCTCTATTCATTTCATTGCAAATATAGCAAGATTCCCCTGTTTGTTTGTTTAATTTTTTAAAATTTATTTTCAGCATAACAGTATTCATTGTTTTTGTACCACACCCAGTGCTCCATGCAATCCGTGCCCTCTATAATACCCACCATCTGGTACCCTGACCTCCCACCCCCCGCCCCTTCAAAACCCTCAGATTGTTTTTCAGAGTCCATAGTCTCTCATGGTTCACCTCCCCTTCCAATTTCCCCCAACTCCCTTCTCCTCTCTATCTCCCCATGTCCTCCATGCTATTTGTTATGCTCCACAAATAAGTGAAACCATATGATAATTGACTTTCTCTGCTTGACTTATTTCACTCAGCATAATCTCTTCGAGTCCCGTCCATGTTGCTACAAAAGTTGGGTATTCGTCCTTTCTGATGGAGGCATAATACTCCATAGTGTGTATGGACCACATCTTCCTTATGCATTCATCCGTTGAAGGGCATCTTGGTTCTTCCCACAGTTTGGCGACCGTGGCCACTGCTGCTATAAACATTGGGGTACAGATGACCCTTCCTTTCACTACATCTGTATCTTTGGGGTAAACACCCAGTAGTGCAATTGCAGGGTCATAAGGAAGTTCTATTTTTAATTTCTTGAGGAATCTCCACACTGTTCTCCAAAGTGGCTGCACCAACTTGTATTCCCACCAACAGTGGAAGAGGGTTCCCCTTTCTCCACATCCCCTCCAACACATGTTGTTTCCTGTCTTGCTCATTTTGGCCATTCTAACTGGTGTAAGGTGATATCTCAATGTGGTTTTAATTTTAATCTCCCTGATGGCTAGTGATGATGAACATTTTTTCATGTGTCTGGTAGCCATTTGTATGTCTTCATTGGAGAAGTGTCTGTTCATATCTTCTGCCCATTTTTTGATATGATTGTCTGTTTTGTGTGTGATTGTCTGTTGAGTTTGAGGAGTTCTTTATAGATTCTGGATATCAACCTTTTGTCTGTACTGTCATTTGCAAGTATCTTCTCCCTTTCCGTGGGTTGCCTCTTTGTTTTCTTGACTGTTTCCTTTGCTGTGCAGAAGCTTTTGATTTTGATGAAGTCCCAAAAGTTTATTTTCGCTTTTGTTTCCTTTGCCTTTGGAGACATATCTTGAAAGAAGTTGCTGTGGCTGATATCGAAGAGATTACTGCCTATGTTCTCCTCTAGGATTCTGATGGATTCCTGTCTCACATTGAGGTCTTTCATCCATTTTGAGTTTATCTTTGTGTACGGTGTAAGAGGTTCCCTTGTTTTTTATGGCTGAGTAATATCCCATTTTGTGTGTGTGTGTGTGTGTGTGTGTGTATCACATCTTCTTTTTTCATTCATCAATCCAAAAAATGAGTAATCTGATTAAAAAATGAGAAGACATGAATAGACATTTTTCCAAAGAAGGCATACAGATGGCCATCAGGCACATGAAGAGATCACTAACATCATTTATCATCAGGGAAATGCAACTCAAAACCATGGTGAGATACCACATCACACATGTCAGAATGGCTAAAATCAACAACACAAGAAACAAGAGGTGTTGGTGAGGATGTGGCAGAAGGGGAACTATCGTGAACTGTTGGTGGGAATGCGAACGGGCAGTGTGGAAGTTCCTCAAAAGGTTAAAAACAGAACTACCTTGCAAGTCAGCAAATGTACTACTGGATATTTACCCAAATAATACAAAAACACTAATTCAAAGGGATACGTGGACCCCAATTTTTAATAGCAGCATTACTTACAGTAGCCCAGTTGTGGCAGCCACCCAAGTGTCCATTGATTGATTGAATTGTTTATTTTATTATTGAATTTTGAGAGTTTTTTTTTATGTTCTGAATACAAACCTTTTATAAGATCTATAAGATTTGGGAATACTTTTTCCTAACTTATACTTAGTCTTTTCCTACTTTTAATACTGTCTTAAAGGAGTTTTTAATTTTGATGGAATACAATTTATCAAATCTTTTCTTTTTTAATTTGTGCTTTGCAAAACCCATGGTCACAAAGATTTTGAGTTAATTTTTATTTAATACATGAGATATTATCACCTTTCTTTTCTCAGTTTCCCAACATTTATTCGTTACATTCATTTATTTAGAAAATATATGTCTACCATGAGGGGCAGAACCTGACCCTGCTACCTGCTCATTATGTGACTGGGCAAGCTACCAAACCTCCATGTCTGAGCTTCCTTATTTTAAAATGGGAATGATAGTTCCTGCTTCACAAATGTTGTGAGGTTTAAATGAATTTAATACAGAAAAGTCCTTAGAAGAACAATGCCGGGCACAGAAAATGCACTCAACTTAATAGTAGTTGTTACTGTTGTTGAGCAGTAATTTGGCTCTTTCTTGGAAATCTCATCCTTTCTGGGGTTTAAACTATCACATAAACTATTGTATCCCAAACTTTTATTTATTCAGTTGTTATTACATACCAATTGTATTCATAAATATTCTAGACACTGGGAAAACAGCAAAGAGCAAAACAGGCCAAAAAATATGTGGTCTTGTATAACTTAAGTCTAGTGAGGAAAGACAATAAACAATTAAGTAAAATGATAATGTTCTGATGAGATAGATATAATAGTTGATATATTTTGCCTTGTCTTTTCATCTAGACTTTAAAGTCTCAGCTCTTTGCTTAGCCTGAATTTTTGTGGGATATGTAGTGGTTTCATAGAACTTATAACCTGGTGAATACTAATTAATCATTTTAATTTTGTCTGTTTGATCAGATTGTAAGATTCATAGGTGAAGGGGTTTCTATCTTATATAACCAGTTTTCCTCCCATGGTATGTGGTCCAATTTTGGATATATAGTCTGTGTTGATGCCATATTTAGGAAATAAAATGTAGAATATTTGTAATTACTATGTAAACTAGCCTTTTGCTTGTCAGGTTAAGTAAGAGAACTAAGCCTCCCTGCCATAAGCCTTAGATATCCACTGTATGTAGTGAATTAACCTCTCTCCTACACTGAGAATGAAACTAATTATGTCCTATCTTTGGGGAAAATGAGAGAATAGTTAACATCTGTGTTCTGTGGTTCAGATGAAGAATCCCAATTGAGAAAGGCTGATTTAGACTTAACTCCAAATATTTTGTCACTATTAGAAAACATGTGGGACTTTTTTTCTATTTAAATACATGGTTCACAACACACAGTTCAAGCAAATCTACTCGGCATAAATAATCCCAACTCAAAGTAAATTTCTTAGGAATTTTTATTTTACCATTTGTAGTTTTTAAATTTTATTTTAATTAAATAAGCTAAAGTGTCTATGTAATGGTCACTGTTTTAGGAAAACTTTTAAAATGTTTATTTAGGGTGTCAAGAAGAATTGTAAACAGATTGAATCTACTAAACTATTACCAGATACACCTATTCAATTCATACCACCAAATACATTGAATCTGCGTAGCTTTACCAAAATCATGAAGAGACTGGCTGAACTACATCCAGAAGTTCGCAGGTAATGACTACAATTCTGTTACACTGGTTTTAATTTTTTTATATAAAAATATAGTTCAGTGTGGTAACTTAGCCATATTTAGAATGTGTTACTTTGGAAAGGACAGGTGCTTATGTGTGTTTTCCTTTTGCATAGAGACCATATTATAGATGCTCTTCAGGAAGTGAGAATAAATCATAAAGGTTTTCTGAATGGCTTATCTATTAATACTATTGTGGAAATGACTTCATCTGTCTTGAAAAATTCTGCTTCCAGTTAGGACTAAAAGAAGCAACAAGAGGTAAATCAAGCATATCTTTTATATTTAAATATTACTTGAAATGTTTAAGCTATTGTTTTTTTCAAATAAAAAATAGTATTAAATTTAAAGTAATAAAATAATGGTATTATAAAATTAAAAGGCAAACATACTGTATTAGTTAACTACTAATGCAAAACCAGTTACCCAAAACTTAATTAATCAAACAGTATTCATCATCTCATAGTTTGCAGGTCAGGATTCAGGAGTGGCTTTAGCTGGGTAGTTTTCACCTAGGAACTCTCACACTGTTGCAGTCAAAGATGTTGCTTGGGTTGTAGTCATCAGGAGGCTTGGGTGAGACTGGAGGTTGTGCTGCTGAGATGGCTCATACACAGGGCTTTTGGCCCCCTGGGCCTCACCACTTGGGCCTCTCATTGGGGCTCCCTGAGTGTCTTTACATTGTGGCAGCTGGCTTCCTTTGAGGGAGAGCAAGGTGGAGGCTACAGTGTCTTTGTCACCTAGGCACACTCCATGGTTTCTGTCACATTTTAGATGTGAGTTATTGTATGCAATCCATACTCAAAGGGAAGGGAATTAAGCTCCCTCTCTTGAAGAAAAGTGAATCAAAGAATTTGTACATACTTTTCATTATGGGCACTAACATGGGATTCTTTGTTATAAAATAACAAATGGGGATTTGTTTTCAGTTAGAGCTGTCTAGTGATTAAAGCCAGCTTTCTACGGTGAACAGCTAGAAAAGTTGAATAAAAGTAAAGAGTACCTGTATAAACAAGGCACTGGGGAACTACCACCTAGTCATGAATTAGTGGGCCAAGGTACAGAGATGAATCTCAGGAAAATATACCCAATGTTTGGGACCACATGTCCCCTAGTGTTATTTGTAGAGGGGTAGCTAGTTTAAAGGACACTTCTGATAACTTTGAAGCCAGGGAGATGGGCCTTGGTGAACACTCAGCACTGGGTTGGAACCCCAGCAGGTTGTACCCTACTAGTAACTATGAACCAGAAATACATAGTTCTTCAGAGGGACTATAACTCAGCTTCAAAATTTATTCCCTGAATTGGATTGAAATGATAGTGGGGTTATTTCTGACATGCATCTAGAAGAAACGAAGATAGGAATTCTCTGGAATAAAGTAATATCATTTTAGGCTTCAGATTATTTCTACGCACAATTTTATACATACTTGTTATTTTGTAAATAAGAGTGCACAATCCGAAATAACACAAATGAAAACTACTGGATAATAAACACTACATAATAGAATACAATAATACAATATAGCCACAGGGACTACAGATATTTCAGTTACCAGACACCCTTAAAGAATATATCCTTATAAGTGATAGACCATTTCTAAAAATGGCCATAATTATTCTCTTCCCTGCATTTGTGGACCTTTGCAATGTGACTTTGAA
Organism: Mustela nigripes; assembly: GCF_022355385.1. Classification (NCBI taxonomy): domain Eukaryota; kingdom Metazoa; phylum Chordata; class Mammalia; order Carnivora; family Mustelidae; genus Mustela; species Mustela nigripes. Next base: position 43,742,596 of record NC_081559.1, read on the forward strand.
GCTCCTTTCATCAAGATGTGGAATCTGTTTTGCCACCCACTTGAATCTAGACTAGCCTTTTGAATTACTTTGACAAGTTGTACCATTTCCAAGCCTTGTCTTCAAAAGGACTTGATTAGTCTGCTCTCTTGGAAATGTGTTGCAGCCACAGGAAAAAGCCCAGTCTATTAGAGGACAAAAAATTACATGGAGGATAGCCAAGGCATTCTAAGCCTATAGCCAGCTGCTCCTAAACACGTGATAGAATCTGGCATAGATTGGACATCAACCCCAACCTCCCAACCTGGCAGCTCTCCACAGAGCCATGAGCAAGCCCAACCAAGATGTGAAAAATCCCTCACCTACCTGAGTCTAGCCCATTGCTAATGGGCAGAATTATAAGCTTAAATAGATAGCCATTGTTTTAAGCTACTAAGTTTTAAAGGTAATTTACTGCACAACAAAAGCTAACTGATTCAGATGTGCTATATTCAGGGGGACAAAGGACAAGATTGAGGATTTCAATATAGAACTGAAAATACTTTAAAAATGGAAATCCCACTAATGAAAAAAAAGAAATTTAATTTAATAACTCAGTTAATAGTTTCTATAACATATTAGACAAATAGTTGAAGTGAGAATTAGGTTAGGAAAAAAGAAAAGTAGGTCAGAAGAAACTATGGAATGAAACACAGAGAAAGAAAAGATAGAAAACCTGAGAGAAGGTGAGAGAGAGGGAGAGTGAGACCATCTATAGATGTAACAAAGCTTTAACAAAAAGAAGGGAGAGAAATCGAGCAGAAAAATTTTTTGGAAACAAAATGGCTGAAGTATTCTTTAAATGATGAAAAACATCAAGCCATAAATTCAGTAAACCCTTTCAAACCTCAAACAGGAAAAGTAAAAAGACATCAGTATATCAGAGAAAAAAATAAAGCTAAAATCTATAAAGCATCCAGAGAAAAAAGAATTTACCTCAAGAGTACAACAATTAATTGACATCTGATTCTTAACAGAAGCCATCAAATAATTCTACAAACTTTGGGTTCTAAAAAGCCTTCAGGAATAAATGGGAAATAAATATATATTTACTCAAAAACTAAGATAATTTGTTACTTAAAAGATTCATTTATAGTAAAGAAAATACTAAAGAGTGTTCTCTAGGAAGAAGGAAAGTGATTTTAGATGAAAGGTCAGAGATGTAGGAGAAGTAAAGATGAAAATGTATATATCAATTGGTATTGACTATATAAAACAAGAATAGTGGTATTTTACAGGTCCAATAAAAAATATATGACAATAGTAGCATAAAGAAATTAGGCACTTACTATTCTATATACCTTGTAGGTTGGAAAGAGGGTAAAATGTACTATATTGGGGGTCCCCATTACTACCTCTCCCCAGCCTGTTATTCACTTGGAAAACTCACATGACTCAGTATATGGCTGTACTCATGGCTTCAATTTCTGACAACACAATGATACAAAGCAAAATCAACAAAGGGAAAAGCCACATATGGTGCTATCTAGAGAGGACCAGGCATAGGCTTCCAAGAGTCCTTTCCCATTGGAGTCACACAAGACAAGGTGTGCTTATTTCCTCCAGTAATGAGTTATGACAATACGTATGGAATGTTGTATGCCAAGAAAGCTCATTAGAGAACCAATATCAATATTTTTATTGGGGCCTGGTCACATAGGACCCACTTGCCTAGTACATACTAAAGTTCCAGACACTGAGAAGGAAAGCAGCTGTTTGGTATAAACCACATTGTTCTTACAAGTTTTGGTACAGTGAGCCACTCTGGGATTGGTGAAAACTCTTCAAAATCCAGGTTTCTAGACTCTAGCTGGGGGCCAACTTTGTTAGCAGGTCTTTTTGTAAGGAGAGTAGTCCCGATCCTGCTATGTTAACTCTCCTTTTACACATAAACCGGCTGATACCAGACTTTGATAATAAGTAAAGGATGCATGTTGTCATCTTTAGGGTAATTACTAAAAGAACAATTTTTAAGAGAATACACAAAATGAGGTTGGAACCTTACCTTATGCATATACAAAAACTAATTCAAAATGGATCAAAGACCTAAACATAAGAGCTAAAACTATAAAACTCTTAGAAGAAAACAGAGGAAAAGCTTCACAACACTGGATTTGGCAATGATTTCTTGGACACAAAAAGATAAATTAGACTTCATCAAAATTAAAATTGTGTATCAAAGGATACCGTCAATAGAGGCAGTGCACAGAATGAAAGTACTTGAAAATCATTTATCTGATAAGGGTCACTATCCAAAAATATATAAAGAATATCTATAACTCAACAACAATTAAAAAACACCATAAATTTTAAGTGGGCAAAACACCAAAAAACCCCAAACAGAAAATGACAAATGTTGATGAGGATGGGGAGAAATTGGAAGTGTTGTAAATTGCTGGTGGATATAGTGCAGCCACTGTAGAAGATGGTATGGCAGTTCCTCAAAACATTAAACATAGAATTACCATATGATCCAGCAATTCCACTTCTGAGTAACTGGAAGAACTGAAAGCAGGGACACAAATGGATAATTTGTACACCCATGCTCAAAGTAGCATTATTTATAAGAACTAAAAAGGTAGCAGCAACCCAAAGATCCATCAGTGGAGTAATAGAAAAAATGAGATCTAGGCATACAATGGAATATTATTCATTCTTGAATGAAATTCTGACCCATGGTACAACATGGATGAACCTTGAAGATAAGATTAGTGAAATAAGCCAGTCGCTAAAGAACCAGTACTGTATGATACCACTTACACAACATACCTACAGTAGTAGTCAGATTCATAAAGACAGAAAGTGGAATGATGGTTGTTAGGGGCTGGTGGAGGGGGAGAATGGTGTAACTGTTTAATGGTAAGAGTTTCTGTTTAGGAAGATGAGAAAGTTCTGGATGGGGATGATTACAGAACAATGTGAATATACTTAGTGTCATAGAACTGTACACTTAAAAATGGTAGATCTTATGTATATTTTAACCACAGTGTTTAAAAGCTTATGATTCCAATGCTAATATAGAGGGTATGGATTAATAAAAAGTTTTTTTTTAACCTACAAAAGTAGGTTGTAAAGGAGAGTAAAAAGAACACATAAAATAGGCAGGACAAATATTTAGTAAGATGAGGAAAACCCAGTTATGTCAATAATTAAATATTACTGTGAATGAACAAAATATTCCTATGAAAGACTCAGATTGTCATATTGGGTTTTTAAAAACCAATTATATAGAATCTCTAGAAACACATCCTAAAAACATCAGGATATTAAAAGATAAAAGGATGGAAAAAGAGCCACATTATATTAACATTAGAGTAAATGCTAGAGCAGTAAAAATTACTGAAGAAAAAATATTTAATTTACCAAGAATAAATAACAATTTGAAATTTGTATGCGTCTAATAAAACACCTTAAGATATAAAATGGAAATATTTCCAGAACTGTTAGGAGAAATTGGCAAGTTTATAATTATAATGAGAGATTATACTGCTGGTAGAAGCAGCAAAAAAAAAAAAAAATCAGTAGTGGTATTAATGATATGAACAGTCCAAATAAGCAGTTTGACTTATTGGACATTATGTAGAGTAAGACACATCACAACTGCAAAGTCTCTTCAGGTCATTTGAAATATTTGCAAAACTTGGCCATATGCTAGGCCATAAAATAAATCTCAGTAAAAACTACAAGGTTGAGAAGAGTGTGTTCTCTGGTTACAATCCAAATAACCTACAAATCAGCAATGGAAAGATAAATAGGAAATCTCCATGTTGGAAATAAATGTCTAAATAACCAGGGACTAGGAGAAGAAATCATATAATGAAAACTAGAACATAGGTTTTAGTTAAAGGATGATAATGAAAATCCTCCACATCAAAACCTGAGGGATGCTGGTAGAGCTTTGTAAACAGAAATGGATAGCCTTGAATTCCTATGTCATAACAATGATACAAAATTAATGAGCAGAGTATATAACTCAAGAAGTTAGAAGAAAAAAACAAAAGTAATAACCCAGAGGAAGTATAAGAGGTATGAAAACTACTGAAATAACAAACAGTAAGGATCAATAAATTTGATTCTGGAAGAGAAAAAATAAAGTTGATAGACCCCTGATGAGACTGATAAAGCAAAAAAGTGAAGATACCAGCAAGGTAATATTTTTCACAAAGGAAATATCACAAATCTTAGTCATTACAAAGATGAGAGGACATTGTCAATGACTTTAATGTATTCAAGTTCTTTATTAAATCTTCCTAGGAAGATTCAACTTAACAAAAACAGACACTAGAAAGTATAGAAAATCTTACTAATCTTGTATTTATTAAAGAAATTGTATCATAAATAAAACTCTTCCCACAAAATAAAATCCAGGCTCAGATGGCTATATTAATGAATTCCCCAAACATTTAAGGAAGAAGGAATATCAGTCTGAAGTTTTCCAGAGAAATCAGTATAGTCATGATACCAAAACCAGACCATGAAAAAATTCTTTTAGAAATATCAGCAGACTGGGGTGCCTGGGTGGCTCAGTGGGTTAAAGGTCATGATCCCAGGGTCCTGAGATCGAGCACCGCTTCGGGCTCTCTGCTCAGCGGGGAGCCTGCTTTCCTCCTCTCTCTCTCTCTGCCTGCCTTTCTGCCTACTTGTGATCTCTGTCTGTCAAATAAATAAATAAAATCTTTAAAAAAAAAAAAGAAAAGAAATATCAGCAGACTGAATCCCACAGTTTGTAAAAAGAATAATACTTTATGGCCAAACTTACTATTTCAAGAATGAAAGATTCATTTAAATTTGAAAGTCAATATAATTTACCCTATGTAGAGAACAATGGAGAAAAAAATCACCTTATTATTTCAGTAGATACAGAAGTAGATAAAATTTACCACCCATACATGGTAAAATTCTGAACAAGCAAGAAATAAAATGTCAAATCTTTTCTTCATGAGAAATCTCAGGGTCTTTTTATTTTATATCACACTAACAAGTTAATGTGCCATAATTTCATTAATGCTGTCAAAAGGCATGAGCCTCCTGGGACAGAGATAAAAGAGTTTGTTCCCACAGCGATAGCAGTAGCCAGAATATTATTTTCTTGCCTTGTTCCTCAAGCCTCAGTGCTCCTAGGGCAACCCAGTGAGAGCCAACTGACAACCACATATCCAGCAGGGTACATTACAGGAAGAGCCCCATGCTTAGGAAACCCAAATATTTTATTACAAGGCTGCAGGCAGATCCACCAGACCTTTGTCATAAAGGGAGACATCTGTATTATACTCGATATATTTGTCTTTAAAGTAATCGTAGGTGTTCATTAATAAACCGGTTTGTGAGTCTAACTGTATCATACCAGCCATGGTGCTTCCCAGTGAAGAAAGTAGACTTCATATGTCACTTAAGTGATTTCTGTTCCAGACATTGCCACATTTTTACCATGATGACAATCTGGTTTTCTCTGTGGAAATAGTCAAAACAGTCCTCTATATGTATAATATCTAGTGGCCTATTTCTATTTTGACATAGTAGTAGAGTTTAGTGATATGCTTAGTCAAGGGATAGAATTTAATGTGAGTATTTTTGATATTCGTAATATGAAAAATGAGTTTAATGATAATGACTGGTTTTGTAGTAGAGTGTACTGATAAATAACTACAGTAGTACCCTCCCCATCTTCAGGGGATAACTTCCAAGATTCCCAGTGGGTGCCTGAAACCAACAGATTGTACCAGACCTTACATATATACTGTGGTTTTCCTATACATGCAAATCTGTGATAATGCTTAATCTTCAAATTAGGCACAGTAAGAAAGTAACAACAGTAACTAATAAAACAATTATAACCATGTAGTATAATAAAGGTCATGTGAATGTGGTGTTTCTCTCAAAATACACTGTCCCTAGCTTTCTCATGATGGCGTGAGATGGTAAAATGCTCCCGTGGCGAGATGAGTGATGTAGGAGGTGACATAGCATTAGACTCCCACTGACCTTGTGACAGTACTTCAGGAGCGCCCTCTGCTCCTGCTCCTGGACCCCAGCCGACTGCAGGCGGAAGGAAGAGTGCAGAAAACGGGGGAATTCTGTATATACTTCTGTGGAATATTGGATTTAAATCAATATGTTCTGTGGTTGATTTCTCCCTTCTTTTCTTTATCTGTATAGAATTTCCTTGGAAAGCATGAGTTCCCTCCTACAGAGAATGTTCTACAACACTTAGGAAAAAATTGTGGCAATAGCAAGATGCCGTGATTAAATAGGCTTAATAAGCGGATTTAGCTGTGTATACTGTACTTTATAGCCTTCCCTTCACATCTAGCAGCTGTTGTTTCTACAGTATTACCATCTTCTCTATATTAAAAATAAAAAAATAATTTTAATGTTTATAAACTTTATATTTCAAACTTGTTACTTAAAGACTTCAAGCTGCATATTTTGGATTAGAAAAAAATGGTTGTGTCTACTTTTAAAAATTTTGTTAAGTTGGTTTTTAAAAATAGTGACCAAGACCAGGTTTATTGTTTCAGAGTCCATTAAGTGATTTCCATCCATGAAAAATATAATTTACCTAAAGTTCTTAGTTCCAGTTTTCAGTAATCTTAAGACTTTTTGGACCACGGGATAACAGATAAACTGAATGGGAATTCACAGATACATAACATTTTGGAATGTGTATATTTTTAAGCTTCCTAGACAGTTATATTGAAGCTCTGATACATTTAATGTATTTTTGACTTCAGTGTGTGTGTGTGTATATATATATATACACTTTACAGTATAAAACATTAAGCTGTATTTTCCCTAAGAAGAGTAAATCCACATGTGCTTTGGTAAAACACTAGTCACCATATTGTTTGTTTTGTTTTTTTAGTAAGTTCTGTTAGATTAGATTAAATTGTAAATTGCAATAATTTTCAAAGCCTAATTTTATATCCTATTAATTTCTTTAATGGATTACTTTTTAAAAGCTTCTTCTTTAACTTCTTTAAAGTTTAAAATTACAGTTTTGCTAATATTAAGATGAACATTTAAATATGCATTTTCTTCAAATGTTTAAAATGTTTAGAGCATTCAATAGTTGGTATCATTTGATTAAAAGTTAGTCAACATTTATATTTGATGTATTTGTATTTAATAAAGGCAGAATCTGTAGTACAAGTTTAAATTTAATACTTTCTGCAGGTTTAATGGCATTTTCCAGGTGTGAATGAGCCTACGAGTGTTTATGTGGAATACACATGGATGGGAAGGAAGGCTAACTATCCAACTCCTGGATTTCAAAATTTTCATCCTTTAAGGGATTTTTGATTATTAATTTGTCTCCAGATATTACCAGATCCACCCCAGATATTCTACCAGGAATTGGGTCAGGGTGGGAAAAAAATTCTTTTTTTTAAGGATTCTTAAGTGAAACTTGAGAATTCTTGCTTTTTGGCCATACATCAAATCCAAGGATTGTGGAAATGTTTTCCCATGTGTTAAATTATGTAGTTATTTATATGAAAAGAGTGCTCATTCAGAGTTAACATTGAGTAAAGTTGAAACATGGACTAAACATTATTTTCTTTTTTTTTAATATTTTATTTATTTATTTGTTAGAGAGAGAGAGAGCAGGAGCACAGGCAGATAGAGTGGTAGGCAGAGGCAGCGGGAGAAGCAGGCTCCCCGCTGAGCAAGGAGCCCGATGCGGGATTCGATCCCAGGACGCTGGGATCATGACCTGAGCGGAAGGCAGCCGCTTAACCAACTGAGCCACCCAGGCGTCCCTAAACATTATTTTCAGCATGCTAGCAACAATAAGAAGCATACTGCTAGTCATTGGGTTCCAAAAGGCTTTGATGAAGTGAAATCCCCTTTTAGAATACAAACAGACCAAGTTACTGCATTCAATTTGGGGAAAATATACAAAGGATCATTTGACATTATAGTCTCGGGTTTCTTAAAGATGTCTTAGTCAAAAACTAAAGGTAAAGCTCAGATAACTTTAGTAGATCAAAAAGTTAATACCAGTAAATTGAGTACTGATATGAAGCTTCCCAAGTTAAATATAACAACTGGAGTAATTGGTGAATCTCTTGGAATTCAAGTAAAAAATCAATACTTAGCTTACTCTAAAATCTTTAATTTGACATTAGTTAATTATATAAAACTCTGGTAGAATTCTAAAGTCTGATCAAATTATCCAAGTTTCCAAATATCTTAAATTAGCAAAGTTTTAGATAATTTTAGCAGAACATGTTATTGCTCAGAATCACTTTTTTTTTCATACTGTATTATTGGGACAATGAACAACATTTTAGCTATATCAACTCAAATATACAAGTAATTATGTTTAGAGAACACCAGAGATCTGGAATGTTGTTGATACCCTTAAGACTATCACTAAAAAGTGGGACCAAAGTTCTCAGTTGGTTCTGCCTGATACCAATGTCAATTCTGGTCCAAGGAGATAATGTGTGTAACTGAGCAACCCAGTATAATCAGTAGTCTCTTTTCAAAGGAAAAGTTCTCCAGCCAGTGTTCTGTGTGTATTAACTTCACTGCTTTTTCACTATTATCATTGTTAATTATCACGTATTTACCTCCACATAAAATGTTCAGTAAATATTAGCTCTTCTGGTCAGCGGAGTAATGACCGCCAGCCCATCCTGTCCTCATCTCCCCAATCCAAGCATGTGGATGTGTCACTTGGCAAAGGCAGTTAAGTTGCAGAAGTAAATAAGATTGCTAAACAGCTGACCTGGAAGATGACCCTGGCTTAGCTGGGTGGGCAAAAGAGAAAGCCAGAGAAATAGCATTTCTAGAAGCATCTCTACCTGTTGTTGCTGGCTGTGAAGATGGAAGAAGGGAGCCAGGAGCCAAGGAGTGAGGGTTGCCTCTGAAAGTTGGAAAAGGCAAGGAAACAGATTGTTCCCTAGAGTCACTAGAAGGAACATGGCCCTGCTGACATCTTGATTTTAGCCTAGTGAGACCTGTGTCTGACTTCTGATCTCCAGAAGTGTAAGATAATGAATTTGTATTGTTTAAATCACCAAGTCTGCAGTAATGTGTTACATGAGCGTTAGGAAATGAATGCAGACGATGGAAGTTTACAGGTTCTGTGTATCTTTACCTGAATTTTGACTCTCGGGGGAAACAGTTCTGTGTGAGCTATGAGTGCTGTGGAACCCCTCAATTGCTACTATTTATATAGAACTTATATCTTAATAACTGCATGATAATTAGGGCTGATAGTCTCCTGATCAGAGAATATCATGATATGTATTATGGGCATGATTGCTATAAATCACTGCTTTTATTGCCAGGAAGTAGAAAGCCTGGTAGCACACTGTTTAAGAATGTAGGCTCTGAAGCTAGGTTCCCTGGGTTCAAATTCCCATTCCAACTTCCTTAGCTGTTTAGCCTTGGACAAGTTAGATAACTTCCCTGTGCCTCAGTTGTCTGGTGTGTAAAATGGAGGCAAGTATCTTCCCTTATCATTATGGCATAAAGTAGAACACAGTATTTGTTCTAATAAAACAGCCTTCAGTCAGAGTGTGCTGCTGATGGTGGTACTGTCAGCTAGTGGAGTTCAATAATGCCTCTCTTTGTGTAGTAACTTTGTTGTATCTTCCTGCTGTTCTATTTTGATTTTACTTTATTTTTTTCTCTTCTATGACTGTCTGTAACCTGACTCAATATTCCTTAGAACAAAGCAGACCATAATAGCATATTAGTTAGAGGCTAATTGAGGACAAATTATAAAAACACAACCCTAACAAAAGCTGAAGAAAAAAAAGGAAAATCAGCTTATAGTTGACAACTCCAGAAATGAATTCAGGTGTGGCTGGATCAAGAGGCTTCTGTCTTCATCTCTCTATGTCTATCACACACACAATCCTGAAATAATTAGGAATGGTTACAGTGTTCACCAAGAACTTCTGGGAATTGGATACTTGGTATAGAGCTGTTTAACTTCTATTTATCAACACTTAGACTTACAAAGCAGTTGCAGAAATAGCACAGAGTTCACAATTTATAGAACCATAGCAAAGTAATCAAAACCAGGACATTAACATTGGCACAGTACTGCTGCCGCAAACCTTACTCGGATTGCACCAGTTGCGCCCCTGATGTTCTTTTTTTGTTCAAGACCCAATCAATCCAGTATGTCATGCATTTAGTTACTGTTTTCTGTACCCCTTCTAGCCTAGGTCAGTTCCTAAGTATTTTCTTGTCTTTCATACTTTCATGCTTTTGATGAGCATTGCTTGACTACTTGGTAGAATGCCTCTTAATTATAGTTGATCAGCTGTTTTCTCCTGACTAGACTGAGGTTATGCATTTTTTGGAGAGTGCCACAGGAGTGCTGTATCATCAGTACCTCCCAGCTGGGGGTACGTGATAGGTCTCTTACAGGTCATGCCCTTCAGTTGGTTATGGTGGCCTCTACTGGGTTTCAGCATAGAGTTACAATTTTTCCTTTACAATTGAGAGAGCTCTTTGTCAGTATGAAAACACCTGTTTCTCTTTTTTTTTTTTTTTTTTTACAGATTTTATTTATTTCTTTGACAGAGAGAAATCACAAGTAGATGGAGAGGCAGGCAGAGAGAGAGAGAGAGAGAGAGAGGGAAGCAGGTTCCCTGCCGAGCAGAGAGCCCGATGCGGGACTCGATCCCAGGACCCTGAGATCATGACCTGAGCTGAAGGCAGCGGCTTAACCCACTGAGCCACCCAGACACCTGTTTCTCTTAAAATGTTTTGCTCACTGCTTTTGGCATCCATTAGCAGATCTTGCCTGAAGGAATTATTCTTGTGGTATTTGTTTGATGATGATTTTGTGTCTTTCCTTTCTCCCACATTTATTACTTAGTATTTGCCTGTGAGGAAAAGCTGTCCTTCCCCCGCCCCCATTTATTTATTCAATTGTGGAGGTCAGTGTGGACTTGCTGATGTGTATTTGGCCTATGAGTTATAATACAGTACTATCATTTCTTATTTTGTTACTCAGATTGTTTCTTAAGGGATTAGAAGTCATCAGCCTTTAGAGATTAGGAGCTGCTTTAGGTTGGGTTCTGTGTCTCTGTGAAAATCATCATCCTTTCTCAAGTGCTCACTTTCTGCCACCACTATTTGACTATTTTAGGCTCATCTTACTGGCCCTGTCCTGGAATCAACTACTTCAACAAACTTCATTTTCCTTTTTTTTTTTAATGTTTTATTTATTTATTTGACAGAGATCACAAGTAGGCAGAGAGACAGGCAGAGAGAGAGGGGAAGCAGGCGCCCTGCTGAGCAGAGAGCCCGACTCAGGGCTTAATCCCAGGACCCCAAGATCATGACCCGAGCCGAAGGCAGAGGCCTAACCCACTGAGCCACCCAGGTGCCCCAAACTCCATTTTCCTTTATCAGAGAATGCTGTCTAGGAGCCAAGCTCCAGTCAGCAGGGGTGCTCCCTGCTGTTGGAGTTGGTTTTGGGCCCTCTCTGCACACAGACTCCCCTCGACTTCCTCAGTCTGGTAGAAACCTGAAGTGACCACAGTTCTTGGTGTCTTTAGCCTCACAGCGTGCAGTCAGGATAGCAACAGCTTTCTGAATGTGCTCAGGTGTTTCCTATTCCTGACCACCCCCGCCCCCCGCATACTGCGCCCCCCGCGCAGTATGGTTGTGTTACACATATGTAACAGCCTCACAAGAGGGGAGAGGGCTTCTAGGGTCATGTGTGTGCAATCTTATCTCTTGCTTTTCTGCAGTAGCTCCGGATAGGTTGACTTCTCTTACTATTTTATATAGTGTTGAGATACTTTAAAAATTATTATTTCTTGGATTTTTATATCTTGGATGTTAAGATTTAATCTGAGGGCCTGTGCCAACCCCTGTCTCCTGCCCCCCCCCCCCCAGTTCTTCTCAAGCCCCCTGTGCTCACTGAGGTGGGCTGGCTGCAGGGGGGTGAGGGACATCACACTCAGGCATTTGGTGACTTTGCTCTTAGTTTCTGTGCAGCTCCCAGATTCTCCCAGTGACGCCGACAATACAGTTTTGTGTAGGATTTAATTTTCCCTTGTTTATGTTTGCTTTTGGAGAGGGCATTTGGGGAAATCAAACTATGCAAGCCCTTCTCAGCCACTTGCAAGTCCCAAGTATTTGGGTTTTACCAGCAAGACACCCTTGAGGGGTTTGAAAAACTGAAGTTTGATGAAGCCAAGTGCTCCTGTGATGCTGTTCACGGAACAGAACGGAGTCATTACTGCTCATACACGTCTCTGGAACCCCCCATTCATCGATGCTGACTAAATCTTTACCTCTAACTCATGGGCCTAGTGGTGAGGATGCCAGCAAAATCTTCCCCTTTGTGTCAGAAAATTATTGAAAAATTGTACAGAATCCTTCCAGTTTTCCTCTCCCAGTCCTTAATGCTGTTGCTGCATCTGTGTCTAGTCGGTGCTGTCTCCCAGAAGAATGCTTCTGTTGTTTGAATCCTTTCCTCTGTATCGAAGGCACTTTTGTCTGGCTGCTTATAAGATTCTTTATGACTGGTTTTGAGCAACTGGATTGTGATGGGCCTTGCTGTATTTTCTTCTTCATGATTCTAGTGCTTAAGGTTTATCTGTATTCTTGAATTCGTAGGTTTGTAGAGCAACATCTACACAGTAGTTTCCATATTGCTGTCTGACCGGACTCCCAGTCACATGTGGGTTAGGCCATGTGAGGTTGTCTTACAGTTCCCTAGGGCTTTGTTCTTTTATTTTTCTTCTCAGGTCTTTGTTCTGGGATGTAGTAGTTACTGGGAAATCATTTGGCTTGGTCAGTTCTTGCTTTTAATCTCTGTTAGGTGGCCCCAGGGCAGCCTGTGTCATTTTTCTGACTACAAAGGCAATACCCTGCTAATTATTTCATCAGATGTTCTGCCTGTCTCTAGGTTTTTCCCCTAAGATTGGAGGAAAGTGGAGCCATTCCAGGCCCTGTGTGAGTTCTTGGGGATTGTGCCAATCTGTTCCTTTCTGGTGGTCCTTTTCTCTGCCTTAGGCAATGTCCTTCCATGTGAACACCAGTCAGTATTAGAGTCCCAGGCTCCTGTTGGGGGCTGGGGGGGTGGGTGCTGCAGACCTTCCCTGTGCAACATTCCTCCCCTGTACTCCCAAGCCCTGCCTTTCTAGCTGCCTTGGCCAGGCCTTCCCTGGACTCCCAGCATTCTCCTCGACTCCACGAGACTCTGGGCACTGTTTGGGTTCCCAGCTCCCTGTGATCTAGACGTTACAGGCAGCAAGCAGTCAGGCTACCTCACTAACGTCCCTGCCACCCGGGGTTGCGGTCCTGCCCTGCCTGTGGTCCAGTGTGACAGCTGTGGCTTCATCGGTCTTGTCCAGTGTTTTCATATAAGTGGGGATGGTAAATCCGGTTCCTGTTACTTCAGCGTGGCTGGAAGCAGAGGTCTTCTTATGTTAAATTTGAATTTTTAGTAATGTTCAGCAGTTCTTGACCCCTCAAGGTTGTGTTTCTAACCTAGCTGCACACACAGCCAAGCATCTGGCCATTTTCTCAACTCTTCCATTGTGCACTTTCATGTCCATCTAGCTGGAGGTGCCTGGGAGTAGGATGGTTTTCCGTGCTCCCTACTAGAAGTCCACATGCTTCTGACAGAATCTAGCCATGGCAGAGTCACCGCCTCTTGTGTGCCATGGCTGTGGGGCAAGCGTGGAGATTGCTTGTGTTCCCACCCATGCAGAAGAGGGAACCTGTTGTAATTATTGGACATCTCTTGCCCAGACTCCCTAATGCAGACATGGAGACCCCAGGGTGTCTGCGGCACACCCACATACACACAACACACACACACACACACACACACACACACACACACTAGTACTCTCAAGAGAATTGTGAACCTACACAGCTCATGAGCTTGAGAAGTACAGCTTGTTTTTTTAGGTGTATGTGTCTGTTAGGGGGTATGTGTAGGCACATGGAGAGAGGAAGTGACAAATGGCCCCCCTTACCCTGACCTTGCGTCCGGTTGCTGTTGAGTTTCAGAGAAAATATTGCCAAAAAATGTTTCCTGCTCCGCCTCCTGATGAGAGTACAGGAGTCCCAAAGGGCCTGATGAGGAGAGGTCACAGAGAGGTTCACAAGCCAAGAGTGGGAAGTGCTGTGCCATCTATGAGCGTAGGGCAAGTCTGATAGCCCAGTGATGCATGCCCTTGGCCCTCCTGGTGGCTGATGTACCCTAGCTCAGGGCTCACAGTGGAGCTGGCCCAGGGCTCCGGTCCTCACCGTTCCCTTCCCGCTGGCCTGCAGTCCCTCTCCTGCACTCCCGCCGGCCAGCCCTCAAAATTCCCTGCACTACACTCGGGCCTGGTGTCCCGCATCCTGTATGTTCAGTTCCTGTATCTTGGCTTTTGGGTTGTTATCGAGAGTTTTAATTTGCCCATTAGATTACAAACCCGAGGGCAGGACCTGCAATGTTTACCTAGCACAGTCTTGCTCACAGTAGGGGCTCTGTTGTCTACTAAATGAGTAAAGTGGGGGAAGACAGGCCGCCCAGTAAGGTGTACTTTCTTAAGGTTCAGGAAGAGGGGCTAATTAAGTCAAGAGAGCGTGTGCCCTGCCCCGCCATCTGATGCGGACCCCTCACTCCTAGGACCATTTGGGGTCCCCGGTTGTAGGCATGCTGGCCCTGAGCGCCTCCCAGCCTGTATTCAGAAGAAAATGACCACCATCCACCATCAGCTGCCTCCTGTTCTCTGAGCAGACAGCAGGTGGCTCTGCTCCCTTTCATTTAGCTAGGAGCCAGTCCTTCACTGCGGACCTGGGCCAGCCACTGTGCTAAGTGCATGGAGCCAGTGTGGCCATTGCCCTCCAAGTAGGGATTCCCCCGCTCCCGCCTTGGGTGAGCATAAGTTAATTTCTCAGAGTTTTCCTTGAAATAGGATGTTACAGGAAGGAACCTCTGGTGAGATCCAGCCACCAGGAGAGCTTTCTTATGCCTCTCACTCATGCCTCTGCACCGGGAAACCTCCTTCCCCTGGGCTCTCCTATGCATCCCTAGGAGCCCTTCTCTGATCATTCTATAAGAAGTATGCCCAGGCTTCTCGTCCCCTCCCCCTGTGAGTTCTCCAGGCCCGCAAAAGCCCAGAGTGACCGCCTTCCAAGGCAAGTCTAATGCTGTCCTCTTTCTGCTGGAGTTGGGAGTCTGGTGAGCTCCGGGGGCAGGTTCTCCAGCCTCCTCTGTCTCTCGTCAGCCATCCTAGGCAGCAATCAACGGGGGCACCTTTCAGTCCTACCAGGACTTCCAGGGCCTTTGGGTATCCCTGACATTACCCTCCTCCCCTGCGCCCACGCCATTGCTTATCCTGAATTTATTCTAGTTCCTCATTGTGTGCCCTCTTCTGATTAGTAGGAGTCTCCCCAGGTTCCCGGGGCTGGTTTTGTCCCCGCGGGTGCCCCAGTGCCGGCACCTTGGGGAAGAGAGATGTAGTCTTGGCCTTTCCGCAAAGCAGACCCCCCGGGGGCAGAAGCGAGAGGAAGAGCTTGGTGCCCCTGTTGAGACTGCCATGCCCTGTCTAGGAGATCCTACCTAACTTAAACACTCGCCTTTAGGCAAACATTTCGGAAGCAACCCCGGCAGCGGTCGCGGCGCAGACTCTCCCTAGCCCCACCACTCGAAGCCCGAGCGCGCGTCCCCCAGGAAGGGTCCCGGCGACCCCGAGATCGCTCCTCGCCGCGCGCGCTGCTCGTTGTGGGGTCGCCTCGTCTCGCGCGTCCGGCCTGCAGGTGCCGCCCCGCCCGGTCCCGGCGACCTGCCCGCCGCCCCCACCCCACCGCGGAGCCGCTGTGGGCAGGGCCAGGCGCGCGCCGCCGCTTCCCTCCGCGCCCGCTCCCGCCCCCGGCGCCGCGGCGGGCTCAGTGCTTGCGGGCGACCCGGCTCGGAGGCGCGCCATGGCCCGAAGCCTGCTTGGCCTCCCACGGCGCGGCCTCTGGCTGCTCCTAGGTGAGTAGGGCTCGGGTCCCTCGGGGGAGAAGGGTCTCGGAAGGGGGGCCCGGGGGGGCGCGGGAGTGCGCGGAGACACGGGCATCTTTCCCGCGCCCGTCCGGGAACGCGCTGCCCCGCACCTGTGCTCCCGGCCCCGCGCCGCGGCCGCCGCGGGTGCAGGCGTCCTGGGGCTCTCGCGTGGCGTTGGAGTCACCCCGCAGCCGTACCACCGGGACTCGGATTTTCGGCCCACGGGTCCAGAAATCAAAGCTGAGAAGACGACTGCCATGTGCCGCAGTGGCTGACTTGCAAACAAACCTCCCTAGGATGCCCTTTGCAAACGTGAGACTAGCCTTCGCCCTCGTTTCCACAGTTTTTTTTTGTTGTTGTTGTTTGTTTGTGAACTTGGCCTTCTGGCTAAAAGAAGTTCAAAGAGGGACTCTTGGTGAGGAGACAGAATATACTCTGCTTTCTGTTTTCAGAGAGTTTATAACTGAAACCCAGGGGCAACAGGACCGTGCACCAGACTTAGCATAATTTACCCTGAAATTATCCTCACGGCTTTCCTGAGGCAAAGCTAAGAAGACTTTCTAAACTCTTTTAGCCACTGATTCATCTCCTGTATGCAGTTACTTTAAAAAAAAAAAAAAATAGGGCACTTAAATGGCAGAATCCAACTGCCACTGGTACTTGTGGGCTTTCCCTGGAACAGGTGATGTGGGTCAGGAACACCTGCACAGGTGCCCCAAGTGCTGGTACTGGTGGAGGGCTGAGGGCTGTGCTGGCTTCCTAGCGGGGTGGCAGCTGGGGGCGTGTGGCTCCTCAGGAGAGATGGCCCAGGGCACCTGGAGGAGCGGGGCTTAGGACCACCAAGCAACCCTTTGGTGGCCAGGAGCCAAGGAGTCCCTCTGCATAAAACCCTTAGCCCCCACCAGCCTGAAGTGTGATCAGAAGACTGATCTTGCCCCTTAAACTCTTTTGGCTGAAGTTACCTGTAAAGCAAAATCTTGCAGTAGTATTCTCTCCTTTTGTGTTAAGATCCCTTTGGCTTGACATGGAATTTACTGTTTTAATCTCCTAAGAAATGAACATTTTTCTGC
The DNA here is from genome assembly GCF_022355385.1 of Mustela nigripes. Taxonomy (NCBI): domain Eukaryota; kingdom Metazoa; phylum Chordata; class Mammalia; order Carnivora; family Mustelidae; genus Mustela; species Mustela nigripes. The sequence continues at coordinate 43,759,654 of NC_081559.1, forward strand.
TAACAGAGCAGGAAGCTGGGTTGTGTCACTTTTTTTTTTTTTTTTAACATAACTGACTAAAGAAATGCTCGTTACTGGATTCCAGAAACTGCACCTTCTAAAGACTGTGTAAATAAAAACTCAGGCAGGAGTGCCTATAAAGACCTCCCTTGTTTACTGTGAAAATAACACACGTAATGGTGGAAGTCCAGAGTCCCATAATCTTAACATTAGTCTGAGCGCTCTGGCTAATGTTATAGCTTTATTTTTCCAAATAAACACAACTCTGTGAGGTTATCAGTAAATTCATGTCATCAGAGCCCAGCGGTAATTAGTAGAATCATGGAGCACACACTGTTTTCTTCCCGAGTTGTAGCAGAAGCCAGATCTCCTTGGCGATGCAGACTTAGCTTCCCAAAATAGCAATGTGGAATTTCTTTCTTTCTTTTTTTTTTTTTTTTTTTATGTGCTGGTCCATTGGCTCAAGAACTTCTCTGTAACAGTCTTACAATCAAGCTATTGTAAACCTGTGCTTTGTGCATACTCTTATGTTTACAGAAGACCCTGACAGTACCACGTACATCTTACAAATTTCATATATGGCCACTGAAATGTTTTCATCCATCAGCAAAGAAGGACGTTTGCAGAACACCCAGGGTTATTCTGTGATGGCCGGGTCCGTTGTCAATTCTGTCTGGCGCACACCTCTGCTCAGGAGCGCTGGCTGACGCTGTCCTGGGAGCCGGGTGTGCCGGCTGCACAGGCACGTGCAAGAATGAGGACATTCTTGCAAGGCGGTTGTATTTGTTGAAATAAGGGACTCCGTATCGGCTCAAGTATAACTGGGATGGGCTGGGGTGTCGCAGGAAATGCAGCATATGTGATCAGATCGTCGTGCTGGTTTGAATCTGGAGGCAGTTCTCACCCTGGAATCTAAAGCTGAAGGATTCTTATTTGTCAATTACGTCCTGTGTGTTTGTTTACTGTTCCCTGTGCATTTAACCGCAGGGAGAAGTTTCTGAATTTTTGTGTCCCTTCCATAGGCGCTTGCCCATCAGTACAGGTCCAGCCAGTCCCAGGCCAGAGCTGTTGAGTGGCACTTATGTCCACATTGGAAGTGGTCGTGAGCAATTCTCCAAGGAAATGTGTTAGGTGGGACCCTTCCAGCAAAGAGCTGCTCTGTTCCTCCTGATTTTTTTCTCCCAGAATCAATCAGTTTCATGGCTTCTCATTAGTTGAAATTTGGGTCTGGCAGAGTGTGTGAAGAGATTCCAGGTCGTAGTATGAATTCTACTGAAAACGCGGCACCCCCAAGCATGGAACCCCCCGGCTTGGCTGCCAGCGTCCCCTGCCAGTGGGGGCGGAGCCTGCCCTTCCTGGGGGTGCCCCCTGGCAAGGTGAGCTGTCCTCCCTGTGGGCCCCAACTCAGGCCTGTGCACAGGCTTGCCTGAGGGAGGGCAGGGAACCCTGGGGTTAAACCGTCTGTTTGCTGGAGCCAAGGGAAAACCTGTCTCATCACATCCCTCGTGGGAGCCACGGGCGGGGTTGGGGCGACCAGGACAAGACAGAGACAGAGCTCTCCAGACACCTTTGAGCCAGATGGAGCTCCACCCTGTGACCCCCACCACCTTTACAGGACAGCGGGTGGCAGGCAGTTCTGGGGGCCTGGAAACCTGCCCCAGGACCTCTTGTCCAGTGGGATGCAGGGAAGCTGTCCGGAGAGGCAGTGCTGAGCTGAGAGGAGCGAGCAGGGGTGGGGAGAAGGGGAGAGGGGCAGCAGGCAGAGGCGGCCGTGGTGGCTTCACCTGCGCCAGTCCCTGTGTTGGCCGGCCTCTGCCCACGGCGTCCCCCGGGACCGGGGGGAGACAAAGCTGCTGTGGCCTCTTCACCAGTCTTCCCGCCCTCCCTGACAGGGTGACCTCTCGGGCAAGTCCTGTTTCTGGAGAGCTCCCTTGTTCTTAGCGAGGAGGGTTATGTCAACAGGGCAGCAACAGGAGGGCTCCCAACCTAAACAAGGCCTCGTTCACGTTCACATAATGAAGTTACTGTTGTCCATGGAAGATTTTTTTTTTCCCCTGAGATTGGTTTATCTTAGTATTTTCTTTGACGTGGAAGGACCTGACTCTCATCATCCCTGGAAGCCCGGGCTGTGAGCAGGGGGTCCCCAGAGGCATGCCGGCCAGGACTCCGCCGGGGTCCGGGGTATCAGGCGCCCCTGGTCTGAACCCCACAGCCAGGTCTGGCTTCCTTTGTTCCTCAAAGGGGACTGCCAGCCTCAGGAAGCCTTCCCTGGCCATCCGTGCCCCCCATCCCTGGGATGGGTGACCCTCCTCCCACTGGGTCACTCACAGGAGCTGGAGCTGGGGTACAGTGAACCTGGCCAGCGCCCACCCGTGCTCTCCCGGGCTTTGCACCCCAGGCCCACGAGGGTCACCAGCAAGGAGTCTCCTGAGCCACACATGCCCGGGAGGGCAAAAGGCAGCAGCTGACCCAAGCAATTGGGTACTGATGACTCTGCCATAGGGTCACATACTCTGGCCAGTTATCAACACAAATAAAAGCAAAACCCTATGTCAGGGGGTAAGAGGTCCAGGAAGCAGAATCGCTCAGGCAGAAACCTGGTAACACCAATACCCAAGGCTGGCTTTCTCTTTGCGTGTTTATTTCTTCTAGAAGACTCTGTGGGTCTGTTTGTGAGAGGAAAGATGGCTGCTGGCTGGGTAGATGGAAAGATCAGGGAGCTTTGGGGGAAAGCACTAAACTATTTCTCCTGGAAACTTCTATCTGTCCTACACACAAGTGGGACATGTAAGGTCATGACTGGGAGGGGTTTCTAGTAGGTGGACACCAGGGACATTGGTCAATAGCCCACTGCTGGAGGCTGCCCTCTTCAGCCTGGGACGACCCCTCGGCCCCACAAGAACGCCCAGCACGAATGTCCATGGACCCCCGACCAGTTTAGGAAGAGCACTCCAGTTCCCCAGGATGGTTATGGAAAGGCCCCAAATCTTGGAATTTTCTGGAAGCCTTTATGGCTGAAGCTTGCAGAGAAGAGGGCTTAGAGCAAGGCTGGTGTTGAAGGAGGACCCGGTCAGTCCTGTGGGCTAAGGTAAGATGTTCAGATTTTACCCCAGGGCAGTGGGCAACCCTGGGCCGTGCACTGCCTCCAGTTGGAGGCAGGGGACCAGGGAGTGCTGGTAGGATAGAGGTGAGGGCGAGGCTTGAGACAGCAGGAGTGAGGGGCCCCAGAGAGTCCCCAAGATGAGGGATGCACTGTGGGGGTGGGGGTGAGCCACGGGGATGCAGGAAGGCGTTGGAGGGTAGGGAACTGGAGCTCCACAGCCAGCTCCCCAGGAAAGCACGTGGTCCCCAGTTGAATTCAAATGTTGGATAAACAACAAATTGCTTTGGTGTAAATATGTCGTGGGCAGTACTTACATACTTGTTTATCTGACGCTCACGCGGGACTGGACGTCCTGTGTTTGCTAAACCCGGCAGCCCGCACCCCAGCAGTCGCATTGGGTTAGGTGTCCCCTTGGACACTCAGGGGACAAGGGCAGGCAGGTGTCCACGCGAGCCCAGGGCACAGCCGAAAGCTCTGGCCAGGAGACACATCTGGGGTAGCCTCAGAGTCGGGAAGGTGTGAGAGCCACAGACAGATGCAGATGCAGAAGGGGTGCAGGCTGGGGATCAGAAGCCAAGGTGATGGGTGGATAGAGACAGGGCTGCTGGGTGCCACATGGGCACTTTGACAGGGCCCATGTCCATGGGCTGGTGGGGAGGGTGGCCGAGGTGGGGTGCTGTGTGGGTGTGACCAGCTAGCTCCCCCTGGAAGGGGTGCAAAGGTCAGCCGGAGCACCTATCCTCCTCAGGCTTCCCTGTGTGCCCTGGTGTTAAATATGCAGACTTCTGGTTCATCTGACGATGCGTCTGCGCCCGCAAAGTACCTGTCGCCATTTGAAGAGCAGTTGCCCTGATTTACCGCCAGATGGGATTAACACCAGGACCACCTGGTTACCAAGCAGCAGTCAGTGCCTCTACCCTCTGGCAGGAACTCGTTTCTCCTGCAGAGGCCTAGCAGTCACTACAGAGGGAAGACTTTGGGGACCCTGAGTGGCTCAGTCGGTCTAGCGTCCAATTCTTGATCACAGCTCAGCTGTTGATCTCAGGGTTGTGAGTTCAGGCCCTGTGTTGGGCTCCACATCAGGCATGGAGCCCACTTGGAAAAAAAACACCAACAGATGGGTTACTTGCCACAATTTATTTCTACCCAGCCGCTGCTGGGGTATGAAGAAGATCTGTTTTGTGCATTTGAGGTGTGGCTGGCTGTGTCCGTGAACGTGTTCCTCCACTCTGTGTCCCAGCAACACTGCCTTCTGGCTTTGTTTTCATTCGCCCTCCACCCCCCTCCCCGCCCCCCAACCTTGACTTCTGCAGCAGATCCATAGCTCATCTCAGGAAGGCTGTTCTGGTCACCTCCTCCCAGTTGGGACCATTCATTTTGTTTTCTGCTCCCACTGGGCCGGAGACCCTGCTGCTGGGGTGGGTGGGGTGGGTGACAGCAGCTGCCTCCCTTTGCCCCCTGCTGACGGCAGCCATGCCTCCAACCTTCGTTCTCTCTGCTTTGGACCAGATGCTTCTTACTTAATTCTGTCTCTGCCAGGTGGGAGGGGAGGAGGGAGTGAGGATGAGCCTTCTTCCCATGCACGAGGTCCGTTTTTATGATGGGAAGGAAGAATCCTTGAACAGTGGCCTGTGTGCAGCCCCTTGGCGACTGGCGGCATGGGGACACAGGTGGGCTAGGGACATAGGTGGAGAGGTCTGCGTCAGGAGTCTCCCTGCGTTTCTGGGACAAATGGAGTCTCCTGGGGCCTGGGAGTCTGAGAACCGCTGCTCATTTTGAGTTGTGCTTGTGATCATGGAGTCAGGAGCCTTCGGCGCATTCCAGGATAGGGCCTGGGTTCTCGTCCCCAAAGACACGCGTGAACCTCCGTTCTGGGTTGGGGCGGTTCGCTCGGTGCCAGTGAGAGGTCCCCCAGGAGCCGAGGGGTCTTCGTGTCCACCTGCAGAGGCGTCTGGGTGGGACACTTTCTGGCTGTGAAGATAATGGGGGGCGGGCATCTTTCATGGGTTTCCTATTTCTTAGAGCGGTAAGGTTGTTTCACATTTTCTGTGAACTTGTCCATTTTATCTAACATAATTATAGAGATAATTATCTTATTGTCCTAACTGTCCTTCATGGACATTCGCCCTTTTCAGCCCAGCGCTATGGATAGGTGACTTTGTGTTCGTTGGTCCAAGAGGATGACTGCGTAGCTCTGTTAGGCATCCTCAAGCCCCACCCCAAAGAACCAGATCTTTTTCCTTGGGTGCCAGATGTGTTCGCTTTCGTTCTTCCTGCGTAGCCATGAAATTAGTCCTGTCACTCCTCTGCTTGGCCTCTGGGCTGTCTCCTGGGATTTTCTGTCCTTTGGCCATCAGTAATATTTTCTAGAGTTTCTGTGTTTGTGGTTTTAATTTCCTCTCTACCATATGAATTATTTGGAAGCAAGTTTTTTAAAATCCCAGCAGCTCAGGCTCTTTGGATTTTCCCCGGGGATCGCTGCTTCTATTGTGTTGAGCTCGGGGAGTGGGTCACAGACCACCCCTGTGTGCATCAGGGTTCCTTCTTGACCTTACAAGATTTTCCTTCTGTAAATGGCCCAGAAGCCCAGAAGAAGAGCAGGAGGTCTTGGGTGTCCCCTCCAGTCTTCACAGTGAACTCTGTTACCGAGGTGTCCCTGTTGACTGCAGTCTCCCTGCGCTGTCTGGGGCCAAGAGCTGTGGGGAATCTCTGGGGACCCGGGAGGGCTCCCTGGTGGAGAGGCTGTGCTCTCTGGGCCGGTGAAGACCATGGGGTACTCCTGCACCCAGCCCGGCAGGCCACGTCCTCCACAGCCCCCTCCTTTCTCCTTCCATTTCACTGTTGTATTTTTAATTGTGCTAAAATATATATAACATAAAACGTATCCTCCCTGCCGTCTGGGGCCTGGAGGCCATTCACATCGCTGTAAATGCACCACGGCCATCATCTCCAGAACTTTCCCATCTCCCCGGCCTGTAACTCCCACCAGACTCCCACCCTGGTAAACCTTGGTGCCTCCAGCCCCAACTCCCACCCTTCCACTCTCTGTCTGTGAAGTGGCTGCGAAAGGTACTTGAGGTGAGTAGAACCCGGCAGGATCTGTGTCTTTGTGACTGCAAGATTCGTCCCCATGTAGCATGTGATGGTGGTCCTTCCCATCTGAGGCTGGACCATTTCATTCTTCCGTTCAGGTGTTGCTGGCCGTCAGGTTGCTCGCACTCCCGGCCGCTGTGACTAATGCCATGCAGGGCCCAGGTGCGCACGTCCCTGTTGCAGACTGGGTCACAGGGTCGCTCTGTTCACGGTTTCTGGCCACGACTGCATTCCCACCAGCAACGCGCGGGGGCTCTCGGCACCCTCCCTTGATGCTCGTTCTTGTCCGGGTCCTGACGGTGGCCATCCCAACACGTTTGAGGTGCCCATCGGTGCTTCGCAGGTGGAACCTGACTTTGTGGGGGATGCCAGTGTGGTGTCTCACTCCCTCCGAACATTGTTCTGCGTCACTTAGCGTTTTAGCTTGATCGAGCATCCCATTTTCTCATGGATTCGGGGGACATGGGAACGGTGCCCCATGTGCAGCACAGAACAGAGCGGCACTTCAAGGAGGGGAGGGGCAGAGGGGAACAGGTTCTTTTTTTTTTTTAATTTTTTATATTTTATAAACATATATTTTTATCCCCAGGGGTACAGGTCTGTGAATCACCGGGTTTACACACTTCACAGCACTCACCAAAGCACATACCCTCCCCAATGAGGGAACAGGTTCTTTAGGCCACGGCAGGGGTGTGTCAGGAGGGTCCCAGGCAAATCTGCCTGATGAAGGCTCCACCGGCGTGAGCTGCTGTTTGAACAGGAAATGAAAGGGTCCATGGGCCTGCAAGGGAACTTCCTCTTTCCCTTGATTGGCTGCTCCGAGTGGGGTCGGGAGCAGGAATTCCTCCTGCGGGGGATAGGGAGCGTCTCAGGGGCAGAAAGACTGCTGGAGGGAGGTCGGTGTGCTTCAGAGGGGAGCACAGCAGCCACGCGGGGCCAGGCACAGGAGAACCAGAGCTGGCATGAGGGAGGCAGGAGCAGCTGCTCTGACCAGCGGGAACCCCCCTATCCCCGCGCCGGGGGGCCTGGGCACCCAATCCTCTGAAAGAGTCGTGTCCAGGGCCTCCTGGTCCTGACCCGTCAGTGAGCCCCCACATAGGGATCTTGGCCTGTGCCGCTGCCCAGCATATTATCAGACCTAGTCCAGATCAGCTTCTTCAACTGGTGAGCTGTGAAAACAAGTTCATAAAATCACAGAAACCTTTTGCCCTCCTGTGGCAGCTTCACACGCCCCTGCAGGACGCCTGTGGTCTTGGTGAGGATGATGGGCTTGCGTTTGCATGGCCACACCCACAGGACTCGGAGGGCCCTGGGCTGGTCTCCACTTGACCTTGCTCTACTGCTCCTCTGCAGGAGGGGTCCTCCCTGTGAGGGTGGGGGGTGTTCTTCACCCGCATTCCTGGGGAAGCTGTATACTGCCAGGCTTTGGTGTCGCCTGGCCACATGGCCATCCGTCGCATGGGCCTCCCACCTCTGAAGCAAAACCCCTCTCGACCCCCCGTGGGGAAAATGGCCCCAAGGTGCCTCCCGTCGGGGGTCTCAGTGGATGTCAGTCATCCACAGGCCTCGGGGCTGCAGTCTCTGGCTCTGAGGGAGTCACCCTCACTGTCTCTCCCATGTGTTCTGAGATGAGTGTGCCAAGAGCTGCGTACTGGCTCCTCCACTCCTGGGCTGTGTGTGTCTGGGCAGGTCACTGAACCTCTCTGGGCCCCTCTGACCCACTCTGTAAAATAAGAGAATAATAATGTGGTCCTGACCAGATGCTTGCGAGGACTGAGTCAGCAAATGCCTGTGGAGGGCTTAGGACAGACTCAGGCCACGTGAGGTGGGTTGTCACCCTAGGGCGGACATCCCCGGCAGGCAGTGGTGGGAGGGGAAGCAGGGAGTCCTCCAGAGCTGGGGGGGACCAACCTAGAGCCAGATCTACATTTTATCTGTTGACACCCAGCTTGCTTCCAAAAAGAACACAGATGGGGCCTCCAGACAGAGACATAGGTGTCCCAAGATGCCTGCCCATGACATGGTGTCACGGAGCACTGGGAGAGACAGGAGGAAGAGTATCTCAGAGGAGAGAAGGGAAAACCATCTCAGGAGACCCTGGCTGAGGAAAGGGTGAGGCCCGACCCACGTGGGGCTTTCCAGAAGGCAGAAGAGTCCTGAGAAGTGAAGGGGGTTGTTACAGGGCAGGATCGAGACGCCTCCCCACACTCCTTCACTTCTGGTGCCGTCAGGCCCCATACTGCCAGGAGCCTGGGGGGCAGGCGCTACGTCCAGGTGAGATGCAGGCCCCAGGGTCCTGCGGTCGGCGGCTCAGGACAGGCTCTTGCTGGCAGTTATGATGGGGTCAGAGCAGGGCTGTGTGCTGGGCAGGCCCAAGGATGTGATAGCTCCTGGGGCCTTGAGGGCTGAGTAGGACTTTTTACCAGGCACACAAGAATTCTAATCTTTTCAGTTTGTTGTTGTTTTGTTTTTATTTTCCCAAAAAGGCTGAGGACAGTTGAGGGCAACATGTTCAAACCAAATTCTGGGTACGTCGTGTCCTGGGGCACTCGGTGACAGCCCAGGCATGTCTCTTCCTGGGGATGTGGCTCCCTGGGGGATAGAATCAGGGGAGTCCTGGAAGCGGGCGGCTCTCTCCCCACTGGGCCTGTGAGCAAGAAATGATTCATAGCCACCCCGAGAACCGGCTGAGCGAGAGCTTTTCTGACAGCTCTTGGCAGATCTGCAGAGAGCAAAGAGATCACATTTCATCAGTTATATGCTTGTTTAACCTGTGGAAAATATAAAGGAGCATGAGGGAAAAAAACCAAAATCTTCTAGAACCACACGGCTCAGAGATCCTGGCATTTCCTTTGCGTTTATTATGTAAAGCAGCATCACTGAAGTCTGACGGACGCAGAATAAACGGATTGTATTTAACATTCACAGTTTGGATGGTTCTGGCATTTGTTAACACCTTCGTGGACCCAAGACTGAGCATATATCCCCCTCACCCCTGAAAGTGTCCTGGCCTTTGTCATCTCCCCCTCCTGCCCCTCCCCATGTCCCTCCCCATTACCCCTGCTGGCCACCAGGGTCCAGCCTCGAGTTTCCCATGAGTTGCTAAGTGTGGCTCGTGTTGAAAGTAGCCCGCAGAGGTGGGCTGCTTGTTCTGAGGTAGGAGGGCTTCTGGGAACAGCACATCCTATGGAACACAGTCCCGGTGGCCCACCTGGAACAGGAGGTTCCCACTTCACAGTCCGAGGGGTGAGGGAGCCTGTCCACGCCCCAGGCCATGCCGTCTCTATCTGAGATCTCTGGAGACCCCTCCCCCAGCTCATGGGTACCTCAACTTGACATGGGGAGCTCGACTTGGCCCCCAGCTGTTCCCCTTCCCACAGCCCAGCAACCCCCCATCACCCCCACTGTCCCGGACCCCAGGGTTCAGGACAGTGTAGGGTCTAGGCTTCTCTGTCTGCAGATAGACCCTTCCTGCCAGGCGAGCAGGCACAGACCAAGGACCCATAAAACAGGACCCATCGGGTTCACACTTCTGGGTCGCTCATTGCTCATTTGAAAACCCAAACCAAGGGACTCCACGGGATGGTCCTGCTCCCTGCCAGGAACCCGCCCGCCCCGTCTTTGTGGCCCCTGGTCCCTTTGCCCTGAGAGGTCTGCAGCTTCTGTGCGGCCTCCTGTCCGGTGTTTTTCTGCTGTGGAGAGAGGGAGCTGTTGCTTTGAACTCTCCCTAAAAGGACACCTAATTCCTAAATAACGCCCATGCCAAGGAAAGTTCCTGCGCCAACATGCCGAGGATGGAACACAGGCTGCTCACGGCCCCCACATGCGGCCTTTTAAAGACCCAACTTACGTTCGAGGGATGACGCTGCCAGCCGGGCAGGAATGGGACCCATTTGGCCCACACAGCTGGTTTTAAAACTTTTGGTAGTTCTAGTCAGTTTTAAAACCATTAGGTACTGTCATTCCAATGAAAGAAATCCCACCAGGCTGGTTTAAGAAAAATGAACCTAGTTTCCAGATTCTCCCAGACAGCCCACCCCAGCTGGTCCCCGCTGTGGAATGACCCAAGGCTCAGGGCTTCCCCAGGACAGGAGCAAAGGGCAGGGTGTGTGTGGGGAGGGGTCTTTGAGCCCAGAGAGCCGGATCCTAACCTGGGGAGGCAGCAGGTGTCTCACAGAGAGGTGGGGAGCAGCAGCATCCAGGGGACTAGCTCAGAGGCCAGCCAGGGTCAAGGCCATGGGGAGGCTTGTGCAGTGGGGGTAGTGCCCACTGGAGTCTGGCATCACTGCCGGACCAACCAGACCGGGCCGGCCAGGGGAGGTGGGGCTGGAGGGCTGTTCTCTGTAGCCCAGGGGACAATAGGAGATGGGCCTGAATGTACCCAGGCGGGGACACCACAACAAGAGGGTCTGTAGGCTGAGGACGCGTCCCTGCACTGTACTCTCTGCTGCGGACGCTCCGCGGGGGAGGTGGCACCCTGTACCCCCTGGGATGGTCTCTGTTTCTCCTGCTGTGAGCCCCTAGAGTCTTTTGGTGCTCACATGAGCCCACGTGGTTTTCTGTTGCCAGAGCATCCTGACTGATAGGCATGATCGTCCTCATCCACCCTGAGTCTGACCATTCCAGAGCAGGAGAGGAGCCAACAGTGGGAAGCGCCCTTGCTCCACTCCCACGCAGAACGTCTGTGACATTCTGCTGGGGTCAGTGATGCAACATGGGATGATAGGAACGTGCAGAGCAGCTGCGTGCCAGGGAGGGTGCGCACGCATGTTGGAAAGGCTGGTGGAGGAGAGGCGGCCAACGTTGTTCTGAGAAGAGGAAACCGCTCTAGCCCCTGAGTGAGGCTGAGGACATGGATGGGGGGTGGGGGGCTCTGGGGTAAGCGGCTGGGACCCCTCGGAGGAGGAGGAGGTGATGGCCACAGAAAAGCCACATTCCTGCCTGGGGTTGTCTGGGGAAGGCTGTTCTTAGCAGGGAGACAGGCATGTGCTTGGGGCAGAGAGGCAGTGGGGACAAACAGAGGGGTGACCCTTAGAAGGAAGTTGGGATGGGCAACTTGGGACTCCTCCCATGAGTAGGTGTCTGAGCCCTCCCCCACCCCCGAGCTCCCTGTGAGCCCCAGCACTGCGCCTGTCCACAGCAGACAGGCTTTCGAGTCACTCCTTCCCTGAGCCTGCCCGGACAACACTAGGGGTCAGCCACAGCTGGTCCTTGGGGCGCACCCCCCCCCCCCGCTCCGTGCCCATGTGGGCTCCATGGGACACACACCTGGGCTGTCGGGAAGTAGCAAGAATGAGGGTGGGTATGTGGCCCCTGAGGCCAGGGGAGCCTTCTGGCTCCCAGGCCCCCAAGAGATCCTGAAGGGCCCCAGGGATGTGCTCTGCCCTGCTAGCCTCCTCTGCTGCACTCTCTGGGATGGGGGAGGAGGGTGCTCCCTCCACGATGTCGAGGGATGGGTCACCTCGCCCACCTGTGGGTCCTCACCTCAGGAGACCCTCCAAGAAGCTTTCCCCACATGCCAGCCTTTCTTCTCCGCCCTCCCCACCTGCGCCTTCTCCCTAGCTTCTCAGGCCAAAAGCCCAGGAGCCTTCCAGGTGCCCTGCCAGCCTCAGTGGGACCCATCCCCCGGGGACACCCTGCAGTGCGGTGGGCACAGGGAAGGCTGGACCTCCCCTCTACCTCCGTGTGTCATGGGGTTTGCTGTGTGTTTTGTCTGGGTTTCTCTTTTTCTTTCGTTGCTATGAGATTTCACTGTGGTTGCTTCAGCTGCCCTGTGCAGGTGTGTGCCGCTGGGACTGTGTCCCTTCCTTAGTTCAAGGAATTCGTTTTCCCTCCCAAGCTCATCTCATGTCCCGGTGGGATCGGTGGGCCTCGGGGCCTTCATGTAAATCCTCTGAAAGCCCACAGAGCCCCCAGCCACTGCTGGGTTTCCCTCACTCTATCTCTTTCTGGAAGCCCCAGGCTATCAGTTCCCTCGGACTGCAGTCCTTCTCTGACTGTGAGGCACAGCGTGTGGTTGCATGCTTGGGGATGGTCACCTGTCCCCTTCCTGAGAGCTGCCATTTTCCTGAGGGGACAGCTCTTGCCCATTTGTGACATCTTGGCCTGTCTTCCAGAAACACAGGGTCAGACATGGGCCTGCTGCCTAGCCTCCATCAGTCCCGCACCACCTCCCTCTCCGGGGGCTCTGGGAGGGCACAGGGAGGATACACCTGAGGGCAACTTCAGAGCTTTGCGGTCAGTGCTCCCCCGCAGGTGGCCTCTGGCTGGCCTGCCCTCCAGGTCCTCAGTGTCAGGCTGCCCTTATGTTGAAGCCTGCCAGTCGGTTCTGTTACCTGTAACCGAGACTGTACTTTATCTCTTCCTCTCCTGATTTGGCACCTTACCTTGTGAGCCAGTCGTCACCTCCACCCCATCAAGGGCTTTGGCTTCCCATTCAACACTCCATTCTGGCATGGTTATGGGCTGGGTCAGAGCCCTAGTCTGCCATGTGTGGAATTCATTCATCCTCCCACTCACCCATCCATTTACCTACCTATCTTTCCATCCACCCATCCATCCATCCATCTAATCTAGTCATCCATCCATCCATCTAATCATCCATCTATCCATCTGCCCCTCCTTCTCTCCTTCCCTCCATCCATCCATCTAATCATCCAACAGATCTTCCATCCAGTCATCCATCCATCCGGTCATCTATACATCCTTCCACCCATCCATCCATCTACCCATCCATCCAGTCATCCATTTATCCATCCCTCTAGTCATCTACCCATCCATCCCTCCAGTCATCCACCCATCCATCCATCCAGTCATCCATTCCTCTAGTCATCCATCCATCCATCTAGTCATCCATCCAGTCATCCATCATCCATCCATCCATCCATCCCTCCAGTCATCCATCC
>NC_081559.1:43772854-43960186 GCF_022355385.1 Mustela nigripes
CATCCATCCATCCACCCATCCATCCATCCAGTCATCCATCCCTCTAGTCATCCATCCCTCCATTCTTTCATCCACCCACCCACCCATGCACCCTCCCTTCTGTGCACCTACTTATCTACCCATCCACCTACCCACTTGCCCTCCAGTAACTAGCCATCGAGCCCCCAGGAGTTGCATTCTAGAATGGCACTTCACAGCCTGCCCCTTCATCGTCTGCCCTCTCCCCAGGTCTGCAGCAAAAGATAGGTCAGGCCCTCCACTGCACTGCCCAGCTCCTTGTCTAGCCCTCAGCCTCTTGGGACCGGGAATTGGTTGAGTGAGGGGCCTAAGGCCGGTGAGACAAATTCAGTCAAGCCTATACCTTTTCTGGGCTGGGAACTTAGGCCCGCTTCTGCACCCCAAAGCCTCTGTTTCCCCATCTAGTAAGTTCATGATCACAGTAGGACCTGCCTGCATGATCTGAGTACATGTAGAGAGCTTTGAGTAGGCTCATGTATTGTAGGGGCTGGAGTACCAGTTCCTCCGCATTTTGCTCCTGGAAGATGGAGTCACATGGGGGGTGGGCAAGAGTCTGAGGGGCCGTGGGACAAGCCCACTCACATACACACCACCTTCTAGGCTGTGTTTCAGAGTCAGACCCCAGAGCTCCCAGCATAGTCTGAGTGCCTGGAGGGCCTCCACCCTCCCCTTGGGTGGGCCATCCCACCTACTGCCTTGTGGGCTTCCCAGACCCAAGAGCTGCAAGGAGCAGCTGGGTGTCCACACATGTCCATGAGGCCCGACGTGGAGTCCAAGAATTCCTGGGGTAGCCCTGGCTTCCCAGCTCCAGGCCTCATCCAGGAATCTGGAAAGGCCATGAGGGTAGGGGTCCTGTGGGCAGAGAGCCAAGATAGCCTGAGGGGCAGTAGGTGGGCCAGGCCTTGAGGAGGGATTGTTAAGGACCCCCAATGCCCCTGGCCCTACCTGGTCCTGTAGACAGGCAGAGGAGGCTGATGTCCAGCCTGAAAAGGAAGAGCAGGGAGGCCTAGGGGTGGGGACCCAGGGGGAAACCTTCCTCACCTGCCAGCAGCCACCTGAGCCAGTTGTGGGCTTAGGGGGGAAGGGAGTGAGTTTTGGTTTGTGCAGTGCCTTCCTTACCTTTTTGAGCTCATATATATCAAGTTGGGGGATAGAGCAGGTTTCACATCTGTTTGTGGGTGTGCTTTGTAGCCAGTAAGTATCCAGACCTCAGCGTCATGAGCTGGGGCTCCTCAAGGACCTCAGGTGGGCTGTCCCTGGGACTGAGAGCCAGAGCCTGGACCCCATGTTCTGGCCCAAATCGGCCAGAGGCCTGGTGGCATCCAGGGGGAGGAGACTGTTTGCAATCCCAGGGGTCCTTAGTTTCCCCACGTGTGAAGGGGGGGTGCTGGGGGCTGTGTCGGGGGTTGGAGTGAGGATGGAGTGGTGCCTGAGTGTCAGACCCTACTGGGCTGCTGGGCTTCCTGCGCCTGACGGTCAGTGGCTGCGAGGGGAGTTGCGATCCCCTGGCCCTGTGCACTCGGAGCTCTGGGAGGCGCCGTCTGGCCCGCAGGCAGCAAACAGGGCTTTGGCTGAGTTGTGCTGGATCAGTGAGCCCCAGGCTTCCTCTCCACAGATCAGGGGGAAGTGGGCTCTGGGCCAGGCCTCTCGTGGGTGCACAGGGGAGGTAGAGGAGGGAGGGTGGGTGGGGGTCGGCTGATGGTCCCTGGACACTCTCGTTGCAGTGTACCCCCTACTTATGGCCACAGCCTGCCAGGACACCAGCTACGGCCCTCTCCTCCAGGAGCTCTGCCTCAGCCAGTTCCAGGTGAACATGGACGCCATCGGGAAGACGCTGTGGTGTGACTGGGGCAAGACCATCAGGTGAGTCTTGTGTGTCCCCTGTTTGGGGGTGGGCATGGCTGGGGTGGGGGCCCTAGGCCTGGTGTGAGGAGTCCACTCAAGGCCACCGTGAGGGGTTCTACTCCATGGTCTGGGGTGACAGAACATGGCCACGGGCGGGGACAGTCTTAGGGTGAAGGAGGATGCCAGGAGCAAGTGAGTGTGGATAGAGGAGGCTATGTCCATGATGGCCTGGGGGCAGGGGGGATGCCGGGCCGTGTCCAGCCACGCCTCTGTGGCTGGAAGGTTCCGTGTGGGCCATGTTCCTGTGAGACGCGTGTGGCCCATCCCAGTGCAGGTGGGTGGGGGATGGTCTAGTGCCCACAGGGCTGAGTCTCCGTGACAGATGCCCCCACTTAGAGGGGTGTCTCTGCTGGTTCCCTTGGTCCCCGTGGTCAGTGTAGGGGAAGGCTGTTGGTATCACATCAGTATTTCTTTCAAGGAATTGGTTTATACAGCTTGGGGTTCTAGAAAGTCCAAAATCTGTAGGGTAGGCATGTATAGGTGGTATTGCTGGCCGGCAGGCTGACACAGAGACCTGGCCATCATAAATAAATAAAGATATTCTTTAACTTTGCTATGCTATGTCCTTATCTTATACTACAGATTATTTCTGGTGCTATACAATAGATATCTTTAAATCTATACAATAGATATTTTTAAGCCTTTTTAAATTTTTAAATCTTTAAATTCAATTAAGTTAACATATTCCATATTAATAGCTTCAGAGGTAGAGGTCAGGGACTCATCAGTTGCATATAACAGCCAGTGCTCATCACATCCCGTGCCCTCCTGAATGCCCGTCCCCCAGTGACCCCATCACCCTAGCGTCTCTCCTCTCCAGCTACCCTCAGTTTGTTTCCTATAGTTAAGAGGCTCTTGTGGTTTCCCTCCCTCTCTGTTTTCCTCTTATCTTATTTTTCCTTCCCTTCCTCTACACTCATTCTGTTTTGTTTCTTAAATTCCACATATGAATGAGACCATATAGTATTTGTCTTTCACCAGTTGATTTATTTCACTCAGCATAATACTCTCTAGCTCCATCCATGTCATTGTAAATGGCAAGATTTCATTCTTCTTGAAGGCTGAGTAATATTCCAGTGTGTGTGTGTGCGTGTGTGTGTGTGCATGCATATGCACACTACCTCTTCTTTATCCATTCATCTGTCGATTGATGTCTGGGCTCTTTCCGTAATTTGGCTATTGTGGACATTCTGCTATAAACATTGGGGTGCAGGGACCCCTTCAGATCAGCATTTTTGTACCCTTTGGTTAAATACCTAGTATTACAATTGCTGGGTCAGTGGTGCAAGGGTGGGTCAGTGGGTTAAGCCTCTGCCTTCGGCTCAGGTCATGATCCCAGGGTCCTGGGATCAAGCCCCGCATCAGGCTCCCTGCTGAGCAGAGAGCCTGCTTCTTCCTCTCTCCCTGCCTGCCTCTCTGCCTACTTGTGATCTCTGTCTGTCAAATAAATAAATTTTTTTTTTTTTTTTATAAATTGCCAGGTAATAGGGTAGCTCTATTTTCAACTTTTTGAGGAAACTCCATACTCTTTTCCAGAGTGGCTGCACCACCTTGCATTCCCAGTAACAGTGTAAGGGGGTTCCCTTTCTCCGCATCCTCACCAACATCTGTGGCTTCCCAAGTTGCTAATTTTAGCTATTCTGATGGGTGTGAGGTGGTATCTCAGTGTACTTTTAATTTATATTTCCCTGATGCCCAGTGATATTGAGCATTTTTTCATGGGTCTTTTGGCCATGTGTATGTCTTTGGAGAAATGTCTTTTCATGTCTGTTGTCCATTTCTTGATTGGGCTATTTGTTTTCTGGGTATTGAGCTTCATAAGTTCTTTGTATGTTTTGGATACTATCCCTTTATACAGATATTCTTTGGCATTTTGTTTTCACCTACCGGTCTATGCTGGAAACCCATTCTAATCAGTGCATAGAGAGCTGCAGCATGCAGTTTTGCAGCTGAATAACGTTGCTCTGTGCATAATTTTCCAAGCACTTTCCCAGCAGGACGGATTTGGTTTTCCCAGTATTTCCGAATTTCAGGGAATGTTGAAGGGAATGACCTGTGTATGTGCATAGTCATGCTCATGTTGTGGGATCTGTGTCCCTGCTGTGATGCCCTGGGTGCAGGGCTCCCAGGTGTGAGGTGGGAGCATGCCATGCTGAGCACACCTTCTTGCCCTCCAGGAGGACCAGGAGTGGGCAGCCCCACCCGCAGCATGAGGGAGCCATTTCCCACCACCCGCCCACACACCCCACTGTCAGGCTTGAGTCCTTGCTGCCTGCTCAGTCAGAAACAGTGTCTCCCTGGTATGTTTTGGGTTTCTCCAGTGACAGGTTCCTCTTCTGTTCTCTTTTCTGTGAATGTTTGTGTCTTTCCCCCTTTTCTGTCAGGTTTCTGATCCTTTTTAAAGAGGTTTTTTTTTACCCCCTAAGATTTTATTTTTAAGTAATCTCTACCCTCTACATGGGGCTAGAACTCACAATCCCGAGACCAAGAGTCACGGCCCTGTCCACTGAACACACCAGCTGGGTGCCCCCATAGAGGTGAATTCAGACCCTTGTCTGCCGCGCCTGAGAAGTGCTCTCCCAACTCAAGCACTGTCTTTTGACTCCCTTTTTGCCATTCCTGCTACCACAGGAATGGCAGAAAGGGTTACGTTTTCACGTAACCATGCACATCAGCGTGTCATCCCCCCGGATCCGAGTCACAGCTGCATGGCCTCTCCCCACGCCAGGGTTCCAGAGGATCCACCCCTGCTTTCCTCTCAAGTCCGTGTGGTTTGGGGGACACATCTCTGACACTGGTGCCTCTGCGCTTCATTCTGATGGAAGGCACGCCAGGAAGCACGCTCTGTCTTCTTCCCCACGAGCTGCCCGGTTGTCCTGTTCATTCCTGAACCCATCTCTGCCCACCGCGGGTTGTGATGGCCCTTTGTCCTGTCATCTCCCTCCACGCTTTGCCCACACCTTCATCAACACTCCGTGTTTCAAGCCTTCTCCTATTACCTCCATCTACAGCCTGAATTCTCCTCCAGGACAGTCAGTCTTCACTGCCTACTGAAGGCTTACTTATCACTCACACCATTTCAAGAAAAGAGTTCGTTATTATAGCTAGCACTTATTAAGCACCTACTGTGAGCTCAGCATTGTGCCAATCCCTCAGACTCCGTCATCTCAAGTAAGTAAGCGGCAACCTCAGAAGGTGGTAGGACAGTCATAATCCCTGCCTTATCTGCCCAGGGGCACAGCTCACAAGGTCTCTTTGGGTCCAGAGTTTCAACTCATGACATTCCCCAGGGGTACAAGATGGCCCCCTCCTGATTCTCTGGGGAGTGTGGAGACGCCCCAGGGAGGTGGTTGATGGCCTTCAGTGGCCATCTCGGCTTCTGCCAATGTCCAGGGGGCCTGGTGGGGCCCGCTTGCAGTGGGCTACCAAGCCTGGTACTTGGGCCAAAAGCAGACTTTCCAGAGTCTCCTGGAGCAGTAGGGGCAGTGGAGCCAGCGGATAGCAGACAGGGCAGGGGTCTGACAAAGGGTGCAGGTACTGGGACAGACCCCCTCCCTGAACCAAGTGCAGCCAGGGCCTGTTGCTGGGGTGCAGGCAGTGCCTTGAGAGCAGACCTGGGAACTCACTGGAGCCTGGGATCGAGCCCCCAGGCTAATGCTGCGGGTGGAGAAATCCAAAGGGAGTTCAAGGCCAGAGGACCCCCATGCCTGCTGCTCGGGGTGATGGCTGTCCTAGCAACTGGGCTGGGCCTGCAGGTGGCTTCAACATGGCCGAGGGACGTTCTGGATCATACTCTGAAGTCAGAGGATTTAAAACAGCCGCATGGCAGAGGGAACTTCCCCTCCTTCCAAGTGACAAATGGGAGCCCGCCAGCCTTCCTTAGGATGCATGCTCTGGAGAAGATGGGGACAAAATCCTCTGTGGGGCACATGGGGGCCTGCTCATGCCCTCTGGCCCTCTGGCTCCCAGGCTCGCAGTGCCACCGCCTGCGTCACGGCAGACTGAGAGGGGGCTCATTTGCCCTGCTTCCCTTAGGACACTGGATGGAAACATTGGGTTCTTTCCAAAGTACTTCTCAGCAGCAGCGTGCATCACTGCTCAGAGAGAGAGATCTGGAGAGAAAGCAGAGGGCTAACAAGAGCATTTGGGCCGTGTTCCAGCAAGAGGACAATGACCTGCCCTGGGACTGTGGGTCTTTTTGTTTTTGCATTTCAAGAGTTGTAAGGGAGCTTATCCTGGGACCTTAGCTGTCCAGCATGGTTCTGCATTTCAATCAGTCCATGGCCTTGGACCCTGACCCTTCTCTTCATCTGAGGGTGACTTGGGGGCTGCTCCTGAGTCCTTTCTTGTCTAGGGATGCCTTGGATTTCTCAGATTCCCCAGATTTCTGACCTGTCCTGGTCCCAGGTCTCCTCAGGGCAAATGTGCTCAGCAGGACAGACTGCCCTGCCCCCTCCCCCACCCCACCCCCCAGGATCCAAGCCCAGCCCATGATTCCCCAGGGGTTAGCTTGTTAAACAGCAGGCCTGGCATGCTAGTGGAAATAAAAGGTCATTTAATGTATTAACTGGGAGTATAATCTAATTGAGGGAGCTACAGAGAACATGGGAAAATGTGTCATCAGAAATTCTCATCTCCAGAGATGTTCCTGCGGGTTTTGGGGAGGGAGAGAAAGAGCAGAACAGATAAGGAGGAGAATCTCGAATGTGAGGAACTCAAGCAGTTTGATTTACCTGCATATGGATCTCCTCCCCAACATGGAAAGTGCTGGGGGGCTTCAGGAGGTGCTGCTGCTGCTGCTGCCTTCCCTTCCCGTCACTGGCTCCCAGGTGTCACCTTGGACAGGGGAAGATGTCAGAGGGGTCCCCAGGGAGTGGGTCACCACCTTCCATGACCAGCCGCCAGAGAACCCAACTTCACCTTCACACCGGTCAAGGCACCCCTCCTGTCTCTGTCTGGAAACTTCTAGGTTTGTCACTGCTGACCGGGTCCGGCTCAGTGCCCGGCAGCTCCCTAACACGGTATCCCAGAGCAGGCGGCCTGGTCTGCCTCCCTGCAGTCCCTTACCGTGTGCGGACCCTGTGCAGGGTGTGGAGAGCCCTCCAGCCCGGACCAAAGAGCACCATTCCGAGGAGGGCTCTCCCACCCTGGGGAGTGGGGGGCAGCCTGGTGTGTCAAGGGAAGGACAGAGAGCGGGGCTCTAGGGGACAGGCTGCCGTGCTGTGTCCTCATCCAGGAGCATAGACCCCAAGCTCCCGTTCCCCAGGGACTGCAGACCAGAACAGGGCACCTTGGCCCCCCTCGGGATCTACTCTTTGCTGCACAAGGAGCCTTCCTTCTTCTGTGTCTCCCTTCAGAGTCAAGTCAGGGAGTTCTGGCGGGGCAGCAGGCCGGAGCAGCTGCTCTTCTTAAGAATCCCAACAGGAACTGAAAGGGAGGCATCTTTCTCCAGGTGCAGAGGTTTCCCCAGGGCAGTGGCTGTGTCCTCCAGGGACTCTGGCTGCACCCGGCTATGTGGCCGAGACCTCGGGTTGGAACACATCCAGGGTGCTCCACGCCATTCTCTGGAGCCTGCGGGCCACCTGGAATGGGACGCCTGTCCCCATGGGGACGTCCCAGCAGGCTGCGAGCGTGGCTGGCTCCAGGGCTGGCTTCAGCGCCATGGTGGGTCTGTAAGGCCTCCGCCTCCGGAACCTGCGCCATGCTCACGAAGGCTCGGCCCCCCTGCTCGTTGGCAGGCCCTAGCACAGGTGTCCACCCCCTGCCCCTCTGCCCACCTGGCTTGGGGGGAGTCCTTCTAGTGTCTGCAGAGCCCAGGCGCACAGGGATCCTGACCTCTGGAGGCCTTCAGGGAGGAGAGGGGCTGTCCCAGGAAAGTGACCCAGCCTGCCTTTGGAGCCAGACTCCTTCTGCTGAGGCCATTTCCTCCTGCGCCCCAGCCCCAGGGCCTCATTGTGGGGCTCCAGCCCCGTGGGAAAAGGTGTGGACACCGCCTACCAGCGCCAGGGTGGGTGCCCTTGGGTGAGGGTGTCTGCGGTGGTCCTCCCCAGCTCTCCACACGTCTAGGCTCCCCCTCCAGTGCTCCAGGTGTGCAGCCATGGAGGGTGGGTGTTCTTCCATTGCTGGGGTCCGCAGAGAGGAAGGACCCCTGAGCTGGACCCAGAGCTCCCAGCAGCCACCTTTGGAGTTTGTTAGGCCGAAGCTGTGACAGAGAGGCATTGTGGGAATCAGAGTTCGGTGGGCAGGCAGAGAAAAGGGGGGCCCTTTTCCTCCACCCTCTCGAATCCAGCTTCTAGAAAGTCAGCACCGAGGTGGCATCTTGAGGAGAAGTGTACCACACGCACCACCAGGACCCCACAGCAGCAAGGGGGGGGCGCTGTCGTGAGTGGGGTATCCATGCAGGCGGCAAGGTCACGGCCGGTTAGGCCCATCCACCCTGTGTCAGGAGCTCCGCCACAGCTGACCTGTGGTAGCAGATGGAGGCTGGGGCAATGTGACCAACCATGGGGGAGCAGGGCAGGCTGAGGAAGGCTGTCTTCTCAGGCTTTGTGCACCCAGATCTGTGTTCACAGGCAAGCGGGGGGCGGGGGGCCAGAAGGTTCCGGAAATCCACTTTCCCCCAGCGTGCACCTAGCGTCAGCCCTGGGCAGACAGATGTGGGAAAGAGTCTAAGGACCCCCTTGGGGAGAGCCTCCGAAGGTGGCTCCTGGCCCCACCCTGCCCCCACTGCGTCTTTGCTCCCCCACAAGGTAGCCCTCTGGCTGTGCCCCAGCAGGCAGAGCTGCTGTCTGCATGTTGGGGGTGGGAAGCCCTCAGGGGCAGCAGTAGCATGTCGGGCTGCGGTTGCCTCATCTGTGTGCCTGCTCCGGCGGGGGGTTGGGGGTGTGGTTCTCAGATGATCACAGAGGGTCTATGGATGGCTACCTGCTGGACTGGAAGCTTTCAGGGAGTGGGGAGGAAGAACCCCACTCCCTCCTTGAGAAAGCTCCCAAAACGTGTGTCTACAGAGGCCAGAAGCCGAGCAGTCCCATGTGGCGGGGGGACGCTGGGAGCCATGGAGGAGGACCACCGGCCCTCATTCCTCCATGTCCCTGGGCCACCACCTCATCCTTGACCCCCCTTCCTGTCCACTGGTGGCAACAGCGGGCACGGATGCTTCCCAGACACGGCGGTGACCACGTAGCACTGTAGCACCAAGCCTGCTTTGACATCTGTTTCCATTACGGGATGCACTGCCCTCTTCCCCACCTCCTTGGTCTGGGGATGAAGTCACAGTGTGGGAGGTCAGCCATGGAGCAACACTGAGCAGATCCTGGCTGGGGTCACAGGAGCAGGCAGGTGGGGCAGATCCTAGTGATGGGGACTTGTGGCAATGTGCCTTCTGCTCCCGCCTTGGAGATGCTGCTGTGTGACTCCCCGCACTCCGCGCCCCCCCACTCAGGAAGGCCTCAGAGACTTCCAGGTTGTGAGCACAGGAGTTTGCTGTCAGGGAGGGGTGCAGGCTGGCTCACAAAGATCTCCCCTGAGCCTGCTCTAGGGCAGCCCCCCCCCCAGGGCTGTGCGCACCTGGGAGGAGCAGGGAGCACGAAGTGGGGAGGACTAGTAGGTGTGACGGGGGGGGGGGGGCGGTTTGCAGCAGCTGCCCCCTCCCACCACTGATAACCTTCAGCCCAGCCCTGGTCCTGCCCCCAGGGTCTCCCAGGACCCCTCTGTCGATCCATCATTCTGTTGATGGCCATCTTTTGAGCACGGTTGGACCCAGTGACATTCCATCGACTGTCAGGGCCCCGGGGAGTTGTGGCATAGGGTGGCGACCACCTTCCCCGCGCTTATTATGAAGACAGCTTTCTCCCCCAGTGGCTCACAGGACTTCAGCCCTGGACGCTGTCTTACAGGGTGCCCTGTGGGACACATTCAGGTGCCTTTTAGGTCTGCATTCCCATTTCTCTCAGCCAAAAAAACAGAAACAAAAACCAGAGAACCCATTTTCTTAAAAATACACTCCTTCCGAGTAGTAAGAGGGGGGTTTACCTTTGCTGCCCGGGGCCAGCTGGACGCAGCCTAACTCCGTAGCAGGAAGGCTGAGTTAACATTCGGATTTTCGCAATCCTGTTATGCTGGGCCATTTCCAGGTTTTTGCGTTGTAAATGATGCAGCTCTGAGAGCTTCTCTACATACAGCCTTACTTCTTTTTTTGACTAATTTCTTTAAGAATCCTTGCAAATGGACTTACTACAGCCTGTGCCATGAACATTCTGTAGGTTTTTAAAAAGATTCTATTTATTTATTTGAGAGAGAGGGAGCACAAGCAGGGGGAGCAGCAGAGGCAGAGGGAGAAGCAGGCTCCCCACTAAGCAAGGAACCTGATGTGGGACTCAATCCCAGGACCCTGGGATCATGACCTGAGCCGGAGGCAGATGCTTAGTGGACTGAGCCACCCAGGAGCCCCCATTCTGTGGTTCTTGATAAGTTTGGCCCAGTTGCCATTTTATTTTATTTATTTCATTTCATTTCATTTCTTTTGGTGCAAAGAGGTGGTTTTATTAAAGCATGGGACTCGTGGACAGAAAGAGCTGCCCTCCCAGCTGCCCTTTTAAAGAATTCTACGAATTTTTATTACCAGCAACACACGAAACTATTTATTTCCTCACATGTCCCTGAGAATTGAGTTTGTAGAGATCCTGGTTTTGCAGGTTTCAAATGAGCCGCCTCTCATCTGCTGTGCCTGCCTTCGGCTGCCGGGAAGGAGAACTGTTCTTCTGAAGTTCTCTGCAGTTTGTTTCTTCTCAAGCTCAAAGTATTTGAGCATGACTTTAGCTACTTTATCTTCTGAGTCCCTGGGACTTTTATTAACCTTATTTTACAGACTCCTGTTAGCTAGTTGTTGTTTTGTTCTAAACGTTTTCTCTTCACATGTCCCTTGTGTTTACTGCGGTGCTGTTTGTGTCCCGTGTGTGATATATTAATTATTCCTCTTACGCGTGTGCCCTGACTCACTCCTCAGAGGTCTGTGACTTGGCCACTGTCCTATCTGTTCTGGAAATCCAGTTGTCGAAATTTGGAGGGAGTCCTATGGCCACAATGTTATGTTCTATTTCTATTTAGTTGTCACGTGTTTTGAAATAACATTTCTCCTTCCTAACACAGTGAGTAGTTTACATTAAGACCTGAATTAAAATTTATTTCCTTCCTACTTCGATGATGCTAACATCATTTGTTAAATAGTATTTCTTACTTCTGTTTGGTAATGCTTAGCTTAAAACATAAGACATTTGTGTGTGGATTAAGATCACATCAGTTGATTTTTATTTATGGCTTGGGGCCATACCCTCACTTCTCATCACCGTGCTCTGTAATATTTTCTACAGTTTAGACGATCTCATTTGCTTTTAGTGTGTGCGTTCTCCTTGCATTTCACATTACGTTTTGTTTTCTTTGATATATGTTCTGCCTGTTTTCCAAAAGAGTGAAAAACCATTCTGCAGGGGAACCTGGGTGGCTCAGTGGGTTAAAGCCTCTGCCTTCAGCTCAGGTCATGATCCCAAGGTCCTGGGATCGAGCCCCACATCGGGCTCTCTGCTCAGTGGGGGGTCTGCTTCCCCCCTCCTCTCTCTCTGCCTGCCTCTCTGCCTACTTGTGATCTCTGTCTGTCAAATAAATAAATATAATCTTGGGGGAAAAAAAAAACCCATTCTGCCAAGTTCCATCAGAGGTCATACTGAGATTCTAATTGAGATGGACATCACCAAGCAGTCCACTAGAGAAGAGCCTTCTGCTAGCAGGGATCTTCCCACAGCGAGCGTCTTTGGCCCCCGAGTCCTGAAGAATGGCGGCAGGCCTACTTGGCCTCATTGGCTGTTACCTTCAGATGTTGTCTCAGCAGTTAGTACAGAACTCGCACAGTGGACTGAGCACAGAACTCAAATGGAACCTGCCGTTCAGGAACCCCGCTGATTCCGTCCCTGCCTACCCTCCATAGGCCTCCGTTTCCTCCCCAGGGAAATGAGTATAAAAGTATTCACTTCTTGGGGCGCCTGGGTGGCTCAGTGGGTTAAGCCGCTGCCTTCAGCTCTGGTCATGATCTCAGGGTCCTGGGATCGAGCCCCGCATCGGGCTCTCTGCTCCGCAGGAAGCCTGCTTCCCTCTCTCTCTCTCTCTCTCTCTCTCTCTCTGCCTGCCTCTCTGCCTACTTGTGATCTCTGTCTGTCAAATAAATAAATAAAATCTTAAAAAAAAAATATTCACTTCTTTACCATCTCCTCATTTCCCTCCATACAAGTTTCCCGGAAGTTCTAGGATTAGGGTCATAGTTGCCTCATGGAATATATGTGCTCAGCTGACTATTGGGGTCAAGAGGGGGAAATAATTTATCTGACGTGATAATTATTCATCCCTTGCAAATGTGAATGAATTCATCACTAAAACCATCAGATCCGCATTGCAGGGTGGGGAGGATTTCTTTTTCTAGTTTCACTGTTGCTCGATTTGGGCTGTTTTTTGTTTCATGCTTGTTATTTCATCAGTGTTTATTGGGTCAGTATTCTTCACATTCCTCCCTGAAACATAATGACACATATCATCCCCTTAAATGTTTCAGATCTTCTGTATTCAAAATTTTGTCTAATCTTTGTGTTTTTCCCGCCCTTTGTGTTCTCTGTATAGAGGCCACCTGGGTCAGCAGAGGCAGATGACAAGGCCCATTTTTTTATTCATTGTGCCCATACTTTTTTTTTTTTAAAAGATTTTATTTATTTATTTGACAGAGAGAAATCACAAATAGACAGAGAGGGAGGCGGGGGGGGGGGGGGGAAGCAGGCTCCCTGCTGAGCAGAGAGCCCGATGCGGGACTCGATCCCAGGATGCTGAGATCATGACCCGAGCCGAAGGCAGCGGTTTAACCCACTGAGCCGCCCAGGCACCCCATTGTGCCCATTCTTAAAGGTCTTTAGAAAATGGGCTAGATTTTAGATAGCAGTGTCTTTTAAAATTTTTTGGCTTTAACTTTCATCATTAGCTTTTCCCTCTTTTTCGCTTCCCCCCCACCCCAAAATTTTTTTTTGCTTCTTTCATGAGATAGAATTTTGATGCTTATTGCATCATCATTTTTTTCTCACCTTCTTTGAACCTAATGAGGCCATGTGGTTTCTCCTTCTGGACCTTCTTTACCACTTTCTGCTGGTTTTGAGATGTCTGTGTTTTCATCGTACCGGACAGTGTTTTCCGTAGACAAGTACATTTTCATTCTCAAATGTTGTATTTCTGTTTGGTTCTTACTCTCTTCTTCTCTTGACAGAATAAGAGAACAGAGAGCAAATAGTTTCTGCTTCCATATTTTTGTTGAGATTTTCCTTGAGATCCTGCACATGACGACCTTCTGTATACACACCGGCAGTCCTTGAAAATGAACCATATTCTGCTCGTTTCATTCCCACTGAAACAGCAACGGACTCCACACTGTTGTGCTACTCAGCTCCTTCCCGTGTTCCTGAACTTTCTGTGTGTTTGATAATGAGCAGTGGATTCTTCAGTCCTGGCCAAACTGGCATGGTTTTTCTGCATCGTTCTCCCGGCAGGTGTGCATGCATAGATCCTGCTCTGTTACTATAGCATGTAGATGCTGCACGATTATGCTGCTGACATCGACCGTGACGTAAGTTTACGACTCTTGCCACGTGGGATGGTTTTTGCCTGTGTTAATCTCGGCCTGGTATTAGCCCTGAAACCCCACTCTGCAGCCCCTTGAAGCTTACTCACACCTCCTCTTCCTCTTCTGGTGTGTCTTGCGAACGGCATATTGCTGGATTTTTGTGCTTCCGCAGGGAGAGCCGTGAGCCTCATAACTGAGAAATGACCTTGTATTTGTCCTTTCTGTTCAGCTTTCAGGTGCTCCTTTTTTTGTCTTGATTTTTTATGTTACGCTGATTTATTTTTTTCTTCCCATTGTTGAAACGTGATGTCTTTTCTTTTATCTTTCTGATGAGGCTGACTGTTGGAAAACTTCTTTTCACTCAACCAGCTGTGAAATGTGAAACACAGATGCTCTGATTCCTGTGTTCGTTTTCTTACAGGGTCAGACCGCATACCCTGGCCTTTCCCCCCAGCCACCGAACCGTGGAAGACTCCCCCGCCTCCCCAGAGTCTCTGGGTTTTTGGATTCCTGGACTTTTGCTTTGTCTCTCTCTCTCCTCATTGATTTGGGTTAATGTTCTAGTATTTTCTTTGTCTTTCTCTTCTCTATTTTGTTTTTATTTTTCACCTTGCATGGTTCTGACTTTTGTCAGTAATAACCCTTGGTCTGATCCGGCTCGTGGCTACTCATCTTTGCAAATAGGCTGTTAACTCAAGCATGTCTTACTATTTTTAACTCATCGTTCCCTTTCACATGTGCCTTTTAGATTCTGGCAATTATTCGAAGTAAATCCTAGGAATAAACTGTATGATTAATACGTTCTCAAAAGCAAAAATTTTCTAGGGCGCTTTAAAAGCTGCCTTTCTCCAGGAGTGACAGCTTGGCAGGTAATACAGTGTGATGAACAGCCCCGTTTTCTGAAGTTGGTATAGCGGGCGTTCCATTGTCTCTGGGTTTTTATCATGTCATCAGAGAAGGCAAAGAGATGGTTTCTTATCTTGTAAGCACGACCTCTGCTTTCCAGGGTTGGGGGAGAGGGGTTGCTTGCAAGTTGCTAGAGGCAAGGACTGGAAAGGGACTGTGAAGGCATGGGGTAGGCAGGAGGCAGGCCCTGAGCCCCATGACTGTTTAGGGACTGCCTTCGGGGAGCCTTTGGGCAGCGTCCAACATAGACCCTCGGGCCCTGGACTGATCCTCAGACCAACGCCTGACTCCCCTCCTTGGACCAGGACCAGCTTGTCCTGGTACCACCGGGAGGCTTCAGGACCCCCTCCAGAAAGCTAGGTAGGCCTGCAGGTCCTTGTGACCTTGATGTCTCTGTGTTCTTGTCCTCCTGGGCTGCTGGGGCTGCTCCAGGTGCACACTTGTCCCAGGCTGATTCCTAATCACAGAGAAGCATGGCAGATGGCTGGAAGCTTCTGTCTCACTGTGGGCAGCCTCAGCCTCCTGGCTTGGAAGAGCACACACTCACCAGGAGGTGGGACAGAGCGTTGGCAGGCCAGGGGCCACTGGTGGCTGCTCTTACCCAGTCCCAGTTGTGGTTCCTCCTTAAAAAGTTAGGTGAGGGCACTCGGGTACCATGAAGGAGTTCAGAACCAGATATTTAAGTGCTAGCCTCTGCTGTGGACCCCAAAGTGGTGGGTCCATGCTGTGGTTGGTGGGGACCCAGGGGCAGGACCTTCATCCCCTCCTGGGGCTGCACCCCCCACGGGTTTAGGCTTCAGCACCTGCCACACGGTGGCTGCTGGGAAGCCCCTCTTTCTCCCTCAGGGTGAGCCCCAGGAGTAGATAGAGGGTCCACAGGTGAGGGTCTCGGTGCTGGCAGGTCTCAGCAGAGTCAGGAGGGAGAGGATTGTTCCTTCCTTCCCTCAGGCACACTCCCTCCAGGCCAGTTCTGGGGAGACAGTTGGTGCCTGGCCTCACAGGAATTCCAGGCCAGAGATGGAGGCTCCCCAACAGCTATGGGGTCCCCAGTGGCCAGGTGCCATGTGTGCAGGGAGTGTCCAGCTCAGAGCGGGTTTCCCCAACTTGCTGTTAGCTGGGAGCTGCTACGTCCCCCTGACAGCTGAAAGCACAACAGCTCAGCGCTCAGTCTCACCGCCAGGCTGGATACCGTGGTGTGGAATGTTCCATGGCCCTGCCCTTCCCCCTGTATTTGGTGTTGCCCCAAACTCTGAACACAGTAAGACTGGGACAGTGAGGGCACAGGTGGCAGGGGCCACTTGGACGAGTAGGCCACAAGTGGTGGGACATGGCGGGAGGGCAGAACAGGTGTCCCTGCGGGGGTGGGCGGAGTGGGGTCCCAGCTGAAAGTGGCATCACAGAGACAAAGGGGCTCCAGGGCGGGACGGGCAGTGGGACAGAGAGCAGTGGGACAAGGATGAGCTCCAGGGAAAAGCCCTTCCCTCCCATGAGCTGCGTAGCTTCACAAGGATAATGTCCTGGGGTGTCAGTGTCCAAACATAGCGCCCCACTGTCCACCTAATCCTGGGACACAGACTCATGCACACCCACATCCCAGCAAGGGTGGGAGTGGTGGCTTCACCTTCCTAGACCTGGTGTCTGCACGGGGGTCCCGGATTTCCACAGGAGTCCCAGCAAGGACAAGGGTGGGAGGGGGCTCACACCGACGCCTGGGTGACAGCAGGCACAGCTTGGTGATCAGCCACAGTTCCCTAGCTTCTCAGATGCCTGCTGGATTTTACAAGTGCAGTTTCATCGCCCTGAGCTCCAGACCCCAGGAGCCTGGTACCTGCCCCAGCCTGTTCTCAGAAAAGGCATTGTGCCCTCGCCCGCCCAGCAGGCCCTCTCTGTGGGGAGCCCGGTTGGGCAGCATCCTGGGCGCTGTGTCTGCTGCCAGCACAGACTGTGCACAGGGCCAAGAATGGATTTAGAAACCTCTGCTTCCTCCCAGTGTGAGCAGAGGCTCCAGAAGCTGTCTGGCGCAGAGCCACGGGGCAGGAGTTGCGGAGGGAGACAAATGAGGCCGGGCCCCAGCTGGGCGCCTCCTCCCCAAAAGGGGCTTCTGAGGCCAAGCAGGGGAGGAAGCTACATGCATGGAGGAGCCAAGCAGACATGGGTTAGACCCCTGGGCGCCCCCTTCACTGCCACCCAGGGTCACCCACACAGGCCACCCCCGCAGCCCACTTTGTAAGAAGAGGCTCAGAACGCTGGTTCAAGGAGTAACTTCCCATATTCTGTGGGAATGTGTCCTAGGATCTCCTAGCCTGTGGAGGGCAGAGAGCCAGGGCATCTGCAGTCCTGGGTGGGGACTGTTGCCCTCAGCTGCGGGGAGGTGTGTGGTTGACACCCCAACCTAAGTGGGTCCCCATTCTGTATGCCCACAGCTCCCTGTGACCTCCTTAGTTTCAGGGTGTCCCTCGCCCAGGGGACAAAGACTGGGCTTGGCCTGACCCCAGGGCCAGGCAGCACGTGCTCCCAGCAGGAACCCACAGCCCAACCCCAGCAGGGCGGCTGGAGAGCTGCTCTACCACCTTCTGTGTCTCTGTGGCCTCGGGTCCCCACAGCCTGATCTCCCAGCACAGTACCCTGTGGTGCCCCAGTCCCTTTAGGCCCACCTGTCCGACCCACCAGTGTTTGCAGGCTGCTGCTCTATTTGCAGACCCTGAGAGGAGAGTGCTCAAGCCATACTCTGGCCTGATGGGGGCCAAGCTCAGGAAACCAGGGCTGGGCCTAGAGCTGTCTGGTATGACAGCAAAGCTGTATTGTCCACCAAACTCTGATTAAACCTTCCAGAAACACAGAAAACACTGGGGTCCCCTCAACAGACAGCGGTCACCTTGACTGGAGCTTCCCCCATGGGTTGGGGGGTGTGAGGGCCTCTGGGTACATTGGCTTCCTGGTCTTCAGCTCAGCCCTGTGATGGTCTTCTCAGATGGAGAAACCACAGCCCAGAGACACCGAGTCTCTTGTCCAAGGACACACTGCAGCTTGGCGGGTTGGATCCTTCACAGGGCGGCTAGCCAAGGTGGAGGCTGAAGCCACATGGCCTGCCTGGAGGAGGGGGCGCTCTTCCCCATTCCACACAGGGCCCCATGCACCGCACGGCTCCCATGTGATCCGCAACCCACTGCTTCCAGGTGGTGCCAACCAGCCTGGTTGCAGAGCTGAAAAATGTTCCCAGGGAGTCCCCTGTTGCTCCCCTGAAGTGTGCTCCGGGTTCCAGGCCCAAGGGTGGGCTCTGGGGCTGGCACAGGAACACACAGTTCTGTGTGTAGGGACTGCGGGTCTGTGCTTCTGAGACATGGGTCTAGGGGCCTTGGGCCTGCCTACGGGCCCTGTATCCAGGCAAGGAGCTCCAGGACAGCCCAGGTGGGAAGGGACAGTGCCCTCTACCACCTCTCCCTCCTGGCCTAGGTTTGGGGACCAAGGGCTCCAGGTGGTTCCTTTGGGGGGGCCCAGCGTCATAAGCATATCAGCCTTGTGCGCTGAGCCCTACTGTGCCCCCACCCAGGGACCAGGATTCCACGGGGACCTGAGAGGAGCCACCCCATCTCCCAGCGTCCCAGTCCGGTGGGGAGGCAGATAGCAGACAGGCAGCTGCAATTGGTTGCAGGGGATAGTATGGGGGATGCGGGAGAGGGGCGCCACGGGGCCAGGGCACTCAGCCAGGGCACGCATACCAAAAGCATCAGGCCTGAGTCCTGTCTTGAGAGGAAATAGAAGAACACGGGCAGGGGGCTCGGGGGGCTTCAGGAGGAGAGCCACAGGCCTGTTCTGCCACCCTGCGGTGGAAGCTGGGTTGGGGGAAGCCAGTCCTCTGCAGGAAAGGAACCGTGAAATCCTTTCTTCACGGGATGGGGTCATGGAGCAGGTCGTGCGTACGTGCGTCTTAAGAAGCAGGCAGAAAGCAGAACGTGGGAGAGGGGCCAGGTTCAGGCTCCCAGTGTCTACCACCCACATGCCGTTGGGATGGGGGGTGTGGGGGTCACTTCCAGGGGCAGGGCCCTCAGGACCTCATCTGTACTGGGTGAAAGGGTACTGCCCTCCCCCAGGCAGCATCTTTCTGGGCCAACACCGAGGGACTGAAGTGGGGTGACCCTAGACCGCTGCCTTGCGGTTTTCCCCTGTGGAATGTCTCTGGGGTTGGGAGCCCAGGCTGGCTTCGGGCCAGGAGATGGGAAGCCAAAGACCCAGCAGGGTGGGAAGGGGGAGCACTGGCTCGAGGAGGCCACAGAGGGCTGTCCCACATCTGTGTTCCACAGTGGCCTCGCAGGGTCAGGTCTTTCCAGCTCTTCCCTGACCCCCTTCTGCTGTTTATCAGCTGACGCACACCCGGGGTGGGGTGCAAGTTGTTCTCGGGACTGTTGCCTCCTAGCCAGAGTGAAAATGCCAGCCGGTCTCCATGGGCCTCCCTCTTCCCTGGGACCCTCCCGAGGCGGTTTATTCTCTGTTCTGTTCATGTTCTTCATTTTCTGAGGCAATGGCACTTGCCCACCTCCCTTGGCCAGGGCCCAGGGGTCAGGGAGGTACTGTTGACCAGGGAGCTGACAAGATGTGAAGTTACCTCCGCTGCTCACAGGGTTTTGTATGAAGCCTGTTGAGCTGTTTCGGTTCTTTGGCCTGAGTGTTGGTAGAGACCTTGAGTCTGTGCCCGTGAATGCTGCGAGTCGTGGGCCAAGCTCCCTGGGCACACAGGTCTGCCAGGATGTCCAGGGTCCCCGTTCTACAAAATAAGGAGATCCACCATGGGAGGAACCTTGGAAAGATGCATTTTTCCAGTACGTGTTTGCATGCAATGGTCACAGTAACGCCAAAGCCTTCTTGTCTGAGCACTGTGGCTCAGCCCTGGGCTACAGAGATGCTCAAGGCCTCCTGTCCCTGGGCCTGGTCACAGACTTCCTTTGACATCCCCCAGCATCAAGAAAAACAAAAGATGTCCCATCCTGTGCTACCTCCGGGCAAGAGGGCCAGCTCCTGAGTCCCCTTGTGTGGGGGCCCACAGAGATAGAGACCACGTGGGCTCAGTTAGCCACCTGGGGGGGCCCCCGGTCTCCCTAGGGTCCAAGGCCCTTTGTAGCAATGAGCCAGCCTGGCACGCTCACTCCAGGCCTGACGCTGTGTGGTTTTGCATCACCAGAGGAAGTAGCCCCAGGGGTGGCCAGCCCCGTCCTGCCTAGGAAAGGCTGCGCGTGACGATCCAGTTGTGGGTCGGAGCCCTGACCCCAGAGGCGGAAACCACAAGGGAGAAGACATGACCACTTGAAGATGAAGTCCCCCTGGCCTGTGATGAAAATGCCCCCAGGGTTCCAGTAATGAATGGGATGTGCCCTTGCTGTGGGAGAAGTTTTTATCACATTAAGAAAAGAAACTCTTTGTGGTTTTACAAGGTTGTTTCTTTTTAATCAGAAATCAGAAATCAGTGAGGGGCACCTGGATGGCTCCGTCATTTAAGCGTCTGCCTTTGGCTCAGGTCATGATCCTGGGGTCCTGGGATCAAGCCCCGCATTGGACTCCCTGCTCAGCAGGAAGCCTGCTTCTCCCTCTGCCTCTGACCCTCCCCCTGTTTGTACTCTTGTTTGTTCTCTCTCTCAAATGAATAAATATAATTTTTAAAAATCTTTTTAAAAATATGAGAGATACATGGGAATGTTAATAGAGAATTACTTTATTTCTTTTTAATTTTATTTATCAGAGAAAGCACAAGCAGGAGAAGCGGCTGAGGGAGAGGCAGAAGCAGGTTCTCTGCTGAGCAGGGAGCCTAGTGCATGTGGGACTCCATCCCAGGACCCTGAGATCATGACCTGAGCAGAAGGCAGATGCTTCACCAGCTAAGCCCCCCAGGTGCCCCACCCCTACTTTTCTTCTACATTATAGGATTTAGAAATATGGCTGGTTTCACTGCAACTATTTTTCTAAAGAATCAGCATTTTAATTTGCTGATTCATTTTACTATTTTTTAAAATATCCCTAATTATTTGTTTCTAACAATTAGTAGGGCATTTAAATGATTTATCCTTTGGAATAATTTACTTTGCTGTTCTTTTTTAAACTGTCTTGATTTGGAGACTTTCTTTGTGTATTTTCATATGTTTTTGTTTAGTAAGTAAGTTTAGGAGAGCGGATTTTTCTCAGGATTGTTTGTGGGCCATCCCCTAACTTTTTTTTTCATCCCCTTAACTTTTACAAATAGTATTGCCATTGTCTTCTTAATAGTGCGAAATGAATTGTCAAGTTCTCCTCAGACCTCAAGATTATAGGAGTCATCTTTAATTTCTGGACAGTTGATTTTTTTTTAACTTATCCTTTTCTTACTAATTTCTACTTTTGAATATTGTAGTCAAAGACTACTGATGTACGGTTTCTGCTGTGGGCTTCTGTTATTGTTCTTTCCTGCTGCAGTAGAATCTGTGACCTTTGAAAAGGTGATTGATTCTCTGCCGAC
Organism: Mustela nigripes; assembly: GCF_022355385.1. Taxonomy (NCBI): domain Eukaryota; kingdom Metazoa; phylum Chordata; class Mammalia; order Carnivora; family Mustelidae; genus Mustela; species Mustela nigripes. The sequence continues at coordinate 43,793,812 of NC_081559.1, forward strand.
CAGGCACATCACAATACTTCAGAGAATGTGGTTTGTTCACATTATATAGATTTTAATCTGCTCAGCCCTGAAAGGGAGTTAAAGTCTCCGACTTGAAGGTGTGGTCAACTCCATCTTGTGCTTCTGACACCTCCTATAGGCTGTCTGTACACCAGGAAGCTCTCCGAACACTGTCACAGTGGGAATGTCGCTCTTGGCGTCCTTCCATTGAGGGATGAGAAAAGGTTGGCCTTGGGAAGATGGGATTAGGAGCCTTCCATGCAGAAAGCAAAGACCTTTCAAGCAGCATGTGCAAATATCCTGAGACAGAAATGTTAGCCAGCCAAGCTAGCATGTAGCCAGTGAGAAGGACAGGACATGGTTGAGGGTGGGTAATAACCCATGAAGACAAGTCACTTCTGCCTACTCCTGGGCCTAGAGATAGAGCCACACAGGAAGAGGGGGGACACCTCTGGAGGAGATAAGGAGAAGCCCATGACGGCTCAGGAGCTGGGCAAGGTTTCCCAGGTGGTGGGAAATGGGGCTGAGGCAGGGATAGCCTGGAAGTCAGCTGTGTTGACAGCTGGATGAGGACAGAAGTGAGTTTCACATGCAGGTGTGGAGTGTCACAGCTGACCCACGAGCCAAGGAGCCTGCAGAGTATGGACACCCCTCCCAGCACGGGGTAGGTAGCAAGGACAGGGGAGCCTCTCGGTGGGGACAGGTCAGGCTGCTGACAGAGGGGAGAGGCTCAAGGGAGGAGGTAGCTGTCAGGAGAAGCATCCCCAGGAGAGGCCATGAAGAGGAAGTGCCTAGGAGGAGCGCCCTCTGGTGGTCTTCCTGAAAGGCTGCGGCTGGAGCTGGCCGTGGAGACCGTTGGTGGAGCTGGGAGCCCCCAGGAGAAGGAGCACAGGGGAAGCTTTTAGAAGCAGTCTCCTTCACCCCTGTCCAACTGTTGGCTGTTTTTCACAATCAGAAAGTTGCAGTGAACATCTCGTTACATGACATGTGTCTACATTTTATGGTATTGTTTTAGGATAATTCCCAGAATCAGAATTCTTGGGTCAGAGGGTATCCCCAGTTCTGAGGTCATTGACACGTACTGCCAAATTGCCTTCCAGAAAAATGTCATTTTATTGATTAGTGATGATGTATGTGTTCCCCTCATTCCACTATACTGTTGTCAGTGCAATCTTATTTTTAAATCTAGGAGTCACTTTTTTTTTTTTTTTCCCTAAACAGTGAGGTTAAAGTTCTTCACAGATGCGTATTAGTTGTTGGATTTCCAGAAGAGCTGTCTCACCAGGGGCGTCATGGGTATCTGGCTCTGTGTCTCACAGCCACGCACAGGCTTCTCCCACTCCCTGTCCCGTGTCATCTGGCACTCTGACAGGCTCTCAGGCCAACCTCACTCGGGCTGCCAGGCCACCACCTCCCCTCCCCACGGGGGTGGGGGTTGCAGAGCCACTGGAAACCCTGCACAATACATGATCCTGGACAGGTGGAGGCAAATACTGAGGCAGATGAGCTAAACCTAAGTCCAAAAGCACTTCCTCCTCCGATTTTGGAGGCTGAGACACGTGTTGTCTGGTCAGCGTTTGCTCAAGCTGATGGAACAAGAAGCGTGTACTTCAGGAGTCACATGCCAATTGTCTGGGAGGAAGCGATGAAGTAACATGCATTTATTGGGCACCTGCTGTATGTTGGGCCCTTGACCTCATTTAACTTGATCTGCCCTGTAACCCTGACAGGTAGTCTCCTCATTAGAATAGAAGGAGGGGCACCTGGGTGGCTCAGTGAGTTAAGCCGCTGCCTTCGGCTCAGGTCATGATCTTGGGGTCCTGAGATCGAGTCCCGCATCAGGCTCTCTGCTCAGCAGGGAGCCTGCTTCCTCCTCTCTCTCTGTGCCTGCCTCTATGCCTACTTGTGATCTCTCTCTGTCAAATATATAAATAAAATCTTAAAAAAAAAAAAAAGAATAGAAGGAGGCCAGGGCTCACTCTGATAGGGGTCATGAGATCCCCAAGATCACGCATGATAAGTCATGGAGATGGGATTTGAATCCAGGTCTGTGGGGTGTCAGGGCTCAAACTCAGATACCCCACACATCAGGGCTGGTCAGGACTAGCTGGGGAAAACACCAACCACAAGTGTCCCCAGAGTACACCACTTGTCTGGGGCATCCGTGGGCATCGGCCTTCTTGTCTATAAGTAAACACCCGTGAGTCATGGCACCCTTGACTTGGGACCCAAGTATATGGGAAGCTCCCACCATAGTGTTCAGAAACATGCCAAGCAAAGTTTGCTTAAGGGCCCAGAATAGAAAGACTCAGACACACACACACAAAAAATGTAATTGTTCAGTTACGTGAGAACTGAAAATAGAGGGTTAAGGCAAGAATATTTTTCATGATTATTTTGGGCCCTTCAGTCAGTACTATGTTCTGCTGAAGAGAAGAATGTCTGCGCTCTGAGGGGAATTCTCTTATCACACCCTTGCTGACAGGGCTCGAAATATTTATTGAAAGTTTCAGCTGTCACTTCTGTATAAATAAACAGGATGTGGATGGCCAACTGCATGTTAGAGATATTTTTAGACAGGGGTGGCTTTGCAGACTGGAGGGATAACATTTCAAGGAGAAAGCGCCTGATCCCAGAATAGCCCACCAGAGGCTCACCCTCCGCATGGCCTCAGTGTGGGGTCTGACGAGTCTTGTCTCTTAGGTCGGGAGCTCTTCCCCATCCTGGTTGGCCAGCCCAGACATGGCAACCCCAACCCCTCTTTGTAGGGATATCCCATCTCCTTTCCTTTAGGCACAGAAAATGGGGAACGATGTTTAGGATGGATTGTCACTGGTCCCGCTGACTGGATGGGTCTGCTGGGCCTGAGGCAGGGGAGAAGGCAGTCATTTAAACCAGAACTTATAACACGTAACCCTGTGGCTGACCAACAGCCAGCCCAGAAGGCTGGACTTGGGGCTTTTACAATATGTGACACATTCAGCGTTGCCCCGGGCCAGCCACTGGATGCATGCTGGTTTCTTCCCTCACCCAGTGAGACCCAGCCTGTCAGGATTTCCTGCCAATCTTCCCACTTCTGTTTTTACTTGAAACATGAGTCCTTGCTCACTTGGAAAAACCGCACACCCTGGTGGCTGCAGACCTGCAGACCCCTGCAGGTCTGCTGCTGCCGCCTCAGCCCACTCTCCCCCTCCTGGGGCCTCCACACCCTGCCCTCCCACATGGACTGAGGGGGCCCCATGGTCCCTGTGCGCTCGCAGCAGTGACCCAGAGAGCAGCCAGGGCAGAGAAAACAGTGACTTAGCGATTTCAAGTCTAAAAGGAGCTACATAGTGGGGTGCTCAAGGCTGGAGACACCCTGGCCTTTTCCATGCAGCCTTTTCAAGCCTCCTTGGGTAGTTTCTCTGTGGTCTCTGCTCCCTTTACTCACTTTCTACATCAAAAATCAGGAAGATCAGAAATATATCTTTTAAAGATCCTCATTTTTACTTTTCACAGAGCTCTTCATCTTGCTATGTTCCTCTGACTGAAAATCTCAAACGTTTCTTTAACCCAGATCTGCCGGCAGTGAATTCTCTCAGTCTTCAGTTCAACTTCGTATGTGGAAGCTATTTTTGCTGGGTGTGGAATTCTGGGCAGACAGAGGTGTGTTCCCACTGCCACTCCCAACACTTTGTCACCCCATTGTCCCCTGGCCTGCACAGTCTCAGAAGTCTGCTGACATCCTGTCATTGCTCCTCCGTAGGTGTATTTTTTCTTGACAGGCTCTAGGATTTTTTTCTTTTGGATTTTTTTCCCTTTATCTTTGGTTTTCTGCTGCTAGTTTGAATTTGATGTGTCTATATGGCTGTTTATTGGCTGTTGCTGTCACTTTGGTTTTTGCTCTATTTGGGGCTCTCTGACTTCTTGGATTTGCAATTTGATATGTCACTAATTTTGGAAATTTTTCAGCCATTATCTCTTAAAAACTTTTCCCGTCCTATTTCTTTTCTTTTTTTTTTTTTTAAGATTGTATTATTTATTTGAGAGAGAGAAAGAGAGCATAAGCAGGGGTAGGGGCAGAGGGAGAGGCAGGAGCAGGCTCTCTGTTGAGCAGGGAGCCCAATGTGGGTCTTGATCCCAGGACCCTGGGATCTCTGACCTGAGCCAAAGGCAGATGCTTAACCAACTGAGCCACCCAGGGGCCCCTCTGCCCCATTTCTTCTCCTCCTTCTGACACTCAGATTACAAACTGGAGTTGATAACATTGGCAGTGTTATTAATTCGCCACAGACATGCTCTATTTTTTCTCTTTGTGTTTCTGTTTAGTAATTTCTGACCTACCTTCAGATTCAGCAGTTCACTCCTCAGATGTCAGGTCTGTTGATGAGTCCATCAAAGGAATTCTCTCTGATGCTCTTTGTTTGTTTGTTTGTTTGTTTTCTATACCTTGCATCTCTGCTGAACTTCTCTGTTTGTGTCTGTTGTCTACCTTCCCCACTTAGACCCTTTATCATAGTTTTCCTTTTGAGGAAAACTGCATGATAGTTATGATATCTCAGAGTCTGATTCTGTGGATTGATGTATCTCTTGACAAGGGGTTGCTTGGTTTCTGTTCTTTGGAATGAAAGTTCGTGATTCTGTATTGAACATTCATGTATAGGAAAGCCGAGACTGAGGCAACTACTGTTTCTACCTGGAAATGAGTGAGCTGCTCCTGCCAGGCTGTTCGGGTGGGGTTTTGAGTCAGTCTTGTCAGGAACTGGGCTGGGCTTAGGGCTTGTGGTTGCCGCAGAGAGTTTCAGAACACCACAGCCCTCTACACCTCTAGCAACAGGCTGCTGCAGCCTTGGGCTCAGAGTCGGGCCTGGTGACATGTCCTCAGTGCAACATCCCACCCTGCATGCCCGGGCCACACACAGTGGGTCTCTCCCCACCTTGTCTGGGCGGCAGATGGTTACTGCTTATTAGTCTGTGTTATGCCCGTATGAGGGAGCAGAGCCTCAGTTCAGACAGGCCCCTGCCTTTGGGCCTCTCCCATGGTGGCCAAACCCTGCCCTGTATCTGTGGGGCCTTGGCAGGGAGAGTCCTGCCTCCCTCCCAGCGGCAGAAGACCTCTGTTTGGTATCACCCAGGATCCTAGGCCCAGGATGGGTTCCTCCTGCTCTCCCAAGGGAAGACAGTCTTTTCCCCATCCCTCCCTCAGCCACTGTGAATCTTTCTTGTGTCCTGGGCTGACGGGCTGTACCATCCTTCCCTCAGCAGCTTCAGGCTTTTGCTCCCAGGGAGAGAAAGGCCTGGGAATGTCAGAAGGGCTATGGGTCTGTTCCCTCCTGTTCCTCCAGGGGTCTAAGGCTGGCAATTCTTACATGAGAAGTATTCAAGAAACGTAGTGTGCCTGGCCAAGTGTGACAGCCAGTCTCCTGCCTGCCCCAGTCCTCAGGAACGCCCTTTGGCGCCTCATGGGAAGACGTGATGAGTCAGTGTGTCTGGGGCCCCAGAAATTCCAAACTGACCTTCTAGTCCACAGTTGGCCTTTGACAGTTTTTTACAAGTGGATTTCTTCTCGCATGTGGTATGGCAGCTGTGTCTCTTTCCCACGCGTGGCCCCAGGTGGGACAGTTCTGGCTTGAAATAAGTTACTTCACTGCTTTGCAGTCTCAGACCTCTGACAGATTCCAGAAAACATACCATTTCCTAGTCTCTTTGGCTTTTTTTGTTTGTTTGTTTGTTTTGTTATCATTCAAGTAAGAGCAACACACTTTGCAGCTTTCTACCTGATAAGCAGAAGCAGAAGTGGTTTCCCTTCTGGAAACTACATCTTCCTTTCCCCCCATATTGACTCTTCACTTAATTTACCCAAAGTGTTAAATGTAGACCCACCGTATCCAGCAGTTACACACTTGGGAGTATACCCAAAAGAATTGAAAGCACGGTGTTCAAGAGATGTTTGCCCACCCGTGTTTGTACCCGCTGTGTTCCTCCCAGTCACTAAACGTGGAAGCAACCCAGGTTGTCCATTGATAATGGATAAACAAGATGAAGTAGGTGCAAGCAGAACGTGATTTAGCCTTGAAAAGGAAGGAGTCTGACACCTGCTACCACATGATGAACCTTAGGGACGCTTTGCTTGGGGAAATAAACCCATCACAAAAAGACAAATACCTTATGATTCCACTTACCCAAGGTCCCTAGAGTGGTCACAGTCAGAGACAAAAAGCTGCTTGGTGGGTGGGAAGTGGGAACGGGAAGTCAGTGTTTCATGGGGACAGAGTTTCTGTTAGGGAAGCTGAGAAAGGTCTGGAAATGGTGCTGATGGCTACATGACAGCATGCATGTACTTACAGCCCCTTACTGTGCACTTAACAAATGGTTAAAATAGTAAAATGAAATTGTGTTATTTAAATTTTACCACAATAAAAAAAGAAAGAAAGAAAGTAACAACTGCCTGGTGATTGGCGTGTGCTGATTGCTCTTCCAGGCTCTGGGGTTACAGGTGTGCAAAGCAGGCAGGCCCTGTCCGCACGGCGCTTACACATGATACATATGTCCCTCCATACAACGAAGGGTGATGGACCCTGTGGGAGATGCCAGTGAGAGTGGGAAGATGGGGGCTGGGAGACGAGGCCCCTGCCTTCCAAGCCAAGGGGCAGGCATGGGGAGAGGCTGGAGAAGCTGCGGATTTGTGTGCGGATGGCTTTTGACCCAGGCTGCTGTCTGAGTGGGCCTGACTGGCCTACCTTTCAGGCTGCCCTTACATGTGGCATCCTAGTCCCTGGCACCCCGGAAGCAGGGAGGGATGGCCCTAAGACCCCGCTCACCTTCCAGGGCCTGGCCACGTGCAGGACATCTGGGGAGCCCCCATCTGGGGCCCCCCTCTCCTACAGCCAGGGCTGCTGCCTCTGGGCCTGGACTTCCGCGAGTGCTCACCATGGTGGGCGACTGGGTCCTCCCATGGCCCTCAGCCCACTCAGGGGCTGATAAGCTGCTTTCCCATCTGCAGGAGCTACAGTGAACTCACAGACTGCACCAGGAATGTGGCGGCCCAGCTGAACTGCTTCTGGCCAAACGCGGCTGTGGACACGTTCTTCGTGGCCATCCACCAGCACTACTTCAAAAACTGCCCTGTGTCTGGCAGGGCTGTGCGGGACCCGCCCCGAAACATCCTCTGTCCCTTCATCGTGGTGCCCATCCTGGTGACCCTGCTGGTGACAGCGCTGGTGGTTTGGAGGAGCAAGCGTCCGGAGGGCATCGTGTAGACGCGCAGCCCCGGGGGGCCAGGCGGGGAAGGTGGGGAGGCCCAGCCTGGCCTGGGGAGAGCTTCTGGGGCCCTAAGGTCAGTGCAGGCCCCCGATCCCCCTCACTTATCTCCAGAAAGAGTAAGAAGAATTTCAGGGTGGTTGCAGTACAGGCATTAGCACAGAAAGGCTGGAGGTCAAAGCGACCGTGGTGGGGATCCCCAGTGCTAGGAGGGAGCAGGAGTGTTACCATCACTGTACCTGGGGAGGGTCCCAAGTTCTGTCTCCCAGTGTCCCAACCTCAAGCCAGACTCTGGATAAGCAGTTTGTGATTAAAAGGATGTCCTCAAATGTGGGCAGCATTATTATTTCTGGGGATGGATCCCTGAGGGAAGAAGGTTGGAGAAACACCAGCCCCTTCAGATTTCATCTGCCTCTGTGTGAAGAGACCATCCCAGGGTCCTGTGGGGGTATGATGGGAAGCTGAGGAACTGTGTGCCCCAAAGAGGCATCTGAGGGACCCTGATGCCCCCACGCTCCCTCACCCTCACCACAGGAGCTGGAACCACTAGCCCTGAGGACTGCGGTTCACTGCCGAGCTGGGGCCCCTCCTCGGAGACGCCTCACCAGCACTCAGGTCCAGGTACCCACCTCCATTCTGTCCCCGAGGGCTTTGCCGGCTGTTTTCAGGCAGCTGCTGCTCTCCCATTCACAATTCTTTCTAACCTGTGCTTACAGCTTCCTTCCAGAAGTTTCTGAATCTGCCAAGGGAGATTCCATGCTGTTCCTCGCCAATGTCTTCTAAGCTCTGACCTGTCCTCTGAGGCTCCTGCAGCGCCCAGCCTGCCCTGCCCTCCAGGGCCTCCTGGCCCAGGACCTGCCCCTTCTCAGGATGACTGATGGGATGTCACACACACACACCTCAGCCTCAGCGTCTCCCTCTGCCCTGCAGGCCAGCCCACCCAAACACGGGCCCAACGCCCTTACCTCTAGAATGTCCAGCACAATGGCCCACAACCACGTGGGGTCACCCACCACCCCACTCAGCAGCCTAGTGCCCAACCGGACTCCCTTAGCCTCTTCCTGGGCACCTGCTGTCCCAGCACGGGCAAGCCTCTGGTTTGCAGATGGTTCCCCTCATGGAGATTCTCAAGCTTCTGCGCTGAACTGTGGGTACCCAGCATGGTCTTGCCTTCTAGGAAAGGAGCCCAAGTGATCCTAACTGCAGGATAATCACCTCAGGAACCAACAGGGACTCCATGTCCACATATGAGGACCTCGGGGAGGGGCTGGTCAGGCTGCAGTGTTAGGCCCCAGCTCCCTCTGTCTTCACATGTTGTACACTTGGGGTCACACGAGCTGGAAGGAAATGGGCCTTTGTGTCCCTTCATCTCTGCCTCCTCCCCGAGGAAGCCGTGGTATGAGTGGGTTATGGTTCAGGCTATAGGCAAGGAAGCTGGTGGATGAAGAGCTTGGGGCTCCAGGTGTCCATGGGTCTTGGCTACGGGCGAGACCTCAGGAGCAGGAGGTGGCGAGGAGGGGGTGTCATGGGCTGGAGGAGGTCTTCATAAACACCGTCACCGAGAGCAAAGGGGACAGGAACCAGAGGTAAGAGGACAGCCCCCAGCCTGACCTTGCTAGTCATTTGTCCTGTCATTAGTTACGTGTGGATCCACTAAAGGCACTGGTCTTACGAGCCTGCAGGTCCTGCTCCCATCAGTGCTGATCCAGAGGCAACTTTCAAGGAGTCCCTCTTGTCCAAGATCATACTCCTGGTGACAGGGACCCAGGCCCCCAGCTTCCAGGGCAGCCCCATCATCCTCAGGCCCCTGTAGGTGATTAGCGCCCCACGTAGCCCCACTGCCTCACCGGGGCTGAGTGAGGAATCCTTCCAGAATCAGCTTTAGGGCTGTGGCATCTTCAAGGACAGGCACCCCCTCTTCTTCCTAAGTGCTTTGCTGGCATGAGGTATGTGTGTGGTATGTGTGATGTGAGTGCGTGGGTGTATGTGAGGTGTGTGGGGATTATGTGTGCGATGTATGTGGTGTGGGAGGATGTGGTGTGAGGGGTGCATGGTATGTGTAGGTGGGGAGTGAGGGGGTTGGTATATGTGAAGTGTGTAATGTGTGTGAGGTGTGTGGTATGTGTGTAGTGTGTGTGCTGTGGGTTGTCTGATAATGTGTGATGTGAGTGTGTGCATGTGAGGTACGTGTGGTGGGTGTATGTGGGCATATGTGTGGTGGGTGTGGGTGTGTGCATGTGTGGTGTGGTATATATAAGGTGTGTGATGTATATGCGTATGTGGTATGTGTAAGGTGTATGATGTGTGTGAGGTGTAGGTGTGTGTGAGGTGTGTGAGTTGTAAGGTAGGTGGTGTGGTACATACAGGGTATGTGATGTGTGTGTGGTGTGTATAGTGTGTATGGTGTGTAGCGTGTGAGATGTAGGTATGTGTGGTGTGTGTGAGGTATATGTTGTGTGTGGTGTGTGAGGTGTAGGTATGTGGTGTGTGGGAGGTGTGTGCAGTGTGTGTGTGTGCGTGCTAACAAACATGGTGACATTCCAGGAGGAATAAGTCCGGTTTCTGTGGCTTCGTGGGAGAGTCAGACGTGGGTTTGTTGGGTCCGGGCAGTAGGGGGCTGCTGTGGGGTTGCGCTTGGTGGAAATGCTGCCTCACGCCTCTTCTAGGCGGATGCTCTCTTCTGCTGGTGCCGGTTGCTGCAGATTAATAAGATCTTTCGGCTTTGACCGAGGAGAGTAACCTTTCATGGGACAGCAGACCCTTGATGCTCACGTCTTAACAGGAAGCCCCTCACAAGCCGTTGTCACAGGAACAGGAAACTAAAGAGAACCGGTCACTGAAAAGTCAAGAGGCCCGTTGTATGTGTAAGAACGTGTTTTCAGAGCAGATGAATCTAAAAGGTCTGCTCAGAGATTTTACCACATCTCATAAAGTTCAGAATGTTGGGTGTTCTGGAAAAATAACTGTGTGCCTATTTTTAAACCTTCAAAAAATGTGTTTCCTGTCATCATAGCTGTGAAGAAGTAATTACAATAAACCTAGCAGAAGAGGCCGAGCTCAGCCTCAGAAGTGAGCCCCCTTCCTCGCTGCTCCTGCCCCCTCTGTGCCTCCATGTCCTTCATCCATGAAATGGGGATGAGGGCAGGGTGTCCCCTCAAGGGTACTGAGGTAGCTCGGGATGTGTCCTGGTCCGGGTGCCTGCAGGCATCAGGGCAAAGGCCAGGGAGGGAAGCCCTGTGAGGGAGGTGCTCTGAGAAGGCTGGGCAGAACCCTGGGGTCAGAGGGTCCCTGGGCCAGCACACCGGCCAAAAGGACTCCTGGGAAAGCAGGCCTCCCTTGACCTCACCCGCCCAGATTTGGGGAGCAGCCCCTGATGTTTTGCCCTGAGATAAGGCCACAGGGTTTGGGTGGCAGCAGGGGCCCTGGGGCAGCGCCCTCGTTTACAGTTGTTAGGACAGAAACACTTCACAGTACCACCACTGAACAGTGTGATCACTTTAAAGCCATCCAAGCTAATGGAAGAGAACAGAAGGATCATTTTTAAGTATCTTGGTGGTTTCATGAAACGTGTATTAAAGTACACGAAAGTTGGGTGTTGACTTTAAAGATTTTTATGTATTTACTTATTTATTTATTCACGAGAGACTGAGAACGAGGCAGAGGCAGAGGGAGAAGCAGGCTCCACGCTGAGCAGGGAGCCCGATGCGGGACTCGATCCCAGGGCCCTAGGATCATGACGGGAGCCAAAGGCAGATGCCGTTTCCAGTCAGCGACGGGAGAATTAGGCACAAAAAAGTCAGCTGCAAGAGATTGGGAATAGGGGACAACAGTCGAAAAGACTGCTGCCACGAGCAACTCCACAGTCTCACTTTTATTGGATAGAAACACTAGCCAACTGGAGTACCGATGAAGGTCAAACGTTAGTCACATCTTGCGGACAAGCAAGAAGGAGGATAAAGTTTATAGTTAAACAAGCACATTCGAAGGACTCCTCTAACAACGGGCGCTTCTGGGAAGAGAAAGGAGCGATCACGAAAAAGGGAAGCAGGCGGTATTTCGTTCCACCCTGAGCTGACCGGGCGTTCCCGGCTGCCCGGCTTCTGTGAAGGGGCGGCATTCTGCCCTGAGCCAGCCAGGCATCCCCAGCTGCCCAGCTTCGCGGTCGTATATCGTCTCGTCCTTCTCCCCAAAGATCTGTTGCCAGTATAGGTTTTTCTTAAGGCCACATCTAAATGTGCTTGGCAACTAGTAAAATCCTCCAGGGGTTATAGTTTAAGTAACAAACTGTTCCGAGGGGCAGTAGCAGGCAGATGCTTAACCATCTGAGCCACCAGGCGCCCGGGTGTTGACTTTAAAGACAAAGTTCTTTTTGCTAGTTTCCTTTTTACCGTCGTAAGAATACTTAACATAAGGTCTACCCTCCTAAGACATTTTTGAGAGTACAATACAATGTGCTCTGTAGGTCGGGGGTTGAGCCGCAAAACTCCGGAGCCCATCAGCTTGCTTCACGGGCACCTTCGGCCCATCCATTAGCACCTCCCCTCTCTCCTCCCCCTGTTCCCCCCCCCCCCCCCCCCCCCCCCCCCCCCCCCCCCCCCCCCCCCCCCCCCCCGCCCACCATCCACCATTCTACTCTCTGCTTCTTCGAAGTGGACAACTTCAGATATATCATACAGGTGGCTTATTTCATTTAGCACAATCTCTTCCAAGTTTATCTTTCATGCTGCCCCGTGGAGAGAATTCCCTTTTTTTTTTTTTTTAAAAGATGGATGATATTCCATTGTGTGCTTATATCACATGCTAACTTTTCATCGGCCAACGGACATTTATGCTGATTGCATAGCTTAGCTCCGGTGGATAATTTTTCAATATTTAGGTTTGACTTTGCAATGTGTGTTTATAAGTACATTTGCGTATACGCGCACCTGATCTCTGAGTTTCCTTCCTGTGAAATAGTTCTGCTAGGAAGGAACCCGAGAGAGCATTCAGGTTTCCTCAGCAGGTCACCAGTGAGCAGGTGCGTGGCTGGATGGAGGCAGAGCTCTACCCTGGCCAGCGCACTTCCTGTCCAGTCTGCATTCATGGCCAAGGGCAGAGGGCAAGAAACCAAATGCCAGCAAATAAGGTGCTTAAATTGCATGACTAGAGGCAGACTTTTTATATTGTTAGTATGATTGAGACCTTATTATAAATAAGCAAATGAATAAAAAACAAAAGGCTTTCATTATTCATTTCTTTTTTTTTTTTAAGATTTTATTTATCCATTTGACAGAGAGAAATCACAAGTAGACAGAGAGGCAGACAGAGAGGAGGAAGCAGGCTCCCTCTGAGCAGAGAGCCCGATGCAGGACTTGATCCCAAGACCCTGAGATCATGACCTGAGCCGAAGGCAGCGGCTTAACCCACTGAGCCACCCAGGCGCCCCTCATTATTCATTTCTGAAGGCTGCCTTTAACAAATGAACCCAAACCAGATGGCTTAAGTCACAGAATTTATTCTCCCAGTGTTCTGGATACTAGGAGTCCTGACATCGAGGTGCTGGCAGGCCGTGCTTTCTCTGAAGCTCTCGAGGAGGATCTTTCCTACCTCTTCCTGCTTCTGGTCTTTGTGGGCCTTCCTTGGCATTCCTTAGCTCATAGCTGTGCCCACTAGTCCCAGCTGCCTTCTCTCTGTGTGTCTCCATCTTCTCTTCTTACTAAGGACACCAGTCATGTTAGATGGAGTCCACCTGAATCCACTATGACTTCATTTGAAGTTAACAAATTATATCTGCAAAGACTCTATTTCCAAATACGGTCAACTTCTGAGGTTCCAGGTGAACACAAATTGGGGAACCAGTGTTCAATCCAGGACACTCGGCAAACTCAAGGGCCTCGGTTCTCCCTGACTTCTCCAAGATGGGACAATTTTGGGAACTGATAATGATATGACACGAAAGCATCTCCAAAGCCCAACCAATCAGAACACAGAGCAAGGCCGGGTGTCCCAGGAGCTCCTGAGAAAAATGCTTTGTTCCCAAAGCTAGGGTGTGGGCCATTGTTCCTACGGACGGTCTCAGTCCACCTGTAATGGCAGCTTCGGGTCTGCCTTTTAAAGCCAAGGACCAGGTCTGCTTGTGTGTATGTGTGTGTCTGTGTCAGGGGGTGGAGGGGGAGCAGGGTGTGCACCTGTGTGTGGTAAGAGGAGGCCTCTGGCAGCCCATCCCGGCCCCCAGCCCCAACTTCCTGAGGCCAAGGAGGCCTCCGTGTTTACCTCAGGCAGCACTGGCTCTCAGCCCCTTCTGTCCCACATCCCTGGGCATGGGGACCTCTCTGAGGGTTACTGAAGAGGCAGTTGACATTTAAAGGAAAATGAGTTTCCAGGGGCCTGAGAACAGTTCCTGGAGTCCCTGTTCTTGGTAGCCCACCCTCCAGGGAGGGGCTGGCGGGGAGCCAGAGCGCCATCAGAGAGCTGTGTGCGAAACGTGCACCTGCCAAGGTTGCCTTGGAGGACATCCCAAGGCTGCTGCGTACAGCATGGTGGCCTGGTCAGCAGAGGGGCGTGAAGCTCCCTGCCACTCCCCACCAAAAGTCTCTGGGGATCCGTTCTGGGGTGGGAGGGGGAGCAGGAGCTGCAGCCCCCCCCCCCGAGGGCACTGAATGCTCAGGTCCAGTGAGCCCAGGGTGCAAGGGTGACACCCACATGCAGCAACACCAGGCCCCCCATGCTCCCTCGGCCTGCCCTGCTCTGCCTCAGGGGTCTGCTTTCCTCAGGGGTCTGTCCCAGGGCTACCTGCTAAGTACAGAGGGGCCATGAGGACTGCACACCAGTCACACAAGGTCACCCTCCCTGTGTTCTCATGTAGTGCCTGCCCCCAGCAGCAGGGTCCCAGGGATAGGGAGGCTGGGTGGGAGGCACCATCCTTCTTTGGTTTCCTCTGATATCTTGGGTGGGGAAGCCCACAAAGAGAGCCTGCTTAGTCCCACAGCTGGATGGGGGTCCAGGAATACCCCAGCAAGCCTACCTCTCCCATCCCCACATCAAGGGGCTCCTGGGACCACTAAGTGATGTCTCAGCAACTGGGACACGGCCGTCTGATCCAAACCGCAGTGTCGTTGCTGCTCCCATGAGTCATGAGTCATATTATAGGATCTCCCCCTGTTTGATAGGGCCTGGGGCATGTGCTCACACAGCCCACACTCACCCAGCCCACACTCACCCACGCACACACACACTTACCCAGCCTACACCCCCACACTCACACACTCACCCCACCCCCTCACACACATACTCATCCCCACACTCTCGTATCCCCATTCACACACACACACCCCACACCCATACTCACATGCACCCTTACACAGATGCATAAAATTCACAAGCTCACCCACACACTCACGTCACACTCCCACATACTTACTCATACACAATCACACACTAATTCCCACAACTACCCACACTCACCTGCATCCTCACACCCCCTCTCACCCGGCTCCCACTGAGCTGGATGGGGAAGCTAAGGGCAGTTTGACTTTGAAAAATTAGATTAACTAGTTTTATTTGTGTCCTGAGCTGGAAAAAACAGCCCGATCTCCAGAGCTTTGTCATGGAAATCCATAGAAAAAGAATTGGTTGGAAGTCAAAATCAAAAAAAAAAAAAAAACAAAACAAAAAAACCCCAAGGGAACAGGACTTGGGAAGTGGACGTGGCCAAGAAGGTATTGTTCCCAGAGTGGCTCGTGGTAATGAGCCCATCAGGGCACAAGTCCTCCTGGGGCAGCTGCCACACTTGACCCCTCTGCAGACCGGACAGTCCACTCTGTGAGGAGGACACAGCCTGGGGCTGGATGGGCACACAGCCCTCCTGGAGGAGAACTCAGTCCTCCCACGTGAAATGTCAGTCAAAATGTTTATCCCAGTAGCTTCGCCTCCGAGGAATTTATCCCCCAGACATAAGCGGAGACCCGCAGAAGGACTGCAGTCTGGGTTATTTATACGAGCGAATGAGTGGAAACATCCTCTGTGCCCACACTAGAGGAATGCTCAATTAGGTTAAATCCAGATGATGGGAGAAGAGTTTCCTAAAATTAAATACTTGGGAAAATCTTCTCAGTATAGTTCATTGAAAAAGGCAGATTACAAAATAGGAAACCCAGATTGTCTCAGTTTGGGATGGCGTGTGTGTATGCATGTGAGTGTGGGGGGTTGTGAGGGTATGGGTGTGTAAATGTGTGAGTGTGGGGGATGTGTGTGAGCGTGATGGTGTGCGAGTGTGTATGAGTGTGGGGTGAGAGTGTGGGGGTAGTGTGTGTACGGGTGAGTGTGTCGGGTGTGTTTGAATGAGTTTGCGTGTGGGTGTGGGGTAAATGTGTGAATGAGTCTGTGTGATTGTGTATGACTGAGCGTAGGTGGTATAGGGGTGAGTGTGTATAGGTGAGGGTACATGATTATGTATGCATAAGTGAGTGAGTGGGGGTAAGTGTGCGCATGAGTATGGGGGTGTGGGTGTGTGCATGGGTGAGTGTGTGTGAGTGAGTGTGTGGGTGGGTGAGCGTGGGGGTGTGGGATAGGTGAGCATGGGGTGAGTGAGTGTGGGCTGTGTGAGCACATCCAGGCCCTATCAAACGGGAAGATCCTATTAATAGGGCTTAGAGAAGCAGTGAAGACACTGCAGTTTGGATCAGGCCACCATGTCCCAGTTGCTAGAACATCACTTTGTGGTCCCAGAGGCCCCTCAATGCCGGAGATGGAAGAGGCAGGCTTGTTGGGGTCTTCCTGGACCCCATCCAGCAGTGGGACTTTAAACACCTTCTTCATCTCTCTGCTAATTTTACAAACTTGGGACAGATGGCCTCCGGTGGGTCGTGGGCCCCATCCCAAGGACGGCGTGGAAGCTCCAGAGAGCAGGCTGGGGGCCAGAGGCTTCGTGGGTCTGGGGAGCGACAGGAAGCTAGCCAGGAGGGAGGAAAGCATGCAGGAGTCTGGGGACTTTGGGAGGGAAGAGGAAAGGGGTTTTAAGACCCTTTTCTCTCTCTCTCTTTTTAAGATTTTATTTATTAGACAGAAAGATCACAAGTAGGCAGAGAAGTAGGCAGAGAGAGGGAAGCAGGCTCCCTGCTGAGCAGAGCCAGATGTGGGGCTGGATCCCAGGACCCTGAGATCATGACCTGAGCCGAAGGACAAAGGCTTTAACTCACTGAGCCACCCAGACGCCCCGCTTTCCTCTCTTTTGTGAGCATAACTGCCCTCTGGTTCCAATGGAACAAATTTCGGAAAGACCTACAGTACTTCCCAAGGCTATTGGTGGAGGTGAACTTGGATTTGGCTTTGGTTTCGTCTTCATGCGACCATGCTGAGAGGGGCCATGAGGTTACGGTCTTTAGTTGGATTACGTAAACCTGCCTCAGGTAGAAGGAAGACCAGACTGAGTGCAGCGTGAAGTTTCCCGGACGGAGGTCGTGATCACCCCTCCTCTCTCTGCAACCCCAACACACACCAGCCCCAGTCCCTGAGCTGGGGTCAGCCGTGGGCGCAAGCTGCCTCAGCTGCATCCGCTCCCCAACACTCACACCGGCAGGGGTACCGGGCGGTTTGCTCCGGTAAGCAGGCAGGGGCAGGAAGCAGGCAGGGGTGCGGCAGGGAGGGGGGGGAGCGGTAAGCAGGCAGGGGCAGGAAGCAGGCAGGGGTGCGGGGAGCCGGCGGCGATGGCGCTTGCCAACTGCTTCTTGTTCTCTCTGCAACCCATCGTGCCGACACCCACACACCAGCACCGGCTCAGGTCCCCCCCAAGGACACGCAAGGAGGTCCCTCAATTCTCTCCCTGGCACCCTGTCCTTACAAGTAGTTCCGCGTAAGAAGAAAAAACCTAGTTGTAGCATAGAGGCTACAAACCGCCTGGGAGCAGATCGGATCCTAGCCCCGCCCACTGAAAAGGGCAAGGCCAGCAGCTCAAGCCCCTGGGCCTGTTCCCTCCCCTGTAGAGCAACGAGTATGCGTACTTCAGGGGATCGTTGAGAAGAAAGCCCTCGACACTGCGCCCAACACATCATAAAGCTTCTTAACTTGGCCATGGTGATGCACGATCGTGAAGGACCTGGGGCCCAGAGAATGACCCGTGCGCATGAATGCACGTGTCTGCGTACCTGTTTCTGTCCCTCGGTGTGGTCCCCACTCCATCACACAGAGAGCAGGAGGCGAGTCCAGGGGACAGGAGTCAGGATGATAATAATAGAAATATTCAAGTGTTGACATTTGGGATGCTCTCCTATCCCCGGGGCCCATGCCAGGCAGCGTGGAGCGGGGCTGGATCCCTCCGCTGGGGCTGCCAGGAGGACCCTAGACCCTGCAGCTGACTAGCAGGCACGTGCTTCTTCCTGGCCCTGGAGGCTGACAGTCTGAGATCAAGGTGTCATCAGGTTTGGCTTTTTCTGAGGCCCCTCTCCTTGGCTTGTGGATGGCCGTCTTCTCCATTTGCTCACGTGGCCTTCCCTCTGTCGCATCCCCTCTCCCTAAAAGGGCACCAGCCACATGGCATCAGGGCCCACCCAATGACCTCATTTCACCTTCAGGACCTCCTTAAAGACCCTGTTTCCAAATAGAGTCACCTTATGAGTAACTGAGGGTTAGACTCGCCCCTGTGAAGGGGAGGGGGCAGGGACCCACTTGGCCCTTAAAACAGCCCACCTCCCCCAACACTCAGGTGGCCACTGCCTTTTCCAGCGAGCCCAAGCTGCCACCTGAAGCTGCCGTGACACCGAACTGCTGGAACTCACCATGGAAATGAGTAGAAAACAGTGTGATGGGCCACAGCCTGCTTCAAGATGCACAGCCCAGTCCTGATGGGGGCCACAAGGTGGCGAGGCTTGGGGCATATCTCAGGGACCATCTTCCAGCTTCCCAGAGCCTGTGCAGTCAGGGACACCAGCAGCGGCCAACACTGGCTTTTCCTCTTGTCTGGTTCTCAGAAAAATGGAAGGTTCTCCTCTCCCCTGATGCCAGTGTTTCCTGCATGGTGATTTTTCTTTTCTTCTGGTTTTGGTCCAGAAATAGAACAAAGAAATGAAGGGTGAGGAAAGAGGAGGAAGAGAAAAGAGTGGGCCTGCTTTGAGGTGAGGAGGGGAGTGTTGCTGGCAGCAGGCCAAGGAACAAGCATAGAGAGCTGCTGCCAAGGGTTGCTCATGTGACTTAAGTCTGCTCTGCTAGCAGGCATTGGTACAGGAGATTATGTCCACTTTGCAGATAAAGAGACTGAGGCCCAAAGAGGTGACAGCTCATGCCCAGGGGTCACTAAATGTGGGTGCTAGAGCCAGGGTTTGAAGCCAGGGCCCTCTGACTCCCAGACCTCCAATCTCCCACTCACCTGGGTGACTCTCTGGCTCCAGGAGAATGGAAAAGTCAGGAATTGGGGGTTCAGGGAGGGTGAGGTCAGGCAGAGGCGGTTGCGTCCAGCTGTGTGTGCATTCTGACAGGTCACAACCAGATGTTTACAACTCCAGCTGTCCTAAGTCCAAGGAGGCTTCCCTTTGCAGGACCTTTGCACCTTCCAGCCTAAGCCATCCTGGGCCACCTCTGTCCCTGAGTGCTGCCCCCCTAATCCCTTTAGGAAACCACTGGATGGAGACCAACTTGGGGAGCCCCTGCCCTGGACTCTGGTTCCCCACAGCCGATCGGGTTCAAGGAAGGCTCTAGGTCTTGCCCAGCAGAAGAAAGTAGGGCAAGGGCCAGGAGTGGTCTCTTGATTCGTGTACTCTACCTTCCCCCAGAGCTGACTGCCTCGCTTAGCTCCCGCCGCTGAGAAGCCCGCAGTCTCTCATCTTAACCCAAGCTGCTGATGGGAAAACAGTCTTTCGGGCACCCTTCTTTCTCCCCACCCCCAATTTTCAATTAAAAAAATTTCCAAAATGTTTGCATCCTATGATACTCCCACCAGCAGGGAATGAACAGTTTGGCAACCCTACAAAAGATTAAACAGAGTTACAACACAGCGGGGTAATACTCCTTCTAGGTTTACACCTGAGAGACATGAAAACACACGTTTACACAAAAGCTTCTTTTTTTTTTTTTTTTAAAGATTTTATTTATTCACTTGACAGAGAGAAATCACAAGTAGGCGGAGAGGCAGGTAGAGAGAGAGGAAGGGAAGCAGGCTCCCTGCTGAGCAGAGAGCCCGATGCGGGACTTGATCCCAGGACCCTGAGATCATGACCTGAGCCGAAGGCAGCGGCTTAACCCACTGAGCCACCCAGGCACCCTAACACAAAAGCTTCTAAGTTAGGTGCCCATAGCAGCTTTATTCATCAGAGCCAAACCCTGGAAACAATTCAAACTCTCATCAACTGATAGATGGAGATAAATCAGGGGTGGGATATACTGCAATGAAATAATGCGAGGAACTATTTTGCTGCACTACAAAGAAACAATGTACCAATGCATGCTACAACACAGAGGAGCCCTATATGCATGCTGAGTGTAAGAAGCTGACCACCAAGGACTGTGTGTCTTATAATTCCATTTACATGAAATGTCCTAAATAGACAGCCAATCTATACAGACTGAGAGTAGAGTGATGTTCGTGTAGGCTTAGGGGAGACGGGGTGGGGGGCTGCTGTTTGACAGAGTGACAACTGAAGGCTGTGGTGTTTCTCTTCGGAATAATGAGAGTGTTCTAGATTTGATTGTGATGATGGCTGCACGACTTGATGAACACAATGAAGGCCACTAAATGATACATATTGAATGGGTGAAAAATAAATAAATAAAAAATTAACAAATTTTCCAAAACTGGTATCCATATAACAGTGAATTCCTATTGCTGGGCCTGGAAAGGGGACTTTCTTTGTCCATGGTTCCCTTCCTGGTGGTTTTAAGAAGATCCCTGCTTTTCAGGGATGCCTGGTGGCTCAGTTGGTTAAGCATCCAATGCTTGATTTCAGCTCAGGTCATGATGTCAAGGTCATGAGATTGAGCCTCTCCTGGGGCTCAGCACTCAGCAGGGGAGTCCGCTTAGATCCTCTCTCCCCCTCTGCCCCACCCCCATTCACAGTCTAAATAAACAAATAAATAAAATCTTTAAAAAAGAGAACGGAAACTATTTTCTAGTTGTTGAGTCCTAGCCCAGGAGATGGTCACACACAATTGTAAGTGATTTTGTGTTTCAGGGAATAAATTGGACCTACTGCCAACCCAAAGCCACTCCCTGTGCCTTGGGTGCCTTTCCTGCCCCCTGCAACTGGCTGGGTCCCTCGAGAGGCTCCCCAGAGGGCTGGAGGCTCTGGAAGGAAAGAGCACCTGGGGTGCAGCTGATCCAGGGCCAGGAACTGGGGAACAGGGGGAGAACACTTGCACAAGGCACACGGTCAATTGCTAGGGGTGCAGGCGAGTCAGCAGCACCCCCCACTCCACCCCCACATCCTCCCCCTCCCAAGACAGGAGGCCATCCCTAGACAAAGACACAGCACCTGCCTCCGGCCACCCATCCAGCTCAAGGCTGTCCTTCTCTCCTTCTCTCTCTCTTACTCCACTCCCTCTCTTCTTCACTACAAGCATGATCACACCTATAGCCCAGAATGGCCACAGAACCACTGTGAGAGCCCACACGTGGTAGGTACTCCAAGGGGTTTATTGAATTCATTCACTGTACTTGTAACTCCGTAAACCACGACTTCACCAGCCAATTCTCTTTTGTTAGGCATTTAACACCTTAGCAGTTTCCCTTGGTTTCTTTTTTTTTTTTTTAAGATTTTATTTTTAAGTAATCTCTGCACCTAACGTGGGGCTCAAATTCACAACCCCAAGATCAAGAGTTGAATATTCCTCCAACTGAGCCAGCCAGGGGTCCCTCTCTCAATCTCTTATTGTCATGCTAAATACTATTTAAAAATAACTTCTTTAATTATAGAAGTAACCTATACATTATAGAAAATATAGGTAAACAAAACAAATAAATAAGAAGAGGTAATTCTTACCATTCAGGTAATTTTTAACATATAGTATATATGGTAGAAAGTCTTCTTAACTGCAATTCATACTTAGGAACATAGATGGTAGATAAACCAAAAAAAAAAAAAAAAAAAGTGGCTCACGGTGTTTTGTAAATGACTTTTCCAGTCTAAAAAAAAGTCACTTTAAAAAGTGACCACACACACATGCACACATGCACACACAACTACACGGTCTTTATAAGCTCCTAAAGGCAATGTTTTTGTCTATTTGCTTATTGCTCTTCATAACACTCTAATGTGCACATCCTTATTTTCTTCCTTAAAAACAAGTGCTTAGAAGTGGAATGTTCAGGGACACCTGGCTCAGTGGGTTAAGCTACTGCCTTCGGCTCAGGTCATGATCCCAGGGTCCTGGGACTGAGTCCCACATCGGGCTCCTTGTCCGCAGGGAGCCTGCTTCTCTCTCTGCCTCTGCCTGCTTGTGCTCTCTCTATGACAAATCAATAAATAAAATCTTTAATAAAATAAAGAAATGGAATGCTCAGGGTAAAGCAATCTATAAATGTTCTATAAATATTATTAGATCCATTATGAATGTTTGCACCAGCCCCCACCCATCTGCACGCGTCAGTTTCCAGTTACTCTCACTGCTGTTTGTGTTACAGACATCCGATGACTGAGAAGCCAGCCTTCTCTCCTCTGGATTTTGGCTAGAGGAGTCTTCTTCATGAGACTTCTGCACAAGCCCTTTGCCCATAAACAAATTATTACACTCTATAATAGCACTCTGCTTGGTGATCTGATGGTGTACACGTTTTCAGGAATGAGTTTTATGCACAAAATGGTTCCATTTCCTTTAGTACTTTTTGCATATCTATTCATAAATGGGTCTGTAGTTTTTCTCTGGGGTATCCTCTTTTCAGGATTTTGCGAGCTCTCTGGCTTGTGTTACCTTTGTGAAATGAATTGGAAAGTGGCCATCTTATACTATGCTCTGGAATGGTTTACAGAGCATGAGAAACACAGAGGAGAAATGGCAGTATATGAATAAACATGAAAGATATATGACAAATAGACAAAAGACACCCTTTCCCAAGGCAATCAGGGAAATGCAAATTAAAGCAATAATGAGATCCCATTTTTTGGTACATCATGTTGGGAAAATTTTATGAGTGATAAAATCCAGTATGACAGTATTAACGGAGATGTGAATAATTATCAGATTTGGGGAGAACTGCTTAAACTCTTCAATTCACCGTATAACTCAGGAATTCCACCCTAAGGTCGATACTCAAGAAAACTGAAGACATATCCATCTGTGCATGAATGTTTCTAAGAGCATTATTCAGAAGAGCCAAGAAGTGGAAACAACACAAATGTTCATCAAGGGTCGAATGGATGAACTAATGGAACATATCCTTCCCTACCATGGACGGTATTCATCCATAAAAAAAAGAATGAAGCACTAATACATGCTACAACATACGTGACTCTTGGAGACATGCTAAGAGAAAGAAGTCAGACACAAAAGGCCACTTCTTATAGGGTTCCATTTATGAGCACCATGGAGAACAGGCCAGTCCGTAGAGACAGAAAGTAAATCAGTGATTGCTAGGGGCTGGGGAAAGAACCCCTGCGTGGTTCCTTTCGGGGTGATAATACAAATGTTCTAGAATTAGTGGCGGTGGCTGCTCATAATTGGGAATATACTGAAAGAAATTGAATTGGATACTTTAAAATGGTGAGTTTTCTGTCCAGTGGATTATAGCTTAATTTTCAAAATTGAAAAAAAAAAAGGTAATGGTAAAATAAAAGTCATTTTACAGTAGAGAAATCGGGCAAACACCAGCACAACCAGGTGACCACCATTGACATCATCCGCGGTAAGTTGTGTTGATAACATGTATTTTCAGTATGACATGCCGAGAATGACACTTCAGCTCTGTGGGCCTCCTCCCAAGAAACCACAGCCTCTGTCTAATCATGAGGAAGACGTCAAGCCAATTCAAATTAAGGCATTCCTATAAAATATATGACCTGTCCTCCTCGAAATGGACTAGGGCCTCAAAAAGCAAGGAAAGTTTGGAAAAACAGTCCTGCCAAGAAGAGCCTCAGAAGACAGGACAAGGAAATTCATGTGGTATCCTGGGTGGGATCCCGAATATAGAAAAAGGACATTAGGGGGAAGCTAAGGCAATCTGAACAAAGGAGAAAGTTGGGCTAGTACTGATATGTAGTCATATTGCCTGGCTAATGTAACCAGAGCACCACGTACGTGGGATGCGAAGAACACGGTTGACAGGGCGGGGAAGGTGGGGACTCTCTGCATCTCTGTGCAGCTGTTCTGTAAATCTAAAACTGTTCTAAAATAAAAACATTTATTTTAAAATGATAAAAACAGTGGCTGTCCTGCACCCACCAGTCTTTGTGAGTCAGTCTCCCTGTAGATTGTCGGATGAAAATATCCAACCCGGCAATTCAAATCCGATGGCAAAAATGATGGCGCAGGTGGTGCCAAGGAGGATGGTTTAAACATCACAGGTTTGAGAGAGGCACTGTGGACAACTGATCGAGTAGAGTTGCAGAAATGACCTTCTTTCTTGGCAAAGTCAAACATGTGGGAAAGGACATCCCATCAAGCTAGCTGTCCTCTGGGCTGTGGAAACCCCAAGTAGTACTTGAGGGATTCTTTGTTTGAAGAATCAGCAGGTGGCACCCGCTCTGGGAAAAGAATGGGTCTTAGTTCCTGGAGCTCAGCCTGTGACAACCTGGCAACCCAGATCGCTTGAGGCCACCCCCGGGCTCTCTGTAGGAGGGACACCAGTGCCCCAAACCCCCACAGCGAAAGGATGGCTCCAGGCTCTAAATATATTGCCAGTCACGACTTGAAGAACAAATATTTCACTGTGAATGCTGTAAAGCCTCTCTGGTTCCCTGGGGAGTGAGGAAACCTCCATGGTAACCAATGCACCCCACACGTAGGGCAGGGAAGGGACTGGACATACGTGTGGGAGTTGGGAGGGGAGGATGGGGAGAGATGGGAGGGGACAGGGCTGTCCATTCTATGCAAGTAGCGAACATCTCTCTACCCCCTCTTCCCTCATCTCTCTCCGCCTCCACCCTGTTCTCTCCCTCCACCCCCCTACGCCCACCCCACCTCTAGGATGGAGCTATCTGGCTCCAGGACAGCCTGTTTCTGTGCTTTGGGAAATCCAATAGGCTTTTTGTTACAAAAGCCTCATAGGGGCTCCTGAAATTCTTCTTGGGGCAAACTGGGACATAAGCACAGCTGGCAGGAGCCTTATAGGTTCTGGCCTGGGGTAGGCTTGGGTTTGGTTGAGCGGAGCTGTGTCTAGGTGTCTTGCTCTCCTTTCGCAGGTGAGGGTAGATGGCTTTGGCTGTGTGTGCTTTGAGACAGTCTTGACCTTGAACTGTGGCTCATTCTGGAGGATCTTTTGAGGGCTATTCCCAGGCAGGGCAAGGAAGGGGCCACACATCCACCCACACAGCAGACAACCCTGCCGCCCCTTAAAAGAACAGTAGGATGCAAAAATAGCAATAGGGAATGAATCTCCACAATGTTCTGTTAAGTGAAAAGTACAAAACAATATGATCCCACGTGTCCACTGATAATTTCTGATAAGTCAAGCCAGAAACTTAACAGAGGTTGCCTCAGGGGAAGGTTACTGAGGACTGGGTTAGGAAGGAAGCTTGCGTGTCCTCTTGAACTGTTTGGATTTTTGCTGTGTGTGTGTGTTACGCGGTTGCATACTTCCCAACGTTTCATGTACTACACTACAATTTGTTTTTAAAGATTTTATTTATTTATTTGAGAGAGAGAGAGAGAGAGCATGAGAGGAGAGAGGTCAGCGGGAGAAGCAGACTCCCTGCAGAGCAGGGAGCCTGACATGGGACTCGATCCCAGGACTCAAGGATCATAACCTGAACCATAGGCGTCACTTAACCAACTGAGCCACCCAGGCGCCCCGTACACTACAATTTTTAATAGCTAACCTAACCGAACTGGGTCCAAAAGTTAAAATACTAACAACAACCCTTTGCACACCAGTTAACTATATGATACCGTTCCAAACAAATATCCTGTCCCACAAGCGGGGTTCTAGCCCTGCCCCTCCTCCTCCTGCAACCACCTGGGCCAATCACCAAGTGCCAAGTGGCCTGAAGGGACTTTACCTATCATAATTCCATCTGCACCCCCATAGCGCCCCAAATAAACACACAGCTGGACACAAGATAGCATGTGTACCACCTGAACACAAGTCCCCCTCACCATTGAAGACAATTTCTCCTTCCAACTGAACTGTGCTCCCAAGAGCCCCGTCCTAGTTACCTACTGCTGTGTAACAAATCACAACAAACTCAGCAGTTTCCAACAACAGACATGTCTCATCTGCCCAGGCATCCAGGCACAGCCTGGCAAGGGCCTCTGAAACCACGGAGTCTCAGAAGGGGTCATCCAGGTGTTAGGCAGACTGCATTCTCATCTGGAGACCCAGCCAGGGAAGGACCTGCTTCCCAGCTCATTCAGGCTGCTGTCAGTATTTCTCTTCTTTCCGCTGAGTGACTGAGAACCCTGTGTGCTGGCTGTTGACTGGAGTTCCCCCTCCGGTCCTTGCTATGTCCCTCACTATATGAACTCCCACACCATGGCGCCTTACTTTATCAAGCCAACAAGGAGACTCTCCAGTGTGTTAGTGTGCGCTGGTGAGATGGAGGATGCCCTCTCTTGCCCCCCCCCCCACCCCATATCTATATGGGAAGGTAGTCATGGGAGTGACATCCTCACCTTTGCCATATTCCATGGGTTATAAGAAAGTCACAGGTTCTACCCACACTCAGGGGGAGGAAATTATGTATTACAAGGTTAAGAACTTGGGTCATTCCTCAAGAGTCTGTTCACATGCCCTAGGATCTGTCTGCCACATCCCCCAACGAGGAGATTTTGAATTTGTCCCTGGTAGGGCCCTTGTGTTAGAGTTGTAGGGTGACACATTCCCAGAATCAGGGGAGCCTTAGAGGGTTTGTGTTCTGGCAGGCTCTCAGATTTCCCGTGACTAGTCCAGAAAGACAAAGGCATCTGACATGGTAAAGCCAAAAGGCTACACCCTAGCCAAATCTTGGCCATGTAATGATTATGTATGATGTTAATAGTGGCTCTGAGTTATGCAGTGCACACCTGCACACCTGCCCACAGCAGCCCTAATTCACACCTGCAGATAAGAGCCTTCTTCTGAGCAAGATGTCCCGAGGACTAATTATTTGGTGCAACTCGAGTTCCACCAATGAACCATATGTTTATGTACCTGAGTTAGCTTTACACTACATCCTCCTTCCTGGCCAGTCCTTGACTTTTCTATTCCTCAAACATACCCAGAATGCTAGAAATATTTTCTCTGGAGTTTTTTTTTTTACTACTTTTCACCCAAGGCAGTTCCAAAACCCCAGCTTCTGGGGTTTCTTTTCCCACACTGCAGGGTGGTCTCTAGAAAGGGAGTATCCAAGTCATCTGGGGTCTCAGAAGAGACCTTGGTCCTCCCAGAGCTGTGATGGTCACAGCTGTCATGTGGTAGGGACAGCCTGCCCACTACATCCCAGTAGCCCTGTCACAGTTACATATCACAGACAGTATTTCCAACTCTCCGACTATACAATGAATTCCCAGATGTCTTTGGCACAGCCCAAGATTCTTTCTCAATTAATGATAAACACAGAAGGTGCAGGATTTTGGAATAGCTATCATTTCTCCTGTGTCATTCCTAATTCTTCTTCTCCTCCTTCTCCTTCTTCTCCTTCTCCTTCTCCTTCTCCTTCTCCTTCTTCTTCAGAGAGAGAGAGAGAGAGAGAGAACAAGCACAAGTAGGGAGAGGGGCAGAGAGAGGGGAGAGAAATCTCAAGCAGGCTCCACACCCAGCACAGAGCCCAACACAGGGCTCGACCTCATGACCCCACGTTGGGCACCCCCATTGCCAATTCTATAACTCATAATGACAATGCCATCTGCTTATTGAGCACTCGCTGTGTTTTACATGTTTCACTCATTTGCTTCTCCTGACAGTCCCCTGAGGCAGGTACTGTTACGATGCCCAGAGTACAGAGAAAAAGATGAAAACTGTGGATCAGAGCAGCTTAGACCCCGGTCAACTGAAGGTCAAACTGGGATGGCATGGTCTTCCTGGCATGGAAGCCTGGCTCTCACCTGCAGCACAGAGACACGTGTGAGGAGTAAGTGAGAATCCCTCACTGGGATTCAATACTTCCACTTGGATGTTGGCTAAGCATCTCAGGACACTTCTGACCCTGGCCAATAAGTAGAAAGAATAGTTTTCAAGACACAGCACACCAGAAAACACAGGACAGTGAGCTCCCAGGGGGAGGAGAGGGGCAGAGGAAGAGAGAGGGCTCAAGCACACGTGTGTGAGGAAACTACCTGCAGCAGAAACAGCCAGGAGTAGAGTGAAAACAGTCTAGAGCCCACTTTGATCTGAGAGTCATGCCTGTTCCTGCCACCCGGATTGGAAAGCTCAACTCCTGAGACATAGCAGAGTGTACACAGAGGGTTTTGCTCAGGAGTGGAAGTAATTAGCCCTAACCTGAGCACTGTTCTGGTCCAACCAACAAACCTTCAAAACAAGACCCAAGAGAATCAAACTGTTTCCAAGCAACTTCACTGCATCCCAGCATGAAGTTCAAGGACATTGATGGGAATACAGACACCACCACCATCCCCACCCCCGCAAAAATTACCAGATGCCCAGAGAAACAGGAAAGTGTGACCCATGATGAGGACAAACACTAATCAATTCAAACTAATGGAGAGTTGACACAGATTTTCAAATTCACAGACAAGAATATTCAGGAAGTTATCATAACTGAGGTCAGTAATCAATTTATTACCTCTCAATTCCAAATTCCCCCTTCAGTACATGTTCTATGGGAATGGGGTGAATTCCTTTAAGCCTTTCCCTGGCCATGAGCACAGTGATAAGCCTTCACAGCAGAGCACCCTGGAGGGACATTTCAAGCAGAAGGGCTCTCTACTGTGTCCACCTGCTGCAGGCTGGGTCAGCGGGGTTTGTGTGAGAATGTATGTTAGTGATCTCCCACCAGCATGTGTGCCCAGAACACACGGATCCTCTAGCAGCCTTGCAGTCTGACCTGGTGACACCCTTCCTATGACCATTCTGATACAGACACTATGCACGGGGGGCCTCCTGCCTCCACCAGCACTCTGCTGGCTTCTGCTCACCTGTGTACATAGCCCTCACCCCCATCTACCTGCAGAGAACCCACTCCCTCCCCATGCCAATGTGCCTGAGCATTGGTTGATGGTCTAGTTCTAGCCTGAAGTCTGGGGGATGGGCTCCTGCTAGCCCAGTGGTTACAGACCAGCTCTGGCCTGGATGAACCAGTAAAGTTCTTTGTTCTCCAGTGGGCTGCACCTACAATCTGTCCAGTAAATTCCAAACCCCAGCCCTGGTGAGGGTTCTCCTGGGGCCCTCTCCCTTGGTCCTAGAGCACCATATACAACCTTTTTATATTTTATAATCATTCTTTTATCAGAATATAATACCTCTTTATACTAAACTTCCCCTTTTTAAATCTCTGTGTATTTTCTATATCCTATTGAGTACAGACTGATACGTAACTGATTCCATATGTTGAAAAAGAAAGTAGTGATATGAAAGGTATTTTAAAGGACACAAATCAGTGGGGTGCTGGGTGGCTCAGTCAGTTAAGCATCCAACCCTTGATCTCAGCACAGGTTTTGATCTCAGGATCATGAGTTCAAGCCCCACCTTGGGCTCCACACTGGGTATGGAGTGTTCTTAAAAAAAAGAAAGAAAGAAAGAAAAAAGGGCACAGATCAAACTTTTACAGATGTAAATCACAATGTGGGAGGTGGAAAATATACTGGATAGGATTCATGGCAGATTTGACATTGCAGAATAAAAGATGAGTGAACTTGCAGGCATAATAGAAACTATTCAAAATGAAACAGAGAGAAAAGAGAATTTTTTTATTTTTGTAAGATTTCTTTATTTATTTGAGAGAGAGCGCAGGGGAGGGAGGGGTAGAGGGAGAAGGAGAGGGTCTCAAGCAGACTCCCTGCTGAGCATAGAGCTGGAAGTGGGGCTTGATTCCACAACCCTGAGATCTCCACCCAAGTGCTAAAACCAAGGGCCAGACGCTTAACCAACTGCACCACCCGGGCACCCCAGAAAAGAAAATTTTTACAAAGTGAGTATCGGTGTGCTGCGGGACCAACTTTAAGCAATCTAACACATGTGTCAGCTGGAGACTGACGGAGGAGGAGAGGCCAGGGGACAGAAAAACTATCTGAAGAAATAATAGCATAAATGGTTCCAGATTTCATTCCAAATCCATAGATCCATGCATCTCCACAAACTCCAATTATAAGAAGCAGGATCAAAACAAGTGCTAAACAGAAAATCGTAAAAGCAGCCAGAGATAAAAAGATGTTACACACAGAGAAAGAAAGGCAGGGATGAAGGCAAATCTCTCATCAGAGACGATGCAAGGGAGAAGACAGTGGGGCAACGTCATGAACATACGGAACGAAAACAGCGGCAACCTAGAATTTTGTGCCCAGAGAAAATATCTTCCAAATGAAGGCAGAAGAAACACATTTTCAGATATAGAAAAACTGAAATAACTCATCACCAGCACACATATGCTACAAGAAATGTTAAAGGAAGAAGGACGACTACACCAGATGGATTGGACGTATGGACCCACACAGAGAAATGAAGAACATCAGAAACAGTCATGAGGTGGATAAATACCTGAGATTTTTGTCTTGTTTTATGTATATATAACTAATATATGTAAACTACAATTATAAAATACACAACAAAATACTATATCAATATTATATACTGTATTTACAAAACAATAATATATGATATAAAATTATATAATTCTGTAATACTCTAATATTCAGTATATAGTTATATAATCATATAATAAAAATCTTTCGGGGCACCTGGGTGGCTCAGTCAATTAAGTATCCAACTCTTGATTTGGCCTGAGGTCATGAGCTCGAGCCCCATGTTGGGTTCCGCTGTAGGCGTGGAGTCTGCTTAAAATTCTCTCTCTCCCTCTGCCTTCTCCCTCCTCTCTCTAAAAATAAAAAGATTTATATCCTTAAAATAGGATTATCTAGGGGTGCCTGGATGGCTCAGTAGGTTAAAGCCTCTGCCTTAGGCTCAGGTCATGATCCCAGGGTCCTGGGATTGAGCCCCACATTGGGCTCTTTGTTCAGCAGGGAGCCTGCTTCCTCCTCTCTCTCTGCCTGCTTGTGATCTCCGTCTGTCAGATAAATAAATAAAATCATTTTAAAAAATAAGATTATCTATGTAAAAATCCCAAAGAATTGACAAAAAGACTCCGGAATGAGTGTTTATAGCAAGATGGCAGGATGCCTATTACTATCCACAAGTCACGCTGCTTTCCTAGAGGTGTTCTCACTGGGGAAGCTGTGGGACTCCAGAGGGAATGGAGACTGTGGCAAGAGGATCTAACCGTCATCTCACGGAAGTAGGTGGGGATAAGGTGCCGTCCTGGGTCACTTTGGACATGGGACTAGAGGCAAAGGGACAAAACCCACAGGCACACAGATTCTGGAAACCATCAAGTCAGTCGGTGGATGGCCAATTCTCCCTGTTGAAATGGGAGCTTGCACAAAAGCGAAAGGCACTGGCTTTGGCACTAGATGGGGTCCAAGTAAGGCAAAATAAAGACAAATCAGGGGCACCTGGATGGCTCAGTCAGTGAAGCATTTGCCTTCAGCTCAGGTCATGATCCCAGGGTCCTGGGATGGAGTGTGGTGTCTGGCTCCCTGCTCAGCAGGGAGCTTGCTTCTCCCTCTCTCTCCCTCCCTGCCTATGCACTGTCTCTCTCCCTTCTCTCTCTCAAGTAGATAAATAAAATCTTTTAAAAAATAAAAAATAGGGGTGCCTGGGTGGCTCAGTGGGTTAAGCCGCTGCCTTCGGCTCAGGTCATGATCTCAGGGTCCTGGGATCGAGTCCCGCATCAGGCTCTCTGCTCAGCAGGGAGCCTGCTTCCTCCTCTCTCTCTCTCTCTGCCTGCCTCTCTGCCCTACTTGTAATCTCTCTGTCAAATAAATAAATAAAATCTTTAAAAAAAAATAAAAAAACAATAAAGACAAACCTGTTCAGGGGTCTTTCAGAGAGTTACCCAACAGATCAAATAACGACAATTCTTTACAAATTCTCTTATTTTGTAGAAGTCAACAAAGACCAACCAAATGAGAAAAACAAAGGCTGTTTTCTCAGAACCTACTTTGGTAAGGAAATCAGCCACCTTCCGTTACATTTTGACAGAGACTCACAGGCAGGCAGAGGAGTGGGAGAAAAAGAAGGTTCCAGGTGCATCCTGATGGGAGCCCCTGGCCTGGGGAAGCTGGAGGCAGCCCTCTAGAAGTAGGTTGTCCCAAGGGATTGGTTAGTATCTTTGGCTTTGCTAACATACTGGTTGATCCTAAGCTGGAAGTGGGGACAAAACTTAGGAAAGGTGTCAAGTGTCCTGTCCTGACCATGTGTGCCAGACCATTACAGAAGTAATCGCTTAGTTTCCTGGAATGTTCTTCAGCAAGTCTGACTTCCAGCAGGCTGGCTTCTTGGGTTGAGCCTGGTCCACAGAGGTTAGTGTCCTGGGCAGGTTGCTGCCGGTTGTGGGTCAGCATTCCATTTTCATATATGGTCTGGCCATTATCTGAGTCTTAGTCTCTCATTCCAGGCCGCTGCCGGGCTGGGAGCAGGGGATGGAGCAAGAGTAAGTTAAGACAACGCATAGTCCGCTGTTCTTACTAAGATGCAGCTGCTCTTTTGGATAAGTGCTTCCTGAGTTCTTACAAATCTCTGGTTAATTTCCAGAGTTCCAACAAGTTGACTCGGACCATTTTCGCCAGCATTTTGTTGCTTTCTCAAAGGGACAGAATTTCGGAGATCTTCACTGCAGTTTCGCTCATGTCACTTGTCATATTTATTTTTAGATGGTACAAAGGAGGCTCATTTTATAAGTGGACGGTGGTTATTTTCTTATCAGCTGATTTCTCATCTAATTTTGTGATGGTGGGTAATTAGTTCCCTCTGAGCCATGGATTTTTATGCAGATTTTCTAGTCCTCTGTGATTCCCATCTAGAGCTGCCCAGATCCCATTAAACTGTAAACTGCCTGCCCTCAACGCCTTCAACAAGAGCAGAGCCATCCTCATCTTTTTATCAGCATGGCTGCTAAGCCTAATAGAGGGTCTGGCACATGGTGTGTTCTTAATCAATTCAGTGAACAGATAAATCCCCTCTTGGCTGACTCAGCACCCACCGGCCAGGCAGATGGTCATGGGAATAGGGAGGCATTGCAGACTTCACACAAGCAGGGGGAGCCTGATGGAAGGGGAGTGAGTGATGGAGAGAGGCAGAGGTATGCAGCAGTGTGCAAGACCACGCAGGCCACAGAAACTTCCATTCCTGAATGCCTTCTAAAATCCTGACACTTGCCGCCTGACCTGCCCCCAGTTAAGAGATGCTAAGTTTGGAGCAAGTCTGAGAGGGTTTCTGTGTGCTGCTACCAAAGAATTTTGAGTAGAGCAGCATGGACTGATGGCGGGTAGAACGGAAGGCAGGGCAGCAGGAACAACGTGTGAATTCTCTGTGTGGCCTAGAGAGGAGCCACGTTGGGGTGCACATGTTACTGTGCCGTCGCATTCACACGCCAGACCCCAGAGCCCCTAGAAGCTCCACCAGCCCCTCTCCCCCTGGCTAATGTAATGGAGTAATTGAGCTTGCGCAGAACCAGGAGGCTAGCCCACCCTGCATCAGAGCGGGCAGGGTGGGGGTGGGGGTAGGGGCGGGGATAGGGGTGGAGGTGTGGAGGGTTCTGGTACCAGGGAAGCACTTGGCAATGCTGACAAGAAGGTCCTCCCCACCACCACCTCAATTAAGCCGACTGAATGGATAAAGAGAATCTTCTGGCCTCTAAAATGCCTGCTTCCCCGAATCACTTCCAAGAACCCGGGTGGCCCAGGAAGACAAAGGGAGCTCTCTCCCACCTGAGTCAAATCCACGTGAACAGCCTTCCACCCACAACCCAGACACGGGACCACTCTAGTGCCAAGGGAGATGAAGCAGTTTGCCCCGTGAGAAATGGAGCTTTGTGACTGAGAAGGAAGAGAAGGACGGACCTTGAGGTAGCAACTAACATCGTCCGAGTCCTCCGAGTCCTGCTCTGCTCTGCACCTCTCTGCGGAGCTCCCTCCCTCCGCTGATGCCCACTGGGGAGTGGGAGTCTGCCGCCTGGAGACTCAACAAGATTGCGCGCTCCGGTTGTGTCTCCATGGCTTCTGGCCCCCCCTACCGGCAGGGGCTGGGACTTGTGCGGAGCGACAGGAATGTTAAGGAAGCATCACCACCTCTCAGCGAGGGCATGGGGGGGTGGGTGGGTGGTGTGTGTGTGTGTGTGTGTGTGTGTGTGTGTGTGTGTGTGTGTAAAAGACCTTGGGTATCTGTTGCTAGCTGGGCAAAAGAGGGGAAAGTCAGCTGCCGGGCTTCTGTAGAGTGGGATCCCAGAAATGTTCTGATGTAGATATGGACACAAGGCTGGATTCATTTGCTGTGGCTGCTGTGGCAAATGACCACAAGCCTGGTGGCTTCAAACAGTTCAGCAGATGGGAGACCAACATCACTGCCTCTGCAGTGCTGTGCTCCCTCTGGAGGCTTCAAGGGAAAATCAGTTTCCTTGCCTTTTCAGCTTCCAGAAGCCACCTGTGTCTCTTGGCTTGTGGCCCCTTCTACCATCTTCACAGCTCTCAGATTGCATCTTCAAATCTCTTTCTCTCTGACCTCTGCTCCCATCTTCACAGCTCACTCACTCACTTCAACCCTCCCGCCTCCCTCTTATCTTTACAATTAGGGCCCACTTGGCTAATCCAGGATAATCTCCCCCCATTTCAAACTCTTTCTCTTAATCACATCTGCAGAATCTCTTTTGCCATGTGAGGTCACATATCCACAGGTTCAAGGGAGTAGGACGTGGACATCTCGGGGTATGAGGGGGAGGCATTATTCTGCCTCCCACCGTGCCTATAGAACTTGGAGGGGTTTGTCACAGTGTCAGGAGGGCCTCTTTAAAAAGTATACTCGATTATAACCACAAGGTTAGGGATGAAAGTAAATATTATTTAGAACAAGAAAGTACAAATTCATCATTCGAGACATGCAGATTAAAACCAAGGAGAGACACCATTGTATACATGGCAATGGGCGGACAAAATTCACAAGGCCATCAGAGCCTAGAGGTACAGGGAAAGGCAAGCTGTCATAGACTGGTTGTGGGCATGCAAAGTAGTAGGACCACCTAGAAGCCCAGTTTGGCAATGTCAGCCAAGTTGAAAATGAGGTACTCCAACAACCAGCAAGTTCATTTCTGGGGACCAGCCCTGGAGAAACTCTGCCCCTGCGTTGCAGGTTGCTTTTTCCACTGTGCTTATTGCAGTGACACTGTTTGTAACAGCAAAATACCTGAAAATGACCTAAATGTCCACCAGTAGGAAACTGCATAAACAATTGTGAACTACTCTTACGAAGGAATAACAGGTGCCTGTTAAAGTGAACACTAAGGATCTCCATGTGGCAATATGAATAGAGCTCAAAAACCATAGTATGAAGTTTAAAAACCAAGTGATGGAATAAATGCCTTTTCTCCCCTGACTCTATGTATATATACCCAAGGGTGGGACTGCTGGGTTGTGAGCATTTGTTCATTTAGGAGAACCCACCTATTCTCCAAAGCCGTGGGACGTATTTTCTCCTTTATTGTGCATGAGGATCATGGTTACTCTGCATGCTTGGCTGAGATTCCCATTCCCACCCTCTCTGTGTTAATGATTCTGGGCGGCGGTGGGGGGGTGGGCGAGAGGGCCCTCGGCAGCTTCTAGTCGCCTTTCCCTGATGACCAGTGAGGGGGGTACCCAGATCAGTGCTCCTTGCCGTGTGGCTGGACTCCGTTATGCAGTGCCTGTCCAAATCCCTGGCTGTATTTTTTTCCCTTGGGAATTTCTGCCATTTCTTGTAAATGTATAGATTCCTTATAGGTTCTGGATATGAGCCCTTTGTGGGATATACATACTGCCAATACCTTCCTCCACTCTCTGGCTTGTCTTTTCACAGTCTTAATGGGGTCATTTGATGAAGAGAAATTCTAAATGTTAATGCAGTCGAGTCATTCAAGGCATCTCTCTTGTCCTTTAGTGTTAGTGCTTTTTGTGTTCTGTTTAGGAAACCTTTGCCTTCCGCATGAACGTATTCTTCTTCCAAAAGTTTATGGCTTTACCTTTCCCATTTAGAACTACAGCTTCTCTGGACCTTAAGCTCCTTTGCAATCTCTCTTGCTAGGTGGTGAGCAATGGGGAGGGGAGCGGGCTGGCATAGGGGTCCTGAAGCCCCAGCCTGAGGAGTAACAGTCCCCACTGTGTATAAGGCGCCTCCCCTTGCAGATTTTCCTCTACTTCGATCTTCCAGGGCTCCTCCGACCTGCCCCCTGCAGGCTGGTCCCGCCGGGCAGCCAGCTCCTCCCCGCTCCCTCCCCGACCAGGGACGCCAGCCGCAGGTTATTGCCCTCGGGCCTGCGCGGGCACCCGGGGAAGCCCTGGCTGCGTGCCCAGTGGGGCCCCGCCCCGAGCGCGACCCGCGCAGTGCGGCCCCGGAGCCACGACACGCAGCCCACCGGCCCACGGTGCCAGGGCCGCTCCCCGCGTGGGCCTCCCGCGAGGCCACGGGGCTCACCGTTCAGGGACGGGGCGGTGGGGGGGGAGCCCCAGAAGGGGACTCAGAACCCCGCATGTCGCTGCGTCCCCTTGGGCTGCCCTGGCAGAGCCTCAACCACGTGGCCCCAGAAGCCGCCAGGGTCCCGGGGTGGAGGTCAGGAAATGCTGACCAAGCTCTGCCCGGCACTTTGCCCTCCTCCTTCTCTGACCAACCCCTTCTCCCCCAACCCTCCCTTCAAGCCTTCCCCCTGCGACCCCCTCCCCCGTATCTGTGGCGTGGGCGGGAGGGGAGGGAAGCTGGAGGTGGCTGCCCCTTGAGGGCTGGAGGTTGACCTGGTGTGCCCTTGGCTGTCCTTCCTCCTGGTGACCGATGCGCCCCCGCAAGTGGACAGATGCGGAGTGGCAGGAGGTCGGGGGAGGCTGCTTCTCCCAGGATAGTTCTGGAATCAGACCCTTAGCATCCCAGATTATTTCCAAGTCTCTCTGGGATGCCCACAGGAGACTGGACACTGTTCTGCCGCCAGCTACCTTACCTCCTTGGTGGCCCAGGGGTCCCCGGAACCTCACAATGTGACCTTAATTAGAGATGGGGGCTTTACTGAGATAAAATATATTTTTTAAAGATTTTATTTTTATTTATTCGACAGAGAGAGATCACAAGTAGGCAGAGAGGCAGGCAGAGAGAGAGGAGGAAGCAGGCTCCCCGCTGAGCAGAGAGCCCGATGCAGGACTCGATCCCAGGACCCTGAGATCATGACCTGAGCCGAAGGCAGCGGCTTAACCCACTGAGCCACCCAGGCGCCCATACTGAGATAAAATTTAATTGAGGTCCTTGGGGGTCACTTTAATCCACTATGGCTGACTCCATATAAGAAAGGGGAAATTTGAAGGCAGAAGCATACACACAGGGAGAAGAGGGGGCCCACATGCCAACAGGAGAGGCCCTGCACAGCCTCCCCCATAGCCTCAGAGGAAACCAGCCCTGCCCACACCTTCCTCTTGAGCTTCTAGCCTCTGGAGCTGAGAAGCAATACACTTTTGTTTAAACCACAGCATTTGTAGCCTTCCTTTCGGCAACCCTTGCGAAGTCCTATACAATACACTTGTCAATATTTTCTAGTCGTTTGGAAACATATCTCTATTTACACTCAGTGTTTTTACAGAAACACCATGATATTATTCATGCCCGTGCTGCTGATGGTTCCATTTTACCACATGTGATGTGCAGCTGCTCATTCTTGTGGGCGGCTGCTGGGACTCACTCCCAGAGCCCCCTGCCTTTATTTACCCAGGGCCCTGTGGGGGGAGACTTATTGCTGAGAACAACAGAGAAGGGTGTTGGTATTCCCACTGTCTCCCACTGGCCATCCTTGCGGAGGCTGACCCCTAGAGGCGAGCAGGAGCCTTCCTGGGGCTCGGGCCTCCCTGGTCCCTGCCAGTGGATTCGTGGTCAGTTCCTTCAAGTATCAGCACCTAGCGCGGGTGTCGTGAACACTATTGACTCTGCCATGTACATTTTGAGAAACCTAAAGTTTATCATTCTCTTTATCCCGATCATGCCTAGCTGCCAGTAAGGTTATTTAAATACCTTAGTGTCTTTCTTGCCCCACTACTATAAAAAGGGCGGCTTGATAAGTTCTAATCAGAAACTGCTGATACAGAAAATATACCTGTTGATTTTTTTTTTAAGTGGGGTCACTTTGTTCATCTCCCCTATTCCCTTTTAGTTTTCAGTTGCCACTTGGATATTCCCGGAGCCTATCACATTGTCTCATTATGTCATATGTTGACTCCTCTTTTCTAATAACACGTTCTTTTTCTGGTGCCTGCCTTCTTGAGTTAGCCAGAACTTTCAGAATAATACTAGGTAAACCGGGCAAGGGTGGATGTCTCTGTGTCTGTCTTCATCCTCCTGTCTGTCCCCTCTCCATCTTCTCTTCATGATAATCTGCACCAGGAGCCCAAGGGCTGTGTTCCCAACCTCTCGGATGCAGATAGCATCTGCTTTTCCATGTGTTTGGGGATGGCTGTGAGGCAGACTGTATCTTCCTGTAGAAAATGTACGTTCAGGGGCAACTGAGCGGCTCAGTCAGTTGAGAAGTCCACTCTTGATCTCCGCTCCAGTCATGATCTCAGGGTTGTGAGTTCAAACCCTGAATTGAGCTCTATGTTGGGGATGTAGCCTGCTTAAGAAAGGAAGGAAGGAAAGAAGGAAGGAAGGAGATAAGAAAAGAAAATGTACATTCAGCATCCTGTTGAGTGAGCCTGAATGTGCTGTCTGGAAAGCACACGGATTCTACCACAACGGATTTGACCTAAAGCTAATCTATTACCTCTATCAGTCATCATTTAGTTCAAACTAACTGTGTCTTCTGGGAATTCAGAAAGGGTTTGGAAGTGTGGTATGGATCCCCTGTTTCTCATTATTTTTTATTATTTTTTAAAGATTTTATTTATTTATTTGACAGACAGAGATCACAAGTAGGCAGAGAGGCAGACAAAAAGAGAGATGGGGGAAGCAGGCTCCCCTCTGAGCAGAGAACCCAATGCGGGGCTCGATCCCAGGACCCTGAGATCATGACCTGAGCCGGAGGCAGAGTCTTTAACCTACGGAGCCACCCAGGCACCTCCTCCTGTTTTTTTATTTTATATATTTATTTTTAAAGATTTTATTTATTTGTTTGAGAGAGAGAGAGAGAGAGAGATAGCAAGAGAGCACAAGCGGGGAGAAGAGGGAGAAGCAGGATCCCCGCTGAGCAAGGAGCCCAACATGAGGCTCAATCCCAGGACCCCAGGATCATGAGCTGAGCCAAAGGATGCTTACCTGACTGAGCCATCCAGGCTCCCTATTGTTTGTTTGTTTTTGTTTTTGTTTGAGATTTTATCTCTTTATTTGAGAGAGAGAGCACAAGCCAGGGGAAGCAGCAGGCAGATGCAGAGGGAGAAGCAGACTCCCTGCTGAGCAGGGAGCCTGATGTGGGGTTTGATCCCAGGACCCTGGGATCATGACCTGAGCTGAAGGCAGACATTCAACCGACTGAGCCACCTAGGTGCCCATCACCTGTTTTTAAACACTGTCTAGGGAAGAATTTATGCTTCTCTGTATTTATTTCTGTAGTGAGTAGCAGCCTTCGAGCCACTTGCTTGGTTAGACCTGTGCACCGAGTGAAGGATCGATCATGTTTAAGGGAGACCTTCATATTGCTATAAGACAACAAATAACAAAATAAATGAAAGCTTAAAAAGAAAAAAGAAAAAAAAAAAGGAAAATACCAAGTTCTACTACCCTGACACAAAAATTATGTTCATTTTTGCTCATTTACTTGTCTCTGCCTATTTGTCTTTTTCAGAATTGTAGGCATTGCTTTTCTACAATTTGAGCCTTGTTTGTTTCATTTAATTTAATCAGTATGTTCATGGTTCTACATAATCTGCATAATGATCAAGCTTCATCGCTGGGTTATGTTCAGTTAACCAGTTCCCTAACACTGAGCACGAGGTCACTTTCAAGTTCTGTTGTACATGTGCAGTGAATATCTTTGTGCCCCGGCTTTTTCTGTCTTTGGATTACTGCCTCAAGCCAATCCCTAGAGTGGAATTGCTGCGTCAAAAGAAGGTAAGGCTTGAGGCACCTGGGTGGCTCAGTGGTTAAGCATCTGCCAACAGCTCAGGTCACAATCTTGAGGCCCTGGGATTGAGCCACATTACTTTGGGCTCCCTGTTCAGCAGAGAGTCTGCTTCTCTCTCTTCCTCTGCCCTTCCCCCTGCTCATGCTCTTTCTCTCTCTCTCTCTGTCAAATAAATAAAATCTTTCTTTAAAAAGATTTTACTTATTTGACAGAGAGAGAGAGCGAGAGAGGGAACACAGTGGGAGAGGAAGAAGCAGACTCCCCACTGAGAAGAGAGCCCGAAGCGGATCTCGATCCCAGGACCCCGAGATCATGACCTGAGCCAAAGGCAGACACTTAACAACTGAGCCACGCAGGTGCCCCAAATAAATACAATCTTTAAAAGAATCTTACTGCCTTCCTAAGGGGTTGTGCTGGGTCCCTGATGCCGGCAGAGCAAGCAGCAGCCCAGTTCCACTCTGAATGGTGGCTCCTTCTCTTCACAGGTAGATGTCAGAGCACTGCTGTCACCAGAGTTCTGGAGTAGGGTTTTAGTTATGATGGTTTGGAAAGGAGTCACCAGAATGTCGGTTCTTCACTCCACTCTCCAGTCAGAGAGAGCTGTGGCTGCAGGGGAAAAGGCTTGACACACGGAGGTGGGACTGCGTTGGGTGGCCCCAGTGTGTCCGTAAGGGCTGCAGCCCGAGATGCACTCAGGGACACCATCCTGGACTGTTATAAATGCTCAGAACGTGGTGAGGTCCCTCCTGACCATTTTCCTGCCTTGTTCACTGGAGTGTTTATATAAACCCTAACGGTAAACACCATCAATCATGTTTAAGGGAAAACAGCATTCTGTGGCCTTTTGCCCGTAGCAGTCCCCAAAGCGGACAAAGTCAGATACCTAAAGTAATGAAAGCTACAGGTACTATACAAAATATAAAACAAAGGCAGCGGGACCTCACTGCAAGAGTGGGTTCGGGATTCTGAATCCGCGTGGATTTGTCCAATGAGCCCTGAGGTCATTGCACCCACCTTGATCCCATCTGCAGAGTCCATTCTGCACCATGTAAAGTAACAAATTCATAGGTTCCAGAAATGAGGACAAGTCTATTATGTACTGAACACAAGCACATGCCCCCCACATGCACGCATGCGCACGGGCACACATTCCTACTACTGAAGTCCTCTGTGGGAGCTAAGCCTTAAGCACTCTGCAACAGCAACCTAGACACACCTGAAAATATGAATCGACCTTGGTCAGTGACTAATACAAAAGAATATGAAATGCAAAACAGGACAGAGTGTCACAAAGGCGGGCAGCCATTTCAATACATTCCTGCAAGAAAGGAAGCAAAAGGCTCTGGAGGAAGTCAGCTTCCCTCAGAGCCTTGCCAGCTTTGGGGCCTGATCTGATGGGCAGCCTGGAGTGGGGGAAGTGCAGCCTGCAGGAAGGGGTGGAGGAGGATGGACCAGGGGATCGGTTACAAATTGTGCCTGCATTCCAGGCACGATGCAGAACTCCTGCTAAAATGTGCCCAGTGTTGTTTTAGGGGGAATGAAGAAAGTCTCAATCCTATAATATATAAAACACCACTGTGTTTTCCAGGATCACTGTCACAGTCTGTTTTATTATCTTTCAAAGGAATAAAGGGAAACTGATGTTTTCCCTGGGGGCTAGTTATAAGAGCAGTCACAAGTTAATTATACTGGATATGTAATTAAAGTCACAGTACTTAGAATTGAATTGTCTGCTGTCTGGATAGCCCCTGGACATGACCATCATAGCATCACCATCACCATCACCACAGCTCCCATCTGGCCCAAGGCCCCGGAGCCTGCACCCTCCCTCAGGCCACAGTGGATGTCAGAACTGGGTCAGCAAGGCCGCTGAGGGTCTTGGTTAAGACCACTTGCCCAGGTCCCCATAACCACTTCTGGCCGCTCAGTCTGCTGTCATCGGTGCCTCATTCTCCCCCCTCTAGATCAGACCCAGGGCCCTTTCTTCCTGAAAGCCCCGGTAAAGCTTTTCCTAGAAACAAGGAACCTGTCTCCACTTTAGGCAGCAGAAGGCACCAACAAGGCCTAGGGTTTTACACATTTGTTGTCGGCCTCTCCAGTTGGATTCTAAGGCAAGGGCTATGATCAGCCTAGCTGTTCTCCCCATCTTCCCCCAACAATCTCTAAACTCCAGTGGGACAGACTCTCCCCTGCACAGCAAACCTCAGGAATCCGTTCTGAACCTCTCCCCTCCCATCTGTGGGATTTACCTACTACTAGTTCCCTGGGGAGCTCATGTTTTTGGAGGCCAGGGGTCTACAGCTTATACAGTGTCCTTTTCAGGCTCTCACACTTGGTAGATGCTCTTGATACAGTTCTTGACTTGTTGGCATAGATTTCAGAAGACACATAGGAACAAGGGGCCCCGTGTATGTCAAGGCCTGCTCTCCAGTGCCCTGG
This sequence comes from Mustela nigripes, assembly GCF_022355385.1. NCBI lineage: Eukaryota > Metazoa > Chordata > Mammalia > Carnivora > Mustelidae > Mustela > Mustela nigripes. Next base: position 43,835,862 of record NC_081559.1, read on the forward strand.
GCTTTGCTCTCAGGGAGAACCAGACCTGGATGAGGGCAGGACGCACAACCTGGAGTAACCAAAACAACACAGAACAGGTTGAAACAAGTGGGTACTAGCTAAGGGCTGAGCTGGACCCTTACACCCACATCTATCTGGTATCAAGTGCCTCCAGGGATATTTCCCAATCCATGCAAGGGGCTGGCTTTGACACATTAGGAAGGTCTTGCCCTGGGAAAGCTTGGAGTCCACAGGACAGGGCAGGGCAGGAGAGCAAAAACACTGGACCTGTGGGCCTAGCTCTCATGTCAACTCACACAGGCTATGGGCTTTACCTTTCACTGAAACACAGAGCCAGGAATGTCTGCCCCAGTGGGGTACCACTGATGCAGGAGGGCTCTGCTTGATCCACAGTGAGTGCAAGAGGGAAACCCAGAATGGGTGGCTAGGGAAGGCTGCCCCTCCCAGGCATACCAGCAGAGGTCACACCAGGCAATCACACCCTTGCTACAGATGTTGTTAATCAGCTGATCTGCTTCCCTGGGCTGAAGAGTTCCCGGATCCCTGGCTTGCCAACACCATGTTGTCCAGGTTAGTGATCCCCAGGCCAAGCCAAGACAACTTCTGGGATCACTATGCAGCCTGTGTGTCCAGAGACAAGCCTAGCTGAAAACAGACAGAGGCCATCTCCCCTTCCATGCTCTGGCTGGAAGTCCTGGTTGAACTTCTCAGGGTAAGTGAAAAGGACATCTGGTAAATTGTCTGCCTGCTCTTCCTCTGGCACCTGTACCTCTCTGGGAGGCTCACAACTGACCCTCTCCCCTTCTCCCATGTGCACACACAGTACGTGTGGGATCCAAGCTCAGTCTACCCTCCCAGAGAATGTGAGATTGGGAGGAAGGGGGTAGCTCCCTTGACCGCCTGGATTGTAATGATGTGTCTGAAGCGAGACCCCAGCTCCAAGGAGGCCTCTGGGAGGACATGGCCAGCCTCCAGAGGCCGAGACTGAGATGGAAACACTAAGAACAAGAGGTCTGCCCACAATAAGCTCTCCTGCTGCCCGCCCCCAGGCCCCCAGAGCTGACCTCCCTGGCTTCTGTGAGCACGCCAGCCTTCTCAGTCTTTTGTGCTTAAGCTAGTGCAAGTTCCATTTCTGAAGAGGCCCTGGATGAGGACAAATTGCTTCCAAAGGAAGCATGAAGGTCTATTCCACTCCTTTCCTGGCTACTGGGACCACCAGCTGATAAGGGGTATGGGGCATTAGCTGAGGGTAAACCCCAGCTCTGGCATGTCAGGCAGCCTACATCTGTGCCTCAGTTTCTGAGTTTATGAAGTGGGGATATGTAGTCCCCCCTTATCGGCAGAGGATTTATTTCAAGACCCTCCTGAGACCATGGATTCTACCAACCCCTGCAGAGACTGTTTTTACCTATACATACATACCGATGATAAAATTTAATTCATAAGTTAGGAACAGTAAGGGATTAACGACCAATAACAACACTGAACAACTGTAACAATACTATAATAAAAGTTATGTGAATGTGGTCGCTCTCAAAATATCTTTTTTTAGAAGATTTTATTTATTTATTTGAGAGAGAGCGAGCCTGAGCAAGGGTGGGGGGAGGAGCGTGAGCTGGGGGAGGGGCAGAGGGAGAAGCAGACACCTCACTGAGCAGGGAGCCCAACACAGAGCTCGTTCCCAGAATCTTGAGATCATGACCTGAGCTGAAGGCAGCTGCTTAACCAACTGAGTCACCCAGGCGCCCCTCAATATATCTTATTGTAGTGTACTCACCCTTCCTCTTCTCACAGTGAGATGAAGTGAGGGGAGTGACCTAGGCATTATGACATAGCATTAGGTTACTATTGATCATCTAACACTACATCTGAAGAAGGATCACCTGCTTGCAGTTAGAGCTGAGGGTAACTAAAACCTTAGAAAATAAAACCACGGATAAGGGGTGGGGGGAACTACTGTAACAAAATACCAGTTTCAGGATGTGATTGTGAGTTTACAATGTAGGGAGCCTGAAATAAACATCAGGTGAAGGAGCAAGGCAGCCTCCAGAAGTGGAGCTAGAAATGGCTGCATTTACCCACAGTGGTGAGATTTGGAGCACTGGGCACTGCAGCCTGTCCTACACAGAGTGGCCCCTAAGTGAGTGAGGCAGGCCTTCAAGTCATTCTAATGGTCCCTTCACCTGCTGCCTGGCTGCACGGTCTTATCCTCTCTCACCAGGACTCCAGCAACATGTGCACGCAGTACTTATCAAGCAGATGGATTCTGACCACATGTTGTGTGACACGATGGGGGAGGGCACATAGAAGGATGGTGAACATGGCGGAGGAGGGATTGAGGAGCTGAACTTGGGGAAACAGGCAGTGACAGGAAGTCTCCAGCACCAAGAAGGGGAAGCACAGAACTCCCATAAAGTCATTGAGGGACACCTGCACCTCCCAGACTGTGGGGCCTCTCTGAGCAAGCAGTGTCTAAGTTTAGGAAAACAAGCGTTAGCCAGGCAAAGAAGGCGGGAAGTGTTCCAGAACAGAAGGAATATCATGGGTTGGTTCTTCACTGGTCTTCCTGACTCCTTGCCTGGCTCACCTCCCACGAGCTCAATGAGAGCCAGAAGCTTCTTTTAGAAAGAAAACTTAGTCACTCCACTGTTTTAAAACCATTCAATGGGGCTTCTGGAAATAAAATTCTAACTCCTTGGCTCTTTCTTCCCGGTCCACGTGGTGAACCTCATCTTTTCGACGATCCATTCCTTCAGGAGCCCTCTTGTCTGACTCCTCCACCCCAGCGCCTATTTCGATTACAGGGGTACAAATGGGCATGAGAATTTGTATTCAACAAGCTAGAAATAGATAAAGCAGGTATTTTACACACGTGTAACAGGAGAAAGACAAGATCAGGAAAGGGTCCAGGCACTCCTGCAGGCTGCCCCGAAGCACACCTCGGGGTTGATGGGTGGCTGCTGCACACCTGACCGCCCCGCCCCTCACCCCTGACGCCTGGTCCTCCGTCCTCAGGGCACTGTGCCGCGCACAGAGCGGGCACCCCATCCACCGAGGCGGGCAGCTCAGGCCCAGCCGCTCCTGCATCGCAGGCTGCGCCCACCACCTCTGAGGCGCAGGTCCAGACGCCACACACCACGAAATGAATGGAGGTAGGAACGCTGCTCGGAGCCCCGGGCACCGGGGTGCGCAGACTCCAGAACTGTAGGGAGGACCCCGCCCCCGGTCGCTACTCGCCAATCAGCAGGGGCGGCGAGTTTTACGCCCGCCCCCCCCCCACCCCCGGCCGCGCCTTCTGCCAATGAGCGAGGTCCGGGAGACCAGCTGCCGAACCCAGCCCCGCCGGCGCACGCCGCTGTTCGCGTGTCAGGCTCCAAATAAAGTTCGTCCGGGCTTTGAATTTTTTTTTTAAAGCGCCCGCTGCCATCGCGGCCGCCGCGGGCGAGAGCCGCCGAGTCCCCGCCCCGCTACTTCCGGTCCCGCCGCCCGGAGCCGGTGCGGCTGTGAGGGGCCGTGTGTCGCCGCCGCCGGCCGGCCGGGCATGGTGTTGGGTGCCGGGCCCGCCTCGCCTGTCTCGGGGTGCCCAGGTGAGCAGCGCGTGGCCCCGCGGCGGGAGAGGGGCGGCCGCAGGCCTCCGGGCGGCGCCGGTACCGCGGGCGGCGCCGGGGCCGCCTCAGGCCGCGCGCTTCTCACGGCCGGGCGCCGGCGGCGCGGGGCCGGACCGCCTGACTGGGAAAGGGCCGGGGCGCTGGCCGCCGCCGGGCTCAAGGGGCCGCCCGTAGCCAGCGCCTGCTTGTGCCGGCGCCCACACGGCCTCGCTCGCGCCCGCCGTCGCGCGGGAGCCGCGGGCCGCATTGTCCAGAAGGAAACGGAGCCCAAGGTCACCAGCCCGCCGGGGCCGGGGGCAGCGGGACTCGGACGCGGGCCGTCCGACTCCTCCGCCTCGGGAGTCCGGCTAGGCCCGGAGAGCGGCGGGGGTGAGGAGTGGGACTCCCGGCTCGCCAACCCGCCGGTAGCTGCCCGGCGGCTGGGGACGGCCTCGGCTCCTTCGGAGGATTTTACCCGCATGGGGGGCTGAGGGGGGAAGGGTATCTTGGAATGATCCGAACAACAGGTCTTGGATTCTAGACCCGGTTCCTTTGGTGTGTAATCTTGGGTGTGGCCCTGCCCTTCCAGGGCTCAGTTTCCTCATTTGTCACATGAGGGGATGGGCCCTCCCCTGTCTGCAGTCGCTCGGGCCCTGGAGTGGACGCAGGATGGATTGGAGTGGCTCGAGAAGGTTTCTTGGAGGAGATATTGGACCCTGGATAGGAATCTGGTGTCCTGAGGAAGGAATGGGAATACGCGGTGAAGGGAAGGAGGGCACTCCAGACCTGGGAAGGAGGGCACTCCAGACCTGGGTATCATCAGATTAAACAGAAGATTCCAGAAATGGGAAAGCTGATGTTGAGGAGCAGGGAGGAGGGCGGCTTGCAAAGGATTTCTGGGGGGTCAGAAGGGTGGGAGAGACCTTCAGAGACAAATCATCACTGGGCTGGCTGGTGTGTGGCTTGAGGACCTCCCCCCAGATTTGCCTGAACTTCAGGTAGTAGGTAGTGCAGGAGGGGGCATGTTTACTGATGAAAATAAAGGGTTGGGCTCCAAAGGTCGGTCTGCCAACTAAGGTGACTCCCCTGCCAGGTGGGAGGTTTCTGGGCCTTGGCATTCTGAAGGAGGAGGGTACAGTGTGGACATTTTTGTGTCCTGATAAGGGCCTCTTTGGCCAGAGAAGTTGGTTGTCCCCTAGTGACCTGCAGTCCCATCTTTTACTCTTTGAGATTGGGACTTTTCCACAGCAGGAAGATTTGCAAATTTGGAGTTCCTCACTCAGGAGCTGACTGGCTCCTGGTATCCCTCCCTGCACAGGTGACCTGGCCCGTTGTTGCTACTACAGGCAGGAATGCCAAGTAAATATGACTTGATGATGAGACCAGTAATTGCATGCAGGAATCTTCTTTGAACAGCCCGAGAGCAAGTCCCACCCAGAGGAGGAACTAAATGGACTAAACCGGCTGACTGGGACTTGTGGAATAAAGAAACTGAGCATGCTGTTCCGTGCAGCTCATCTTGTCAGCAGAAAGGCTGCACTAACACTGTGTACTTCACAGTGAAGGGGCAGCTCTGGGGCCTTCTATGGGTGAAGCACTGCACAGAAGGAAAGGAGAATCCTGAAGCAACTGTAGGTGTTTGGCAAACTTCTTGACAGTTTGAATAATTCTCTTTGTTCAGATCTCTTTATAGAGAATTAATTTAACAGCTAAGGAAACATTTCCAAATTAGGCCTTGGGTTTATCCCTGCAGTGGCATGCAGTAATAATACAGATGGTGGACAAATAGGTAGTCAGTATACACTTAGATCCTAGAATGCTGGGGGAGTGGGTTAGTGTTCTCTTTGATAGACAACAACACATGAGTATCCTTGTCTTTTATACCTTTCAGTCAGTGCCCCGTCTATTTATTAAGGGCCACAAACTTGAAGATTGCAAGCCAGGAATCCAGCTCTTAGTGGAGTTGAGTATGAGGCATATTATGCCCACAGAGTAGGCTTCAGTGTGGAGTAGTAGGGGTAAAAAAGAATAAGCAGTGGGAAGCCTGGGTGGCTCAGTCAATTGAGCATCTGATCTGTGGCTTCAGCTCAGGTCTTTATCTCAGGGTCTGGGATCCAGCCCCAAGTTGGGCTCCTCACTCAGCAGGGAGTCTGCTTGGGATTGTCTCTCCCTCTCAACACTCTACCCTGCCCCCCCCCACCCCCTGTGCGTGCACACTCTCACTCTTTCAAAAAAAAAAAAAGGCAGAATTCTCAGACTGCAGTGACACAGTGTCTTGGTGTGAGCCTTTGTAAACAAGTCTTGACTTGGACCCTCCAAGTGGGTCCTTCAGGGCAGGCCCTCAGGGAGCTGGGTATAGACCAGGCATGTGCCCTGGCACTTGCTTCTCCATGGGGCTCTTTGTTAGGACTTTCCTAGAGTTCTGCCTATAGAACTCTCTTTACTCATGCTGGGCTTTTTTATTTTTTGCCATATTTGTATTGCCAAGGTCAGCTAGAGGATAAAAACCAATTGGACCTTGTGAAGGATGCTTGTCTTGGTCCATCTTCAGGCAACCCTAACCAGGTGGCAGGACTGATGTGCTCAAATCTGGGTGTGTGGTGGTAGACTTGGCTATGGTGACAAACTCCCTATTGTGATCCCGATCTGTTTAAGGGATTCCTGACAAGATTATTCCAGGTAGGGGCTGAGCAAAAGAACCTGGCTCTGGATGGTGCTTCTGTTTCTGGTAGGTATAGGCTGGAGCCCCTATGGCTGTTTGACTATGCCCACCCCAAGCCCCACCCCGTTGTGAGGGTACCAAACCAATACCTCCCTGCCCTGAGTAAAGCTGAGATGTGTGTTGGTTATGCTCCAGGCTGCTGTGTATGTTCATCTGGGGAGATGGCATGGTCAAGTGATAATGAAGAAACTAATGTTGGTTTGTTTTCACATTTGTGTCCACATTGTTGAGGTATGATTGAAGTACATGAAACTGCACATATTCAAAGTATGCAGTTAGATCAGTTGATGTGTATCTCTATACCCTTAAAACCATCATCACACTCAAAATGTTTGCGAAAACCTTTTGAAAATTTTTTTACTGATGTTTCTGTGGTTACTGCTTCTGGCAACTGAGTGGCCTCATCCAAGCCAGTTCCCGGGCTCCCATCGTCACAGGATCTACATCAGTTTTAAAAAGAAAAAAAAAGAGTGGAACTTGGGGGTTGGAGGGGGAAGTCCTTCCCAGATTTGAAATTTTAGGAGCTTGGAAGGCTAATGTGCAATAGAACCATCTTTTGAAGCATTTAGACCAATGATTCTAAAAGGGATTAGTTGTGTGTTTGTGTGTGGGTCATATAGTATATGGAAGATCATATTCACTAGGTTTCTTTTTTATGGCATAAGTAATAGAAAATAAAATCTGAAAGTCTTTGGAGGAGGGAAAGATACACAGAATAAGATGATATGAGAAGTGAAAAATCTGGGTTAAAAATGGTTAAAAATACCAGTGTAGGAAGCGTATTCTTATTTTAGCTTTCAGTATCTTGGCCTCCAAATAAAAGTTTTGTGTTTGGGTCAAGTTTCTCATTTGGAAGTTTTAGATCGTTTTTCTTTTGAAAACAATCAGAATGGCGTTGAAAGGAAATAATATGAAAGGAACAAAGGAATTATGGGAATATTGGGCTGGTGACCAGTTTTTGTGTTTGGTCTTTATTGTCCTTCATAGTGAGCTTTCAGTGAGTTTTAGGGAATGCCTGAAGCACAGATGGATTGGAAGCAGCCACTGAAGAGAATTTAGTTTGGGGCATTAATTATGACTTAATACTGATCTTTATACTGCCTAAAAAATGTAAATAAGATATAACATAAATAAATGCAAAGATGCTTCTTAAGGTTTCAGCCATACCTTGGTTAGAGGAAGAAGAAAAAGAAAGCATTGCTTTGCTTCTTCCTTCCCAGGGCTGATGCTCCCTTCAGTCTGCAATGGACCAGGCACAAGGGACACCACACACACAGGTGCATGGTCCCCGCAGCAGAGAGGGGCACCCTTAGCTAGAGGACAGGGGTGGGCCAACATGAAACCTGTTGGTGGAGACTCCCCTAGACCACGAGCTCATGGGAGCTTTGTCACCACAGTGTCCCAGGGCTTGGTGCCCAATGAGTGTTAAATGCATGGCTCTCCCTTCTTAAAATTTTTGTGTACTTTAAAAAATTAGACTTACAGAGGATGGCATGGAGATTTCCCAAATTAATTATAAAGGAATGCAGTCTTATGAATGCGCCTTATCTGCTGAATTTTTCTGTGACTTAATTATAGGAAAAAGTCAACCACCTATGGCCTTGTCTTCAATTTCCAGTCATTGTCTAGAGACGTGTCCATAACCCTGCCTTTGGTCTGTTTCAGGGTAAAGGCAGCAGTAATGCTGACGCTGGCAAGCAAACTGAAGCGGGAGGACGGTCTCAAAGGGTCCCGGACATCAGCCACGGCCTCCGACTCCACTCGGAGAGTGTCTGTGAGAGACAGGCTGCTTGTTAAAGGTAATGTAATCCTTGTGAGCTGATGTCTCTCCTGTAACAAAATGAACTCTGACTGGAGGCTCTTTGGAGATATGAAGCACCCATTTGCTGAGTAGGAATACCTATTTGAAAATATCTAAAAATGTAATTGCCTATATAGCTTTCAAAGACTTTGCACTATGGGAATACTGAGGACAAGAAAATGTGGTACGGCTTACACACTTCGAATATGCTCTATAGGGGCTGCCAGAATGCCTGTGGGAGGACTCTGGTACTCTGGTCTCAGTGCTGTCAATGTCTGGCTGGTTGTGGGCTGGGAGTGGGGAGGGGGCGTGTATCTTCCTTTCTTGTGCTCAGTCCCAAGGAGTTCCAGACTCCCTCTCTTAACACCTCAGCACAAGTTTCTGGTCTGTAAAGGGAGAGAGTGGAATTCAATAATCTCTAGGATCCTTCCGTACCATATTCAAGTCACAGCCTGAAGAGAGTCTGTACAAAATTAGTTCCCTTCACAGAATTAATAACTGAGTGTCCTAGAGCTGTAGTCTTTGGAGAAGGGTTTTTGTAGTGTGTGAATGTGCATGCGTTTGTATGGCATTTTTGCATTCATTCATTAATCAAACTTCTAACTGTCAAGTGCAAAGGCAATTTCCTGGGGTCATGAGGACTACAGAATAGGAGGAAGACAGAGTTCCTGCCTTAAGGAGCTTAGAATTTGCAGCACTTTCTACTTTATGGCATGTGTCTACATTTCTTAAGTGTAAAGGAGCTAGGAAGCAATGAGCTTTACAGTTGGTTAGGACTGCCTGTTTTCATGTTGTATCAGGTAGACACCATGAGTTGGCTGGCATCTGTGTGTCCTGAAACAGACATAACGGCAGAAGAGCTAGTGTGGGAGGATGCACTGTTTATCCTTCTCGGGAACAAGGCACTGCTGAGCTTGGCAGGAGTGGCACCAGGAAGGCATCAGCTTTAGGGAGTCTAATGTGGTGCGCTCTTCCTTATTCTTTCTGCCCCTGAATCTGGCCTTGGCTCTGGTTTATCTAGCCTGATGGATGATTGACTAATGATGGAGTAAGAATCATTTCTTAGGTTTTGACATTACCAACTATGTCAGACTAAATTCATAATTTGTGATGGCACTGCAGGGGTCAAGAGGGTGGGACATGAGCTACAGCTCCTCGCTTAGATGGTCCTGATACAACTTGAGTCTCTTTCCCAGATGCTGGCTCGAGGGTTCCATCTGTGGAGGAAGCCAGGATCCAAGCAAGCTGGGGAAGGGGTTTGATGTGATGTCATGGTCCTTAAGTGGAGGGTGTTTAGTGCCCCGGAGCTACAGTGAGGAAGGCCCAGGTAGTAGCTGTGGAGGAGCAGGTGGAAGCAGCAAGTAGGCTGTCCTCTGTCTTCTTCACTATGTCCTTGTCGTGGTTAACAGCTTTTGTACACAGGGCACTTGGAACCAGGCCCTCCTTTGGACACTTTATAGGACACTTCTTGTTTGACTTTTGCTCAGCCTTGCCAGGTGGGTGGTTCATTTTGGAGCTAAAGGACTGAGACTCAGAAAGGTTAAGAAATGTGCCCAGATTATAACTTTTTTGTAGCAGCACAGCCAGACCCACATTCGGGGGGGGGGGTAGGCTCTAGGGGAGCAGACCCAACAAGCAGAAACTGAATGAGCAGAACAGAAGGGCACGTCCACTGAAGAGAGCATTCAAGGAGGTTCGGAGGCTTCTGCACATGTCCACCCTGCTCAGGGATTCTCCTGGCAGCTCTCAAATGGCTCTAGGGCCTGATGCAGCCCTGGGGAGCCCATGGAGGCTCATAAAGCTGGACTCCGCCCCCGCTCCCAGGACAGATGTCTTTGGCTGGGTTTACAGGGCCTTGATAAGGTCCTTAGATTTTGTGAGACTCATCAGAGAGAGAGGTGCAAAACTACCTTGTGGGGCCACCTGTTTCCATCCTCCCAGGGAACTGGTGATGATCAGGTTTCTGGGGTAGTTGTAGGCAGCAGGGCTCAGTGTAACACACACCTCATGTGGCCTGCTCCCTCTTGCCTCAGGGGACTGTTGGACCAGGCTGGGCTAGCTGAGTGGTGAGCAGTTTGGGCATTTGGGGAGTGTGGGTAGAGAGCCAGGGTGGGCCTGGCCTGAGAGAGGGGGCTGTGAAGAGCAGACGTGTAATGAAGGATGCTCTGATGGTCCGTGAATGCCCGATCTGCACCTAGAGCACTCCTTTGCTTGGCTGTTTTTGGGGGATGTCTTCATTCTGGGGATTTCGGATGGCAGAAGTGTGTGGAGTCCAAGAGTCCATGGCCTTGTGGGGCACTTGAGGGGTGATCATGGTGAAGTTCTTTCTAGAGAATGTCCCCTTTGGGAACTTGGAGAGAAGTTGGATGTCTGAGTTCAACAAGATTGCTATAGTCAGCACTGTCCTCCTGGTCTGTGGCTTTGGCTTATGTGGGAATGTTACTCATGATGATCAATAGTTTGTAGAAAAGTGTGTTAATATGTCTTGGGATTCAGTGCCATAGGCTGAATTCCTAGGATTGGGGAATTGGTATCAGGATAGTTAAAAATGAGTATCCCTGGGACTGTCACCTATGGAGGGAGGTGAAGGACTCAGGAACAGGCAGAGCAAGAAATCAAGCTCTGGGGAAGGCCCCAGACAGCTTCTGCTTTGGGCAAGCATAGCCTTCAGAGCAGTACCCAGTCAAGTGAGATGGTCAGGTTTTCCTGCTCTGCATGAATCAGTTGCCAGAGGGGCTTCCCTGAGAGGAGTGAGGAGCCCGGGGTGAGGGGGTCTGTGCAACCTACACAGTCCTGGAAGGACTGAGAGCTGAAGGCCATCTGCTGAGAACCCTGTGAAGGTCTGAGGAGGCAGGGAAGGCTATGTATCCCATGGCCCAAAGGTACGGGATCTGGCTTGGTGCAGATGGCAATAGGGTTGAGCTGATAGATGGGGGAGATTGGAGGTTGGCAGGGACAGTTGGTGCTAACGGTGAGGGCCGGTAGTGGCTGCAGAGATGTAGCTCCTGTTCCTTTTCTTGCCTTTGGAAGGCTGGAATCCATTGTCCATGGAAAAACCATAGCTTACCTTGGAGCAGCTGGCTGGGGGAGGCCTCTGCTGTGCCGGTACCTTGGTCACAACAGCTTTTCATTTGCACCCCTTAGGTAACTCAGGGACATCCTCCAGACTGGAACTGGAAGGATGCTTGTAGCAGCAGTCCCTGGAGGGTGTGGAATAATCGAGTGTTTCTGGACTAGGACTGAGGGCTGCTGTCTGCCCTGAATCCTAGGAGCTGGGGTCACTGGAGAGAGATCTGTGCAGGTATGGTCCTAACTGGGGAGCTATCACCAGTGTTTTTAATCACAGGGCAGATGGTGCTGAGTTCCTGGTGGACCTTTGTGGGGCCACTGAGCCCATGAAAGTTCTAAGTCTGACGGTGCACCCTACCTGCCAAAAAAGCATAGCAGGGTCTTAGCTAGCCCAAGCTTGGCACTTTTTGTATAATGGGATCGTGTGTGTCTTCTTTCATTTCTTCGTTCAGCAGGCATTTGAATATCCCTGCTGTGTGCCAGCCTATTGCTAGTGATCCCTAAAGATCCCAGAGGGCTCCAGGCACCCTGGCAGGACCCTTTCACCTCTATTAGTCTTTGTTAAATGTGGAGACTTGGATTGAGCTGAATTCAGGGCCAGTTCTGGAATTAGGGGAGTAAGAGGGAATGAATCTGTGTGTGCCTTTATCCATCCCAGTCCTCACATCTCAGGTGGTTCCTGGCATTCTGGGGGTGTGGTATGTGGCCCTCCGTGCTCCAGGCCTGGCTGCCCACCTACATTTGCTTCCCGGTGTCCAGGGTGCAGGTGCCTCCTTGGGTCAGCTGCTGTGTCCACATGAGCAGTCATGGGATGGGATAGGAAGGGCCCTATTCCGATGGAGTTCCTGGAAGAATGGGGGAAAGAGAACCATTTATTGTTCTCCAGAGCTGCTTTCTCTGTGCCAGGCCCTGCCCAGGACTCAGAGGGTGGGCTCAGGGGCTTGCCATGCTGGCAGAATATTCAGAGCACTTAGCAGCATTACAGTATGTATTTTTAAAAACCTGAAGAGTAGGGCACCTAGGTGGCTCAGTGGGTTAAAGCCTCTGCCTTCGGCTAAGATCATTATCTCGGGTCATGGAATTGAGACCCACGTTGGGCTCTCTGCTCAGTGAGGAGCCTGCTTCCCTCTCTCTCTCTGCCTGCCTGCCTACTTGTGATCTCTCTTTCTGTCAAATAAATAAATAAAATCTTAAAAAAAAACCCACAAAAACCAAACCTGAAGGGTGCCTGGCTGGCTCAGTTGGTAGAGCTCATGACTCTTGATCTCGGGGTTGTGAGTTTGAGCCCCATGTTGGGTGTAGAGCTTACTTAACATAAAATCTTAAAAGATAGTAAAAATAAAAATAAAAAATAATAGCTGGAACAGTGTGGCCCAGAGAAGAAGAATCCTGGTAAAATGGAGCTAAGGCAGCTGGCTCCAAGGTTAACCTTTTAAAAAGGCTTTGTTGAAGGGTTAACTACCAGTCAGATTGCCCAGGAAGCTTGGTGGCCCCACTTAGGTGTACCTCGTAGCCCAGTAAGGCAAGGACGATTGTGGAAGACAGACGAGGTTTCAAGTTGGCCTCGTCAGATCATGTTGAAAGTACGGGTGGCATGAGGCCTTGAGTTCCATTCACATTGGTACGCTGTCTCTGCTGTAGCAGCTCTGCTGGTTTTCAGGGTTACAGCCTTGCTCCCTCAGAGTGTGGAAGGGCGCTGTGAGTGCTCTGGGCCTAGCCTGAGTAGGAGGGCTGATTTGAGGCTCCATAATGTCCTTAGTCCTCTGCTCTGTGGAGGGACTATTACCCTAGTTCATGTGTCTCCCCGATAAGGGTACTGTGCATGGATGCTGAAACTGCAGAAGGGGTACTTAATGTATGAAGACAGGCGGGAAGCTAAGAGAGAAAGTTCCAGTCAAATCTAAGAGAGTGTTCAGGTGGAAGGAGGTAATCGAGTCTTATGGGAAGTAGCTGCATCTCTCCCTGGGTGGAATGGCACAGCGGTCCTGCCCCATGGGGCTTGGAGCTGGCTCTTGCCAAGAGCCATCATCTGTGTCTCTGATTAGCTCTTTGTCTTAGCTCAGATTCCCATAGGCAGATACTATAGATTGAGCGGCTCCAGCAACACATGTTTATTCTCATGGTCCTAAAGGCTGGGGACTCCCAAGATCAGGGCATCAGCAGATTTAGTTCCTGGTGAGGACCCCTTCCTGGCCAGCAAGCACCGGGTATCTCTTACAAGGGTAGTTATCCCGCCGTGAAGGCCCACCCTCATGACTTCTAATGCTGACCACCTCCCAAAGGCCCCATCTCCTAATATCATCACATGGGGGCGGGGCAGGGGCAGGGCTTCAACATAGGAACTTTGAGGGAACACAGCCCCTTCCACAGCCCCTTTGGAATGCGTTGGGCCAGCTACACAAGGGGAAAAGCTTCTCACATCTCAGGACAGGCACACCAGGAGCTTGGGCAGCTTGCTGGCGAGAGTACTTATTTGTTAAGTGTTTCCTGAGCACCCTGTGTGTGCCAAGCCCAGGGCCAAGTACCAGGGTTTGGGGGCTGGGTCAGACTATACATTCCTTGCCCTGAAGAACGCGCAGATTTGACGGGCAGCCAGTGTAGAAACAACAAGAGCATTGTGTTGTGAGGAGCCTGTGGCAGAAAATGGAGATGTGTCGTGTGGGGGCCACTGTGGTCATTGGGCGGATTTTGTAATCTGATATCTAAGGGCAGTCGTGCTTCAAGTGGGCTCTGTGGTTTGCTCTTTAGTTAGAAAGGAAAAGAGTCTAATTTCTCAGAAGGAAGTTGTGCAGCCTCGGAATTGTGCAAGGTGCCCCCCAGAAAGGCTGGGCCGCTGAGGGGTAGAGGTGTTAGCATCTTGGAACAGGCGAGACTTTAGCAGGTTAAAAATACCCGAACTTCTTGCTATTTTACAGGGAGGGGTTGTGTCCTGCAGGCAGTGAGGTCACGCAGAGAAGGGCTGCTGCTTTGCAAAGAGGCCTCTCAGGCATATGAAGCAATTCGCTTGTTTCTTTGGCCATAGACTTGTACCTGGATTCTAAGGCGATAGCTACTGATATTAATGATTACCATCATTTGAAGTGTAGAGAAACTGTGTGTCATTTGTGACAACGCCATGAGGGTATGTGGCTCTTTTATCTTCTGCACTGGACTGAACTGAAGTGCTGAGTATCTTTACTGAAAGTCTTGTGCTCCCAAGATTGTATTTCTTGCCTGCTCTTGGACCCAAAGCCTGCGGAGGCCCTGACTGTGGTGGGGCTCTGCTGGCCCTTGTCCACTCCCCTTGACTAACACTGTACCTGGAAATGCAAGCATAAGCTCATCTTTGGACTTGAATTCTAGACGATAAAGTGAAGTTATTAAATCCATCTGTGTAAATAGCTGTGTGTGGGTATTTTAACACGGCCAAGTAGCTTGTAGCAGTTTCTGATACCTGGGGAGAGTAAGAACTTCAGAGCCCTAGATCCCCCATCAGACTTCTGGTGGGATGGATCTGTGTAGGACAAGCAGTGTGAAAAGCTCAGCAGGTACTGAATTAAGGGGATGAATGCACAACTGCAGGTTTTACTAAAAATTACTGAATCGTACACTAAAAGTGGGTCTATTTTATAGAAAATTGTACCTTACCACAGCTATTTTTTAAAGAGGGGGTGCAGCAAAAGACTCCCAAGGTGAGTGATGTGCAGGTAGGGCAGAGATTCCCTGCACAGCAGTCAGGCTTCCTGGGGACATAAGCCTCTTGCCCCCTGTCCCATCCCTTTGGTGCAGGGGTCTGTTCTGTTGCTTGGTCACCACCACACCCTTGGTCAGTGCTTTGCTGTCCTCTTGTGTCGTAACCTCCCTCTTCCCCATCTTTTGGCAGGAGACAGTCTTCTCAAACATTCTGCTTCTGTTTTGTGGCCCCTTCTCCTCAAATCCTCTGAGCATGTTTTCATTTCACTAGTTGTTCCTTGAAACTGGACTCCCAGAGTTCTCCCAGCTGTGGACGGGACAGACTTGCCAGGGAAAGCCAGTTCTAACGTCGGTCTCTCAAAACAAGGGCCCCCAAAGACAGTTTTTTCTGTTTTTACCAGCAAGCTAAATAATGCTATAATAAAAGACACAAATGCATGTAGTTGAAAAACGTACAGTTCATATAGGGAACATTTATTTTAAAGTGATTAATGAATGAGTCATTTGATAAAATACGGGCTTTTTTGATAAAACAAATGCTTGTGTGAGCTGCTAGAGGAGAGCATGGCTCTGGGCAGCGTCAGAGCGCTAGCACTGTGGTCTCGGCCCCCCTTGGCCGCACGCTGTTGTCTTTAGTGAGTGCCCTGCTCCAAGGAAGGGTGAGAATGCACGCGCCAGTCAGAAAGACAAAACTAAAGATCACTGTGGTCATTAGAAGAATAATAATCAGTTCATAGGATTCTTAAATATGTTCAGTTTTGTTAAGTGACTGTATTTTAAATGTACTACAACACAAAGCAGCCAAGAAAACCGGCTTCCCAGGCTTGCACATCATCACAGACTTGTTCCTTTTCTAGTCACACAGCAAGAGGATAACTGTCACTCCTCTCCTGGTGCCCTGCTCCACTGAAGAGACCTGCTCTTTGTCTCTCCCAGGCAAGAGCATCGGGTAGAGCCCTGTAGCCCACATGGCACTGTTGCATTCCCCGACCCCTCCCTCCTCTGCCCCACTGCAACTTTCTGAGCCCCCATTCTAAATACCTGGAACCCAGAGCCAACTCAGTTAGTGGGCTGCCTGTCTGTACCCAGATTCTCAAATGGCTGCTATTACAGGTCTGGAGTCTCTTAAATCCTTGGCCCCGAAGTGGAGCTATCTGCCAGTCTTCCCACTAATGCGTTAAGTATTCAGCTGTGCCACATGATGGCCTCTTGCCCTCTCCTGCCCACCACTCCGTACTTGATGTGAAGGAATTGAGGAATTGTCGTATCTACTGCTTGTATATTTTGACCACCCATTTGCTTCTTAGTTTTTTGTAATCTGGTTTCCATCCTGTCACCTGCCTTCCTGCTGTTTGTAGTGCCCTCAGCAATGTCTAATCCACATGGGATGGCCTTGACTGGGTCCTCATTTCCCTGGATCAGTCTGTCCCCTGAGTCACTGTGTTCCCCATGTGTCTCCTATTTTTCCACCTTTTTTCATGAGGGACTCCCTTGCTTTTGTCTTCTACTCTGCCACACTTCATTCTTTTCACTAGTCTCCTCTCTGTCAGTCTCATCTCTGCGGGGACTCCTCGGCCCTAGCCACGCACCCAGATTTCAGCTTCCTCCTCCCAGGACTTCCCAGCATGTCAGCCCTCTGCCATCTCTGACCCTCCTGCCCCTCACAGCTGGCAGATCCTTTTGTCCTCCATGCGCTCAGGCACCACAACCCTCCCTGCCTTTGCTAGGCCTTTGCTGTCTTGCAGAGTGCCCATCTCACAGATCACTGACCTCTGCTTTGCCCTTTCTAAAATTGTCCTCTTGAGGAAAGTTTGGAAGCTTGTTCAGAAGTGTCCCTCTGCTCCTTACTGCTGCAGATTTAAGTTGAGACTCCTAAGCTGGGCACTCAAGGCCCTCCGAGATCCTGGCCCTGTTTTTCCTCCTTGTTTCCTGTTGCTCTCTTGCTTCGTACCCATTGCTCTGGCTGCATTGTGTGCCTTCTGGTTTCTGTGCTTGTCTGTGTTCGGTGCTTTTGCACATCACTAACTTAGCTTCGAGAAATGCATTCTTCTTCTGCTGCTGGCCTTCATACTATTTACTCTTTAAAGCCTGGCCCATAGACCTCCTTTTTCTAGTCTCCACAGCTGGGAGCAATCTTTGTGCTCCCAGAACCCCAGAGCACATTCTGTTATGTCTGAGACACAACTGATTTGCCTGCCCACTTATTTCTGGGTGCCCCCAGACCTCAGCTCTTAATAGTCATAGTGGTGGGGGGTTGCGGCTTTGTCCTGGCCAAGGGGTGTGGGGCTTAAACACTGAATGAGTGATGACTCAAAGGGCCAAGGCTCCAAGCCCCCCTTTCTGGGGCCATAAGCAAGATGTTAACAGATAGCTGGATAACAGCACAGCCTGGGGCCCCGGCAGGAGGCAGAGTTTTCTCTCACTGGAGAAGTTCAAGCTCACACAGGGTGAGCCGCAGGGGAAGACAGGTCTAAAAGAACTGGAAGAGACATGTAAGTCACATTCCAAGGGCAGCAGTTCTGCTATGCGGGGGAAGAAGACTTTCAAAAACACTTTAGTGACTGGTTTACCTGTGGGTGATTTGTGAATTTTGAAATGATTTTCGTTTATACTAAGTACATTTTCAAGGGCCTGTGACTGTACTTACTGGCATCCTACAGGTACCTTTGTGTCTTTGAAACAATTCCATGGCTTAACGTCTAAACATCAGACCCAGGGTAGGTGTTAGTTACTTTGGTCCCTTTCGTTCCTCAGCATCGGGGAAGAAGTTGCCAGTTTAGAGCTGGTGCTTTTATGTGGAGGCGTGACTGATATTAACAATAGTCTTTTTGTTTCCACAGAGGTTGCGGAGCTTGAAGCTAATTTACCTTGTAAGTATAGCATCCCACCCAGACAGTAAGTGCTGCAAAGTCATTGCATGGAGAAGCTTTTTTTTTTTTTCATGTTTTAATAACCTTGCATAGCCCAAAGCCTGGTTTTCCTGTGTGTTGGGAGTAAGTTTTAATTTTGTGCAGACAGGTAGCAGAATTTTGTCGAGGCTCAGGTGAGAGTGAGATATTTACCAGGAGAGGGGACGGGGCTGGGTTTCATATTTGTTCCACAGTGTTTTGTCCTGTGTCCTCTTTGAGCGAAAAGATCTATAAATCAGTGACAGATGGTCCTGTTTTCATGAGTGTCAGTACCACCTTTTTGGTCCAGAAGGTGCTTGCCTGTAATGCATCTCTATGCATGAGCTGGGGTGACTACACCCGTTATGTCACCAGGTGTCCTCACTTTGGTCCTTCCCGCTTGGACACACAGACCCACTGTGCAGTTCTCATTCGTGAGCAAGTTCGCTTACTGGGCAGTTAGCTTGTGTGAGGTGTCAGAGGGTTGCTTTTCTTTTCCTATTATTAATCCCTTGCCAAATTTTAGTAATACCATTAAAGCCTGAACGTTTTGGCCATTTTAGTATTTTTTAAAAATTAGAACTTTTTATCATCATGTTTGGTTAAAAATAGTTCTGAGGCTGAGGATGTTTATCACTGTGAGTGAGATGTTTATATGTGGGTCTCCTGGTCTGGGTGAATACTCTAGAGAGCTTGGTCTCTCCGGCCCACCTGATCCAGAGAAGAGAGGGCCCGTTCCTGCCACTAACTGCAGTTAGAAGGGTGATAGTGGGTGTGACCTTAAGTGGTTGTACAATCATTTGTTAAGGGTAAGTACACATTTTTTTTTGAAAATTATTTTTAATGTGTGCTATCTATCTATGGGAATGGTGGGTTGTGATATTAAATAGGTTTCTTAGTGTGGGTCTCAGTCAAAATGTCTTTAATGTCTTAAAAATCCCTGAATTGCTTGATCTCAAAGTTTTCTTCTAGTCAGAACTGGAAGGAAGTGTTTTGGGGTTCTCGTAAAGGGTTTATATGTACATATATTTATACACACATGCATATATGTAATCAAGACCACAAAAACTTACTACTTTCACACAGTTCATTTTGTCCTCAAATAGGAGTCTTACTGAAATTGTTGGTTTTTAACCCATAGAGAATATTTTTAACCTTCTCTGAAATTTTGGTTTGAGAACAGTTAAACTTTGGGGGGACACCTCGCTGGCTCATTCGGGGGAGCATATGCTCTTGAGCACAAGGTCATGAGTGCAAGCTCCATGCTAGGCAGGGAGCCTACTTTAAAAAAAAAAAATGCAAAAACAAACTGTGTAATTGGTTTTCAAACCAGGATTTTAACTAAACACCTTAGGTTTGAAAGACATCTCCCTAGCATTTCTGGCTCAAGTATCTGATTAAAGAGACCACATGCTATCTGTTTCTTCTCACTTTCTCCCTGCCCTCTGTGCTATCAGCGTAGGAGAAGTCTAAATAAGTTTATAAAAGGAAGCCATGCTTTCCAAAAGTACGCAACTCATTATTCTAAAGAGAAAAGAAGAAGCCACCAAAAAAGAAATCTCTAGTATCTTATCTAGTATTAATAATATCTCTAAAACATTAACAAGAAAAACAAAATACCTTGCTATGTAGCAGTGCTACTTAACAGCCATTCAGAACTTGTTTGGAGCTGTGTATATGCAAGTTCAGAGACATTTCTCTGTTGGCAAAAAATACCTCTTTCAGATAGATGGAATTATAAGATGTTAGCCCATGCTTGCAGACAGAGGAAAAGCTTTGAACTAAAACAAAACCTGTCTCTTAATTTTTTGTTGTTGTTAAGACTTTTTTGAGCTTTAAAATGTTTGGTTCTTTTCAGTACTTGTATTGATTGTTAATCTCCCTTGGTAACTTCTTTATTATTGGGGGGCCAATCTGTTCTAGAAGGATGGATTTCTGTTTATCCTGAAATGAAGGAGAATGCCAAGTATGAAAACAAAGGAATGTTGCCGACTTCTGCCAATCAGTGAGACATTCCCTAAGCCCTTGTCCTGCATTTCTGTTGCTTGGATCTTTTTTTTTTTTTTTTTTAAGCTTTTTTTTATTTATTAATTTGACAGAGAGAAATCACAAGTAGATGGAGAGGCAGCCAGAGAGAGAGAGAGAGAGATAGGGAAGCAGGCTCCCTGCTGAGCAGAGAGCCCGATGCGGGACTCGATCCCAGGACCCTGAGATCATGACCTGAGCTGAAGGCAGCGGCTTAACCCACTGAGCCACCCAGGTGCCCCCTGTTGCTTGGATCTTACTGGAAAGACAGCATTTCTCATTTCAAGTCATGATTAAGAGAAACGGGGGCGCTTGGGTGGCTAAGTGGGTTAAGCCTCTGCCTGCAGCTCAGGTCATGATCTCAGGGACTTGGGATCAAGCCCTGCATAGGGCTCTCTGCACAGCAGGGAGCCTGCCCCCCCCCCCACCGCCTGCCTCTCTGCCTACTCATGATCTCTGTCTGTTGAATAAATAAATAACAATCTTAAAAAAAAAAAAGATTAAGAGAAATGAAGCCCATATACTATTCACATATGTGGTTCAGGCAGAAGTCTTGAACTTCATGGCTTCCGGCTTCATTATTTATAAAATTAAAAATGTGACAATGTAATCTCTAAGATCCCTTCTTACTCTTCTAGATTAAGTTACCTTTTATTCTACAATGATTTTCTGAGGGATTGGCAAAAAAAAAAAATAATAAAAGCCCTATTAATAGTTCTGTGTGGTTTTTATGCCTCATGCCTGGCATGTTCATGAAGTAGTGAACATGTGGTGTGGTATAGGGAGAAGAGTCATGAACTCATCTTTAATTTGGGAACAAACCTTCTGTTGATAACCTGTGTGATCCTGGGCTGGTCGCTGAACCTCTTTGGATCTTTGTGTTACTTCATGCTTAAGGACATTGAACTAGATGATCTCTAAGAGCCATATCTAAGTCTAATTTGAATCGTCCTATTTTGATGAAATTTCATACCATTGTAAAACTAGACAAATATTTTCAGTGGTGGGACTTGTAAAGAATAAAGTCAGAAAGTGACCCAAGGAGTTTAGAATATTTTCTGAGTTTATAGAATAATAGACAATTTCTACATATATTCATCCCCAATTTAGTGGCTATTTATTCCTTGTGTATTTACCATTCTTTGGTATCATTTGTTTGAAGGAAACAGATTTAGCCAGCTGCTCTGTCGTGCCACTAGCCCTTAGCTCTTTTCCCTGTGAGAATGCCTTGTCCTGATTCCCCAGACCCCTTCGGATGTGGTGCATTGGACGTAGGGCGTTGCCCTCTGAGCAGAGTGTTATTTCACCAACAAAGCAAACTTAGCTACCATTTGGTCTGTGGAGACATTTTCCCCCTCCTTTTTAATGCCATGGTAAGCTCTAGGTGTGAGTTAACTTCATGGGCACCCTTCTTTTGAACTTCAGTTTACTGTGGTGGGCGTGAATAAGGATGGTGGTGGGTGAATAGCCCAGAAGTTTGGCCTGGGTTCTTCTGGTTTTGCCTTGTTTAGTTTGCCTTACTCACATGTGTTCATCTCCTTGAGATGTGGTTTTCTCTTTTCAAAGTAAACTAGCATAATTCTTGAAGTTAATGGAAAGACCTCAATTTTTAGTGACTGTTTAAAAGTTGAAAGAAACCATCTCAATTTGGAATTAGCAAATAAAAGACTATATGGCAAAAATCACTGGTTTGCAATTTTAGCACAGTGGCACAAATATTTGTCAAACCAAGAGCAAGGCAGCATCTACAAACTCCTCCTTCAACTCCATATGTATATTTCAAGGTCAGCCTCATAAGGACTGCTGCTCGCTCTCAGACCTTCCTGATGTGCTGTTTCTTTTGCAGGTACATGTAAGGTGCATTTTCCTGATCCAAACAAGCTACATTGCTTTCAGCTAACTGTAACCCCAGGTAATACTCTTATATACTTAAGTGTTAAAGTGATTTTTCAGACAGCAAAGCTGAAAGGCTGCCCAAATCTAGAACCTTTGGCTCGATTTATCCTCTCACTTTTGAAAGTGATGACAGTTACAACTATTCCACACGAAGACAAGATAAGTGCTTTGCAGTCAAGAAAGCTGAATACAGGGAATCTGTGGCATTCGGTGTATACTTGGAAATGAAGTATAGCTTTAATTACTGGAGTGAAGGGCCACAGAAGCTATTAGTATGGTGAAGAGTGTGGGCTTTGAAATCATAACTGGGTTCTGATCCTGCTCTGCCATTTCATGGCAGTGTGGTCATGGTTCATTTGCCTCTTTGTACAGCCCACCCAGCTAGAAAGTGGGGCCCAAATAGAACCTATCTCACAGGACACTTATGATGATTAAATAGATAATGGGTGTGAAGCATTTCAGCCCAGGGTCTGGCACAGGGAGGTAAGCAGATTACCAGCTGTCCTCATTAGGACTGGTAAGTCTCCAAGCTCCAGGTGCCCTGGGGCAGTAACCTGTCCCTCCTTGATCGGACCAGACAGCAAGATGGAGGACTTGGGTTTTATCTTGCCACAGTTCAGCTTTGAATGTTGCAGAGTATAGCCTGGCATGGACCACCGGTGTTTATGTTGGGCAGAGGGTGCTATGCTGTGGGCAGCCGGTACTGCTGTGGGGTAGGTGGGGTAGGCTGTGGAGGAAATGGAGGGTGTTATTTTATTTGGGGGATGAAACGGGAATAAACAATTGAGAATAATGAATCACTAGCTAATTAGAAAGTGCAAGAGAATACAGAATTTCAGTAGGCGATAATGAACCCACAAATAAGACCTGACAATTGTCTCCCTGCAGGTAGGATGGATTATTTTCTGTGGAAGATGTTTTATAGTAACAGGAGAAATCCCATTTTCAAAATGTGCTTGAAAACTTAAAAACTCATTTAGCCTGTGTAGTGGTTCTACAGACATATCCAGACATGTCCTTAAACCCAATCTGGTACCATTTACACTAGGAAGACACCAGGAGGGAGTTAATATCAGAGCACAGCTGGTGGAGGTGGGGCGTTGCACGCGCCTGACGTCGAGAGATAACCATAGCTCAGGACTTTAAGCTAGGAAGTGATGAAAATTGTAACCATTCTTTGGCCACCTTCATAAAACATGGTGCATTGTGCTGTTTTTAGCAAGGGATATTGAGCACTTTAATATTCCTTGGTGACTCAGGGTCACCATTCCGAACATCATTTACTATTACTGCTGAGTAATGCAGAATATTTTCAGAAATTATTGTGGTGGTTGAGATTGGTTCTGTGTGTACTAAGTGGTCTTAGACTGTGTGCAGTAAACGTGTTTACTTCCCTCTGCCTTTCTAGGGCATTTTCAGTGGCTGGTAGAGATTCTTTTGTTCTGCTCCCTGCCGAGGTGTGGGCTCCGTGGGCCTTCCCGGCCACTCAGAGACCTTTTTTGAATTTGCCGGGCTTGTTAACATCTTACATGGGTTTGTGTCAAGTCCACCCTCTGAATAAGAGTTTCTCCTTTTGCTTTTGCTTTTTTTACGGAATTACATGGATGTTATGATTACTGAGATTATGACACCATCTTCTATGTTCTTACTGTTCTTGAAAGTGGACCACAGTTGCTGTTGTTTTGATATTCACTGTTGCATCAAATTAAAAAGTAGCTTGTGTTTTGGTGTCTGTAACTATTTAGTACTTTAGCATTTATATTTGTAATTTGTAATATTTGTATAATCGTGTACATCACGGACACAATTATCACACTGAGCTGTGTGCTCAGCCTGCACTTCCCATGCTGTGGGTATCCATGGTTTGTGGTGGTAGTGTGTCAGAAAGCTGCTGGTTCCTGCCCTTTGTTATTAAGAGAAACATGGCAGAGATCTGCCAGCCCTAAAAATTTGTCTTAAAACAGCTTTTTGGAGTCCTACTCCTCTTAGTATTGGGAAGAAACTGTAGAGACCTGCCTAACTGATAGAAGTTTTAACCAGGCCTGAAGCAGAAGGTTTGGAAAGTGGCACACTAGCAGCCGCCAGTAGTGGACACACTCAGCATTAGTAAGTTCTAGATGTTTGGATGGTCAGAGTGGGAGATCTGTATTGGTAGTTGAAGCTCAAAACTCTTTTTCACATGGCTCCTGGCAAGATAGTTCCTGTTAATACTGGGTAACATTGTCATAGTTTTGTTTTCAGATTGTTTTTGTGCTTAGGAATAAATGTACTCTTTGGAGAAAAGATGGACATGTATTTTGGTGGTAGAGGAAAAGAAAAGAACTGAATTTAAGAGGGGGAAAAGTCTCCACATCAACTCACAAAGTAAGAAAAAATACTAGTAAGTGAAACGAATTGAGAAAAAGCAAACACTTAGAGACTTGCTGAGATACTCCTGGGAATCTTGGTGAAGTTCGAAGGACCCTGTGAAAACCTGTTGCTCAGCTAACTTGGTCGGGGGGGGGGGGGGGTCCCTCAGCCTGCCTCACTGTGACTTGGCAGAGAGGAACAGGGGATTAAATAACAATATTTTTAATTTTAGTTTTTACTTTTTAAGTAGATTTTTACTGAGGTATAAGATAATAAACAATAAAATATACTAATTTGGACTGTATGTAACCACAACCCTAGTAAAGATATTTCCAACATTTCCAAAATTCCCTTTTGCCTCTGCAGGCAATTCCTTGCCCCTGGCTACCCACCCAAAATTCCTTTCTGATTTGTTAGCATAAATGACTTTTGTCAGTTCTTGAATTTCATATGAATGGAATCTTTTATATGTACTCTTTTTCTGGCCTCTTTCATATAAGTTGTTTTAAAATTCACATGTGTTGTATCAGTGGCTTCTTTCTTTTTATTTTATGAGTATGCCATAATTGCTCATTTTCCTATTTGTTGACATTTGAATTCTTTCCAGCTTTTTGCTATTAGGAATACAACTGCTATTAGCATTTTCATACCATCCTTTTTATACTCCTATTTTCACTCGTTCATTCATTTTCTCTTTAATTCCACTTAAAAGTGAAATTTCTGAGTCACAGGAAGATCTTTGTTTAGCTTTTTAAGAACTTTCTGAAGGGGTTGTACTATACACTGACCAGCAATGTATGAGAAATTCCAGTTGTTCTACATATTTCTCAGTATTTGGATATGAATAGTATTTCGATGTGGTTTTAATTTGCCTTTCTCCAGTGCTGGGATTTTAACTGAGATGGTGTTGACTTTATAGATCAGTTCTGTGGGAAATGGCATCTTCACAAGTGAGTCTTGCCATGCATTAGCACGTGAATGTCTCTACTTACTCAGAATTTCCTTACTGTCTCTTAGCAGCGTTTTTGTACTTTCCAGTGTATAGGTCTTGCAAATATAACACCAAGTATTTCTTTTTAAGTGGTTATAAATGGTATTTTTTAAATTTCCGTTTTACTTGTTACTAATTATATAAAAGTACAATTGATTGTTTAATATATTGATTACATGTCCTGTCATCTTGCTAAATTCACTTACTAAATTCTAGTAGTTTCTTTCTTTTTTTTTTTTTTTTTGAAGATTTTATTTATTTATTTGACAGAGCGAGATCACAAGTGGGCAGAGAGGCAGGCAGAGAGAGAGAGGAAGCAGGCTCCTTGCTGAGCAGAGAGCTCGATGTGGGGCTCGATCCAAGTACCCCGGGACCATGACCTGAGCCGAAGGCAGAGGCTTTTAACCCACTGAGCCACCCAGGTGCCCCTAAGTTCTAGTAGCTTCTTAACATATTCTTGGGATTTTTATATCTGTGATCCTTGCATCTGGGGGTGCCTGGGTGGCTTAGTCATTAGGTGTCTACCTTTGGCTCGGGTTCTGGGATCGAGCCCCACATTAGGCTTCCTGCTTAGCGGGAGGTCTGCTTCTTCTCTCCCACTCCCCCTGCTTGTTTTCCTTTTGTTGCTGTCTCTCTGCCAAATAAATAAAATCTTTAAAAAAAAAAAAAAGATCATTGCATCTGTAATAAAGACGTTTTTACTTTCTTACCAGTATGTATGCCTTTAATTTCTTTTTCTTATTGCACTGGCTGTGACCTCCAGTATGATGTTGAATAGAGATGAGAGCACGTCTTTGCCTTGTTCCTAATCCTGGGGGAGAAGCACTTATTACTAACTAAATATGATGTTAGCTCTGGGTTTTTTTAAAAAATATGTCCTTTTCAGGTTGAAGAGTTACCTTTTTTTCCTCATTTGCTGAGAGTTTGTATCATATGTGTTCAGTTCTTTCTAATACTTTTTTCTGCACTAATTGATATGATCATATGATTTTTTTCTCCTTTATTTTGTATGGTAAAATACATTTAAGTTATGAATTGTAAACCAACCTTATATTCCTGCCATAAGCCCCAGTTGGCCGTGATATATTATCCATTTTCTTTCTATTGCTGGATTAAATTTGTTAATATTTTTATATAGAATTTTATGTCCATATTAATGAGGAATGTTGGTTTGTATTTTTCTTTGATTATTTTGTCTGGTTTTGGCATCAGCAATGCTAGCTTGGTAGAATAAATGAAGAAGTGTTCCCTCTTGTTTGCTGAGAGTTTGTATAGGATTGGTATTATTTCTTCCTTAAATTTCTCGTAGAATTCACCAGTTAAATAGTCTGGACCTAGAGTTTTCCTTCTCGAAAGTTTTTACTTTAAAAAATAGATATAGCGTTATTCATCTGTGTTTCTTAAGTCAGCTTTGGTAATTTTTTTCTTCCAAGGAATTTGTCTGTTTCACCTAAACTGTAGAATTTTTGATAATAAAAGTTGTTCAGAATATTCTCTTATTCCACTACTGTATATAAGATCTTTACTGATGTCTCCTTTTTCTTTCCTGATACTGGTAATTTGGGTCTTCTTTTTCTTGATCATGTTAGCTTGAGGTTTATCCAGTTGATCTTTGCAAAGAACTCACTTTTGTTTTTCTCAGTTATTTGTGCATATCATTGATTTCTGTTCTTTATTATTTCATCCCTTATATTTTGGGTTTAATTTGCTTTTTTTTTTTCCTACACCCACCCTTTTGTTAAAAAGATTTTGTTTATTAGAGACCACACAGGCATATGTGCGAGTAGGGGAGGGGCAGAGGGGGAAAGAATCTCAAACAGACTCTGCTGAGCACAGAGCCTAACACAGGACTTGATCTCACCACCCTGAGATCTGACCTGTGCTGAAATCAAGAGTCTGTCACTTAACTTACTGAGCCACCCAGGTGCCCCCTTTTTCTACTTTCTTAAGGTGGAAACAGATCATTGATTTAAAAAATTTTTTCAAAGCAATATTGGTTGAGGTGTAAGTTACATTTTTTAATGCATAATGCTTTTGAGTTTCACCTGTGTTGTAGCATTAGTCAGTATTTTGTATCTCTCTCTTTTTTTTGATGAATGTATTCTATCCTATATGTGTATACAAGTTTATCAGTTCACCGGTGTTTCCACTTTGGAACCATTGTGTGTAAAGCTGCTATAAAAACCTTTGTGTGCAGGTCTTTGCCATTATGTCTTTGTTTCCCCTGGCAATGGAATTACTGGGTCAAGTGATAAGAGCGAGTTTAACTTCATAAGACACTGCTATGTAGTTTTCCAGAGTATAAGTACTGTTTTGCAGTCCTGCTAGCAGTGAATGAGAATTCCATTCACCTCACGTTCTTGCCAACAACTGGTATTGTCATTCTTTTCAATTTTAGCCATTTTGGTGGGTATATATCTCATTGTGACTTTTATTTGCATTTCTCTAGTGACTAACAGTGCTGACCATCTTTTCCTGTGCTTGTTTGCTATTTGTGTATCTTCTTTGTTCAAGTGTCTGTTCAGATATTTTTCCCATTTAAATTAGGTTGCTTCTCTTGTTGTTACTAACTTGTAAGGTTTATGCAACTGGATATAAGTTCTTTATTAAATAACATCTTTTTAATAATGTTACATATATAAAAATTCTGATTAGGGAATTCTGTAGCTGCATTGTAGATCTTGTGTATTTGTGTGTTCACCTAAATTGGTTTCTAAGTGTGTTAGGTTATTTGTGTTTTTTTAATTTGAACATTTAATTTATAAAAACTCCCAAATTGGTACATGACAATAAAAGTGTAGCATACAGTAAGTCATAAAATTCTAATTGTTTTATCTGTTACCCCTATTAATTTGATTAATGCCCCTTTTTAGCTTTGTTTCAGAGTTTTGGACTTACAGAAACTTTCTAAATGTGAAATACAGTAAGATCCTAATTTCTGAACAAAGAAATAATGTTGATAAGCCTGAAATATGGGTTTCTTTTCACCCTTGAACATTTGGAACAACATTTAAATAATTGTGGAGATTTTAAAAGCTATTGAGTTGGAGCAAAATACTGAAGCAGGCCCTTTGC
This sequence comes from Mustela nigripes, assembly GCF_022355385.1. NCBI lineage: Eukaryota > Metazoa > Chordata > Mammalia > Carnivora > Mustelidae > Mustela > Mustela nigripes. Next base: position 43,863,937 of record NC_081559.1, read on the forward strand.
CTTGACCTACACTGCAGTCATTCATGGTTAGCACATCAAGTTTCAGACCCAGAAGGCATACTCTCCCTGGTTGTTTCTAGGTTGACTTTTAATTTTAAGATGTAGATAACCATCATGAAGGGATAATTTTGAAGAGAAACAGACTTTTTTCTGGTGAGGTCTTTTCTTTCAGTTAAACCCTAGAAATAGAGGTGGCAATTCTTCTCTTTTTGTATGTAATAGAAGTACAACGTGAGCTTTTAAGACTATCTGTTACCTGCCTTTGCATTGGCTAACCTTTGTTGGGAAAACATCCACTGCTCTTGTCTTGGCTCATTCCAGACACTACAGGTAAACTTGACACCATCCCACATGTCTGATGCACACTGCTCTTGCGCCAATTTCTTCCCCTCACCTCGCATGAAACTCCAAGGCACATTCTTCCTTGGGACACTCAAGTTTCTTCCAGTGACAGAGAGATGAAATATCTGACTTATTCTTTTTAAAGCTGTTCATTACCATGCCTAATGTATATTCTTACTGTCACCAGTAAACACCCGTGTAATGTATATAAAGCTGTTTAAATGCTGAGCTTTCTGGCGTATTGTAAAAATTGCCAGCACTCTTGGTTTCTTGTCCCATCTGTTAGTCCCTTTTAAGTATCATGGGCTTTTTTTTTTAATCTTTTTCAAAAATCATGTGTAGCAGAGATCTGATTGACAGTTCACTGTTCTGGGGTGTTTTCTGCATTTTGACAAACACAGTGTGTAACCACCAGGGCAGTCTAGGTACAGGATGTTTCTGTCAGCTCAGAAAGGTTCCCTGGCCCCTAGCAGCCATCGCCCCCATCATTGTGCCTTTTCCAGAATGCCGTATAAATGGTCTGAAAGTATGTAGCTTTTGTATCTGGCTTCTTTCACTTAGCACAGTGCTCTCAAGATTCCGCCGTGTGTTGCCCTGTGTCATCGTTCCCATTGGCCGTCACTGAATTTGAAGGTGGAGGAAGAGCCTCTTGAAGCTGGAAACTGAAGGAAACAGAATTTCCCCAGAGCTCCCTGAAAGGAACGCAGCCTTGCCCACTCTCTGATTTTAGCCCCATGCCACCTATTTAGGACTTCTGACCAACAAAAGTTAGTAAATTCGTGTTGTTTAGGCCACTGAGTTTGTGGTGAATTACTGTAGTAATTCACCTACAGCGACCATATAAGCAAATACAGAGCGCTGTGCTTTCTGTGCCCTAAGAGCTCTAAGAAATAAGAGCTCTTGTTTTTTTAAAGTAGTTTTTAGCTTTAGATATTACAGTTTGGTCTGTGATCCATTTTTAGTTCGTTTTCCATATGGTGCAGGAGAAGGGTCTTGTTTCTCTCCTTCTGTTGCTCTCTCGTTGAATGAAGGACATGTTTCCTTCTCTTTCCAGGACAGTGTATGAAGAGTTAGTATCGGTTCTGTACTCAGGGGTAGAATTCTCCAGTCATCGGTAGAATTCACCAGGGAGGTCCTCTAGCTCTGGAATGTTGTCTTTTTTTTGTGGTAACATTTTAAGCATGAATACAGTTTCTTTAGTAGGTGGAGAGCTATTTTGGTTATTCATTCTCAAGTGAGCTTTGGTAATTTATGTCTTTCATGTCTTCCACATTTTCACATTTATTGATGTAAAGTTGTTCTTAATATCTTGCCCTATAAAATTCTGTGGAGTCTGTGTGATATCACACTTCTTTAATTCCTATTGAAAATGTTTTCTTTTTTCTTGATCAGGTTAGCTAGAAGATCATTGGTTTTAGTCTCTGCAGAGAACCAGCTTTTGGTTGCACTGATTTTCCCCTAACATATTTTTTTTTCTTGCTCATATCTTTATTATCTTCCTTCGGCTTATTTTCAGTTTAATTCTTCTTTTTCTGGTTCTGAAGGTGGAAGCTTAGACAGATAACAAGATATTTCCCACCCCAGCCTTCATTTTCTACTTTTCATGTCTCCTCTACGTATGTTGTAACCCAGCTTTAGACAGTCTGCTCTTTCTGTGTTTACCAACATACTAACTGCCAGTGACCTTCACTCCTTGTGGTAGGTCTGAGTTTCCTGTTACTTTCCTTCTGCTGAAAAACACCTTTGGGTTCGTCTGTAGTGCAGCCCTGCTGGTGACGGTTTCAGCATCACTTTCCTGCTGCCTGCTGAGTTACTGCTGATTCTTTGTTCAACGTTATGTGATGTGCCTTTTATTCTCTGGTTGCTTTTAAGAGTCTCTTTACCACATTTTTAGCAGTTATGTGCTTTGATGTGGTTGTTGACCTCACCTGGGCTTGTTGAGCTTGCTGGATTTGTGAGTTTAGTTTTCACGAAACTTAGAAATAATTTGATCAACATTTCTTTAAATATTTTTTCTGAAACCCCTTCTTGGAACTCTGGCATATATATTACCTCGGCATGGAAACTATACCTTCATTGGGTCACAAGTTTTTAGCTTTGTTCACTTTTTTCTCTGCTTCGTGGTGGGTAATTCCTATTTCTGCAGGGTCTGATTTACTATGCACCATATCCAGTGAAATTTTCATTTCAGATACTATTTTTTTTTACCTGTTGATGTTTTATTTGCTTCTTTTTCATCGTTACTGCTTCTTTCCTTGTGTTATGCCTGTGGTTTCCTCTAAATCTCACCCTCTTTTCATGACAGCTGACTCTGTCTATCTGCGGCTCCTTGCTGGTTCCTGACCCCATATCACCACCAAGCACTTGCCCACCTCCATGGCTGGCACCAGGCTGCACATCTGCCATAGCTGGCTCACCAGTCCTGTCTGCCACTCTGCTCCCGGTCCGCCTTCTAATGGATACTGTCTCTTTGTCTTCCCCTCCTCTGCCCTGCTCATCCTCAATTCCCAGTGAGACAGCCTGATTCGCAGTGGCTGTGCCTCTCCTAGCCATGGGGCTGCAGCCAGTTACTTACTGCACATGCCCCAGTTTCTTCTTTGAAACAGTGTTGTTGTGCCCGTCCCACTGCACTGTGGTGACTGGGTCAGTGACCATGTGGTCCATGCCCCCTGTGTCTGTGTGCTTAATATTGTAGTGGTTGTCATAATGATTTCAGGTTGTACCTAACTGTGTATCCCCCAGGTTTCCCCTGAGTAATCCAAGCCACAGCAGCTTCTTCCCCTCTTCAGTGAGCCAGCTTCATGCGCATTGTGTCACAATGCGTCACCATCACAAAGGTCAGCTGCACAGTTTCTTTGTGTATTGTTTCTTTTTAAGATTTTATTTTTTATGCAATACCTGGGGGGCTCAGTCCATTCAGCACTGCCTTTAGCTCAGGTCCCTGGGGTCAAGTCCTACGTCAGGCTCACTGCTCAGCAGGGAGCCTGCTTCTCCCTGTGTCTGCTGCTCCCCCTGACTGTGCTCTGTCTCTGTCTCTTTCTTTCTCTCTGACAAATACATAAAAAATCTTAAAAAAAAAAATTATTTTCATTTATTTGAAAGAGAGAGAGCACATGAGCATGAGCAGGGGGAGGGGGATCAGCAGAGAGAAAGGGAGAAGCAGACTTCCCCACTGAGCAGGGAGCCCAGTGTGGTGCTTGATCAGCCAGGACCCCGTGATCATGACCCCAGCCAAAGGCAGACTCTTAACTAACTGAGCCCTCCCCCCGACCCCGGTGCCCCTTGTCTTTGTGCATTTTCATGTTGGGGTCCGCACACTAGACCCCATCCCAAAGGTGAGCCAGAATGCCCAGGGCCAGTTTTTGTGTGTCCCTCAAGCTGAGAATGACTTCTACATTTTTAAAGAGCTATGAAAAAACAAACAAGAGAAGATGCGTGACAGAGACCTATGGCCCGAAGCCTAAGTGCTTCCTGTCTGCCTCTTTACAGAACAAGTGTGCTGACCCCAGCCTGTAGGCTCATCTTGGCAGGGATGGTGCTCTCCCTTTTCGGTTTAAAATGTGCATACAGTATAATTTCCAGTGTGCTGTAAATACTGACATTTAAAGATAAAAGTATTCTATTGCTCCTTAAAATGTTTCCAGTAGAATCTAAATGGATACTCCCACTATCATGCATTTTTGGAGAAACATGAGCAAGCTCTACTGCAGTGATTGGAAAGTGGTCAATGCTGCCTTTTCTCCTGGCACTCTTCATTTTATTCCACGTGTCCTACTGAATTTTATCTCAGTGTGAACATTTTTCTGCTAAGTATTTTGTCACCCTGTCCTGCTATTCTATAAAAATATATATATTTATTTATACATGCACATGTATATGTATATATAAAAATTATTTTGAAGGTTTCTTTAAGACTCTTAGGCCTCAAGCAGTTTCTTTTGAATGGTTGTTAGTCATTGTTTGCACCAGTCCTGGCTTCTGGTCTTCCTCTAATGGTGCCAGCTGCCCCTCCTGGCTCCTCTCCTCACCCTTCAGACTCTGTCCTGTCCTTGGACCTCCATAGTCTTCTCATGAAATCTGAGTGCTTCTGTCTACTGAACAGCTCCCAAACGACCTCAACCAGCCCCAACCTCCCCCACACTCCAGAATGATGTTTTTGCTGCCAATGGACACCTCTGCTTGATTGTTGACATGAAACCTCAGATTCACATGTCTGACGTGGAACTTGGTGCAGGGGTGCCCCTCAATGCCTTTTTATCTTCTGGTGGCAACCCTGCCCTTGGCTTTGCAAGGTCAGAGAGCTCAGCTCTTCTGTGGCTCCTTGTTCCCCATCCCTCACCTAATCTGTCAGCAAACGCTGGTGTGTCTCCCATCAGAGTATTCCCATTTCACTGCTTCCACCCTGGTCCTAACAGCTTATTGTCTCACCAGGGTCATAGTAGCAGATAACCTCACAGGGCCTCCAGCCTGTCCCTCCTCTGCTCAGACCCCTCCCATGGCTCCCTGTCTCCCTCTGCATAAAAGCTAGCACTCTCACAGTGGCCTCTTGAGCCTCAGCTCCCCAACACCAGCCCGCAACCCCTCCTCCCCCTGGCTTGGAGTGTTCTTCACCCCAGTGGCCTTCTTTCTTCAGGCCTTTGCGCTCTCTGAGCGCCCTATTTAAAATCACAGCACCTACTCCCTTGGATCTTTCACCTTCTGTTATATGATTTCCTTATTTATTTTGTCTCTCTTCCACTAGAATGTAAGCTTTGTAAGGGCAAGAAGGTCTTTTGCTGCTTTCACCAGTGTCTGGCACATCATAAGCACTCATCAAATAATTGTTGAATAAATAATGACTTTAAATAATATGTTGCAAGCTTTGATGGTTATTAAACATAAAATAGCATTTCATGTATCTGGGAATGATGGAGTTATTAGGATGTTTCTCTGGTTTAGTTGATGTATTTGTGAATGAATGACTTTATGCTAGACAAAAGGGTTCAGTATCAATTTTCCTTTTTGTTTCTGTAGTTGTAGACACTGAGGACTGCTTGTTCAGACAGGCCTGGAAGGTGTTTTGTTATAGCTATGACATTTTGTCCTTGGACTTCAAAGTTAGGGGCCAAAAATATCATAAAAGATATTTTGTTGATCTTTTTGCTGATTACTGATTAAGGTCCTTCCATTTTGTTGAAAGCAGAGAATTGGAACCCACCTGACTTGGAGAAGGCTTTCCAAGCACAGTCTTCAGAGTCCTTTAGCATCACAGTTTCTGAGGCATTTACCAAAACCACTTTCCCAAGACCTGTCAACTGACCATTAGTCAGACCTGTCTTCACTTAGAAACATCTGTCATTTTACCTGAAATTCTCAGCAAGAGTTGAGAATATTGTGATATTGATTTTGTCATACCTTTATCAATATAAAAATGTATGCTTTATATTTTCTCAAAAGCTTGAAACTGCAGATTAGCTCATTCAGTTTATCAGAATTATCTCCAGTGCATAAATGGGCAGAACCAGTTCTAATCGTCAGCCCAGTCATCAGTCAGACTCACTCGCAGAAGTCTTACTTATTTCTAAATGTACCGTCAGCCACCTCTTTTCTGAGTTTAAATCCTAGCAGTTAGGTGAGGCATGGAGTCAGTCACTGGGGTAGAAGAAGATGCTGTGCCTGTGGCTTGTTGGCTCCCTGTTTGCTTGCTTCTCGTGAGGATAATGTGTTCTTTGATAGTAGTCTAGGGATTGAAGGTGCCAAGTGAAATCCTAATCATCCCTGCCATCAAACTCTATGATGTGTCTGAATTTAAGACATTCCAGTATGAACTGGGATATTTTATTTATAAGGCCCTATTTTGCCCTTAACAGAACTGGGTGTAGGATAAGTACAGCCCTGCCATGTGCCTCCATTCAAAGGGCTTTCCTGTGATCTTTGTCCTCTGGGATGTTTGGACCTTGGGGGCAGTATGTCCTGGTAAGAGAAGAGCTGAGATATCAGCCTTCTGCTCTAAGTGGATGTAGCTGTGAGAAGGGAAAAGGAAGGGGAGGCCTGCAGGACTTCTGCCCTCTTGAGACTATTAGGCAATGTCATTTTAGGAGAGAATGCACTTGGACGCTGACCACCTAGAAGTGGACTATCCTGAGACTGTTTACCCACCTACGCCTTGGACAGTCTTCTCCCAGGAATACCCCTCACCTGGTGCAGAAATAGTATATATGATTTTTGGAAGGCAGGAGTGAGTGGGTTGTGCTCCAGGATACAAGAGGAGGGAAAGAGAGGATTCCTGTCATTGTAACATGGGTGGCAGGGATAGGCCAGCCCAGTGAGAGCTGGATGCCAGGACTTTCCTACTGCATTTCATTGTTGTACCTGAAGGTCCAGTTATCTGAGAAGAAAGACGTTTTCAGCCGCAGCAGCCATGGATAGTCATGGCCGTAGTGGGCGGGGCCCCGACTTGTGTGGTCCACACTGGGTTGTGGATGCTTTCAATGACCCCTCTGCCCGCTGGCTCCAGAGCCACGTAGGCAGTTCTCAGCCTCCGCCCTGCAAAGTGCCAGCTTGGGAGCCAGACCCGGAAGGTGGATCTGCAGGAACTCTTCCCTGGGGTCTTTTGTCAAGAAAATCACAGGAAACGAGATGCTCTTGAGTCTCCTCTCAGTCCAATCTGCTCCTCAGCATAAGTGGGAGTATGGCATTTCTAGACAAATTCATAAACAGGGTGGATTGGGAAAGCTACATACCTTAGAAGAGGAAAAACGAAGTTCTGGCTCAGGAGTTGATAATCTTTCCTGAAAGCGTAGTTCATGAAATAGAGCAAAAATTAGAACTGTCTGTTTGCTCTTGATTTTCAGTGGGTTCAGAGATTATATAATTCTAATAATTACTAATCGAGAACTTGACTAGGACAGAGGAATATGGTAAAACCAAAACCCCATTAGACCAAATAATAGTTTTTTTGAAACTGGTAAATAGAGTTGAAACTATATAATTGTGGCACGGAAAGCCAGCTGGAGAAAAACCACAGTGGTGTGGCAGGATGGAGTGGCTGGGGCACAGCCTTGGGGAGCAAGAAGAGAGGAGAGCAGATGGAGCTCTGCACCCGAAGCTGGGGTTCTGGTGTCATTTACAGAGCCCAGCGCTAGGCCACTCTGCAGTGACCGCTGTGCAACACAGAACCTCTGGTGAGCAAGGGTATCCTCTGATTATTTTATATCTGAGATGCCACTTGTTAGGAAAGTTCTTGTATCTGGAGGTAAAATTTTTCCCCAGAGTCTTTTCCAAAGACTTGGTAGTGTCAGTTATGAATCCAGGTACACTTGGAAACACTAGAAGTAGACGCATCAGATCAGTGGGGAGGGTAGAACGGTAAATGCTATATGATAGATTAGAAAGAGAAAAAGAAAGACACACCACCACACAAAGAGAAAAAACACACCACCTTGTTCTAGATGAGTGGATGAGCGGATGGAACATGTGAAACCACAGGATCACTAAGAGAAAACAGAGATCAAGTGTTTCTGTGATATTGGTTGGGAAAGATCTTTTTAAGGGTAATACCAAAGACAGAAACCACAGAAAGAATAGCTTCTCAAAAGTGAAAACTAGTTGAACCACAAAACCAAAAGACAAGCAGCAGACTAAGAAACATTATAACAAATATAAAAGGCAAAGGTTAATCTTCTTCAGAGCTTTTTTATATTGTAATTAAAACATGGGTACCTCAGTAATACAAGGCTACTTATGGAACATCAGTCATTCCATTCTTATTGAAAAAGGACTCCATATGAAATAAATTTCAGCCTCGCCACTTTTCTTCAGAGGAATGTAAAATGAAACAGTCTTTCTCTTCTGTCATACTGGCAAAGAATGAAAATTTTGGGGTCCAGGTATTGTTAGTTTTACCTGCTGGACGACATAAATATTGACGCATTCCCAAAAAGCTTTTTAGTGATGACTTACTGGAAACTAACAACTTCCTATTAAATGTTTGTTTTACATAAATAGCTGAGGGAAGCAATGAGATGTACTATTGCTGATTTGTTCATGGTGATAAATATTTGGGGGGAAGTTGAACTTTCATTTTAAAGATGGTATTAATTTTGTCAAGTTGGGGAGCTTAGAGTAATTTGCCCCAGTGGGGCAGCGGGGAGGGGCAGTTTTTTCAGGCTTGAGCACCTTCATGGTGGAGCGCCCTCTTCTGACAGCAGCCCTAGCAGCATTTACAATGCAGGCGCAGGCCCGGCTCACCCCCGCGTGGACCCTACAGAGACTGGGAGGTGGCTGACACCATTGTGGGAGTTGAGACTGTATCCTGGGGTCTGACCCAGTGCTACCCTGATTCCAGACATCCCCCTGCATGCCCGTTAGCCCCTTTCCAGAGGGTGTGCTCTGTTCAAAAACTCAGCCAGCCAGCCCGGAAGTGTCGCCTGTGCACTCTCTCTCAGGCAGGGATTCTGTCCGTATGCCTCACTGCTTGTCCCCCAGCCCTGGGGGGATCTGACATTCTCACAGGGCGACCAGCAGCAAACAGACGACCCTGCAGCTCAAACAGGATGGTTACCTGTTATGACGTGAGCCCATGGGTTCTGGAATGTAGAGTTGGGTGGACCGAGGTGAGAACAGGGTTCCTTGGATGGGTCCTGGGAGACTGAGGAAGAGGAAGCAGTCCCTGGGGGAGGGGGGTGCCTGTGCCTCCTCTGAGGGGGCACAGCTAGTGGGGTGACAAAGATCAGCAGGGCATTAATTGGGGTTCATCTTTAGAGCAGGGGCAGGATTTGATGAAGTAACAAGGAACCCCGCAGTCCTGTTGTTTAACTCTTAATTCTCTGTATTTGCCATATCCTAACACGGTGTTTGCTTTTTGTTTCCTTTTTTTTAATTTAAAGGATTTTTTGTTTTGTTTTGTGTTTTCGATAGATGAGGGTTACTACCAGGGTGGAAAATTTCAGTTTGAAACTGAAGTTCCTGATGCATACAACATGGTGGTGAGTAGCCTGCGTCTGAGCTGTTCTTCCCCCTTGGCGTGGTCTGGTGGTCCTCATGGGCCCCACCCCACCCCACCCCCAGCATTGGGTCCCCGACCCCCCACCTCCCCCACCCCCAGTCCCAGAGCTGAGTACAAAACAGCCAATATTTCTGTGACTAATGTTGCTTATCAGCAGCATTCAGAGCCCTAGGAGAGAGATCCGTTTTTCGATTAGCACTTGTGAGTGCTGTGTCAGGTGGGGCGCACCAGGGCCACAGCGCAGCCAAGACTGTTCTGAGACTGGCACCTTTGCTGTGAGCTGCCTATGTGGTTCGCACCAGTCTTACTTGTTAAATTCTGGCACTGAAAAAGAAAGCATTTTATTTAAAACTGTAGTTTTGTTTATGGTATAATACCAAAATTACCAGGGTGTAGGAAACATGTATTTTAGAATTTTAGAAAAGAGAAATGACTCATAGTTTTAAACCATAAGTAGTTTATGCCCAGAGCTATATTTTTTTAAAGATTTTATTATTTATTTGACAGACAGAGATCACAAGTAGGCAGAGAAGCAGGCAGAGAGGGAGGAAGGGAAGCAGGTTCCCTACTGAGCAGAGAGCCCAATGCAGAACTCGATCCCAGAACCCTGGGATCATGACCTGAGCCAAAGACAGAGGCTTAATCCACTGAGCCACCGGTGCGCCCCCAGAGCTATATGTTAATCTCTCAAAGACCCCACCTAGGTAATAATTATACCAAGTATTGTCACATTCTCTCCTTGCTCTTAAGGAACTTAACAATTAGGAAGGTGAGAAAAAGTGTAGAAAGTGACCATAAAATGACAAAAGCCATAAGTAGCAGATAACAGCTGGAGCAGAGCCAGGAAACACATGCACAGGAATTCTGAGAAGGAAAGGAGAAGATCACTTTGGGAAAGTTGTCCGGCCAGTTGAGTTTTCAGGAAAAATGGGACTGGAGTTGTCCTGACTTGGGTTGACCTTTAACCCAAGGGAGGGTGGTCTGTGTGATGTCAGAATCTCTGGAACTGTGTTAGTTACAGAAGTGAGAACAAGCAGCTGTGTGTGGTGGATTGACCAGGTCAACTTGAAGGAAGAATTGGGGTTGGGGAGAAGTGAGGACAAATGAGAATCTCAGTTTGAGGATTTGGGGGCATTTTCACTTTGGCAGTGAGAAACCAGTGACAGTTCTGAACAGCTCCACAATTCTCTGTGTGTGTGTGTGTGTGTGTGTATAGGTATATGTATATGTAAACATCCCCCTAATGTTTCCTAGACCTCTCCAGGTGTATCAAATAGGAAAAAAAAAATTGATGGTGAAATTATGTCTCTTGTTAATTTGAGCCTGTGGGTACGGGGGACCCCATGTGCCCTGTTAGTTTGCCTTCAGTGATTGTCCTACTATCTGGCATGTGGAATTTAGGCCCTCTGCCCCGGGCCCTGGTCCTGCCACCGAGGTATAGTTCAGTGACTGGCACACTTTTTTATTTGAAGCCAAACCTTTATCTAAGAAATTGGTCTTTACTAGGCTACTACATTAAAAGTTCTTTCTGAATGTAGTTTATGAGGATGGGAAAGAGTTGGCAATGCAAGAAGAAAAAAATGAATTTTTAATCAAAGACAGGAAAATGTGCATCTCAGGTCTTTGGCCATCCATCTCCCTGCTGACTTCTCTGTTTTCCTCATCACACACTGAGGAGTCTGGCTTGACAGGACACTGGACTCCCTCAGGTGAGATGCAGTTGGAGAAGTTTGGTTGAAGTACAGATGTTTAGAATTCCAGAGGCTAGTGATGTTTTCTGGAAATAGCCAGGCATATGGCACCTAAGTCTGGACCTTTTAGTTGTCCAGACTTAGAAATGACATTGGTCATTTCTAAGGACTCCTTGTTGGAGGAATGCTAAAGGGTGGTATGTGACACAGTCTTTTCTTCGGAGAGGCAGTGAGTGAGTGAGGAGGAGGATGGTGTGGGGAGGGCCTTAGCATGAGCTGGTGGACTTTTCAGACAAGGCCTACCAGTCTAAGGATCACTGTTTAAGGAACATTAGGTTTCATTTAGTGGCTGAGCTTCTCAGTCCCAGTGTCAGAAGAGAGCAGAGCATGAGAAGACACTAAGGGAACCGATTTTTGTTGTGCTTTTATGTACCAGGTGCCCCCATTCACTTCCCCTGTGGGGCCCAGAGAGGTAGAGTTAAAGATATACCTCGTTAGCTTTGCCAGAATTAAAGGCTCCATTGCTAAAGCAGATTCTTGTCCAAGGCTGCCCAGCCACAGGATGTATGCCCTTCCCACAAACCCAGTGGCCACTCGGTGTGAGAAAATGTTTGTCATCTTGTCCTGTCCCTATGTGGCCTCTTCAAGAAACAGAGAACTAGGATACAGAATACACAGGATAGAAAACCACTGAGCCTCGAGGACATGTCTCTTATATTAGTTGGTGACTTATGATGGTTTTACACTATATTTAGTTTCTTTCTCCTTTGAGAAATTTCTGAATGATGGACTGGTTTGATTTCATCAGGAATGAAACCCATGTTCTCTAGCCAAGGGCCCTGAGAGGCCAGCCCCTCAGGGTAGACCCAGATCCTGCCCTGCTCTCAGCAGGGCCTCTCCTGCTGTACGCTCCCTTGGCACCTGCATGTCCTCTCTGCCTCCATGTCCAGGCTCAGGCTGCAGCCTTACCAACAGGCCGGCAACTATCACTAGCTCAGGGGAGGGAGTGGGGGTGACACCATCCCCAGGAGACCCTGTGATGCGGTGCCTGAGACAGGTATTTGGGATTACTTGTTTTGTAGTTAATCTTTGCTTATATCACTCCATAGTGTGTGTGTCCACTAGAGTGGGAGTGGCTTACGCTGTATCTCCAGGGCTCTGCGAGAGCACACGGTTCATGTTTATCCAGCAGTTGGCGCGCTCTGCCCCTCCAGACATACTGTGTGGAAGACAAAAGCAGCATCAGAGGATACACGGGTTGCAGGCATTTGGGGCAGAGTATGTGAGAGTAAATGTCAGGCACCTGTGTTTTATTTGGATGAGGACACAGCCAGCTTGTAGGTCAGCCTAGGAGACCTCTGTGGAGCAGGCTTGGCTCATTTGCCTTTATTCCATGTCTTTATATGATGTTTGTGCTTGTTAAGGACTTTTTAAAAACCTGTGACACTTAAAGCTTTTTCAGTTGAAGACACTTATTAAGATTGTCATTCTGAAAAGCTTCCAATCAATAAAACAGGTCATTATTTCAGAGTAAACTTTTAAAATAAAGAAAATTCTATTTGGTTTCCCTACCCCCTAAATTCCCCCACACCCCAACAGCTAAAGTTCATATTTCCCTTTGGTTCTTTGTCCTTTTGTCCCTGAACTTTATCTCACAGTCTCAAGCCCTCCTTGTGATCTCTCTATATTGGCTGAAAGTATTTAGTGACATGAAATAAGCTTTTAAAACGTGCAAGGTTCTTTGTCAGACACTGGCTTTTTAAGAAGCCTGGTCTCCTGGGAGACAGCACAGATGGTGATGAGCTAGGGTGGTGACATAGCGCTGGGGATCTGTGGGCGATCATGAAGCCTAGAGAAAGAGCAGGGCTCAGTGAGGTGTCACAGTCCCCACGACTGGTTGGATCGTGGTCAATCGTGGAGACTATGCACTGAAGCAGGAAAGGGGGACATGACTTTTCATTCTTTGCCTCCAGTTTCCTCTAGAAGGGACACATGTTATGTCCCACACACTTTTTTTTTTTTTTTTTTTTAGATTTTATTTGTTTATGAGAGAAAGAGAATGAAAGAGAGCAGGGGGAGGAGCAGAGGGAGAAGGGACAGGCAGACTCCATACTGAGTGTGGAGCCTGATGTGGGGCTTTGATATCAGGACCCCGAGGTCATGACCTGAGCTGAAACCAAGAGTCTGACGCTCAGCCTACTGAGCCACCCAGGTGCCCCCCCATACATATATTTGACAACATAACCAGATCAAGAAACATGGCCATGACCAGCCCCGAGAGGGTAAGGGGGAGCCAGAGATACTGAAAGTGAACTTAACTTCCACTCCCCTCTTGTAGGTAATGTGTACTTTGTAGGAAATTAAGAAACTGTGGCCACAGGTGTTTTCTTAAAAGATTTCTCAGCTAGAGTTTTATTTTTTTGTTAACACATAATGTGTTATTTGCTTCAGGGGTACAGGTCTGTGAGTCATCAGCCTTACACAATTCACAGCGCTCACCATGGACGTACTAAACTTAGTTTGCTTAGTTGTACTGTAAAGATTTTTCTGTTTTTCCCTTGTTTTTTAATGTTTTTATTCTGTAAAACTTCGGGGGATTTTTGTGGGGAGAGGATTGTTTTGTTTCGCTTCACCATTGTATTAAAATCCGCTTTCTTTTTTCATGAGTTTTCCCTTGCCCGAGCCCAGGGTAACTCAGCTGCATTCTCTTCAGTGCTCTTAATGGTTCTGTACCATGTGTGCTCACTGCATCTGGAGTACAGCTCTTCAGTGGGGGTCTAGATATGTTTTTGCAGATTGCTAGCCGGTCTTGCACTGAAGAATCCCTTTTCCCCGCTGGTCTGCAGTGCAGTAGCTGTCATATATTAAGCTCTCAGCCTGTGATGGGGCAGGTGGCAATGCCAAGTAGGAGGTGGAACTGGGTATTTCCTGTTTGTCTGACTTTAGGGGTGGGGTCTGGTCTACAAGATCTGTTGGGAAATTGTGTGTCAGAATGTGGGTCCACAGTTCTGATTCGTTCTCTTGTCTGGGGACTGCAGTTAGGAGGACCGCTGCTGGCAGGGGAGGTGTCTCTGCTAACATCTAACTATGGGCGATGTGAAGGGACAAGGAGGGGAGGGGCAAATAACAGCCAGACACTTGAAGATCTAGTGAACGACACTAGGCAGGGTAACAGGTATGTCATGGACTCTCTAGAAGGGAGGGAGATAGAGCCTGTAGGTTCCCCAATGCCAAGTTGGTGATTCAGTCTATCCAGTATGGAAACTGTATTATCACTTAGATTCATACAGCCCCACAGTGCCGGCCTTCCCTCAGCCTGAAGGCCTTTCTGGAAGTGGCACGATGACTAGCATACTTTCTGTCAAATGCTCTTACATTTACTTGCAGAAAACCAAGTTAGAGCATATTAAATAGATTGAAACTCACTCTGAATCTAAATCCTAACCTTGGACACCTACATTTACATACTTGGATTAATTATCTGGGGGAGTTTCTTGATGTCGTGCTGTTTTAAAATCAGTAGGAAAACTTACAGGAGTGCCGGAAAAGTATGTCTGTTTTGTACAGATAAGATGATGGAACAATTCAAGTACTAGAAGAAGTACCAAGAGTATTTGAGTGGTTAGTAACAAAGGCAAAAATCTGATTGCAAAGACTTTACAAAAGAGTAGCATCCCAAATGCAAATTAATACCAAATGATAAACATGGAAAGCATGGCCCCCTGTGACAAAGGGCTGACACATGAATGTCTACAAGATGATGTGTCTGTGAGACTCGGCCAGATGACACTTTGTGCTCTGACCAGCAGTCCCTCTACCTGGGCTTCCTCCCGGGCAGACCTTTCCTACAGACGTGAAGAGATGAGCACAGTGATTTAGCGCAGTCCGTGGTAGAGGTGGGAGGCAGCCTAAATGTCCAATAATAGGAACTAGCTTGTGAAATGCTAGAACTAGTACCATGGAGGGCGAGAAAGCCCAAAGCCATCTGAAATGGTGACAGAAAGGAATGTGAAAATATAGAGAGCCCATGTTCCCCCTTCTATAAAGAAAAATGAATGTGCACACACATGCATCTCTGTGTGGCGCCTAGAAAAGAGGCTCACAGGTGTATACTGGGTGTTAGATTATTTCTGGGTGGCATTATCATACATAACAAAAGGAAAGACAGAGAGAGATCTTGCCTTTTGTTTTCATTGTCTTTTTGTCTTATATGAGTATGGATTGCTTATAGAGTCACTTTAAAAGCACACCTTTATCCAAATATGCCTGGTCATCAGTGATGTCAGTGTGCCACATTCCCACGTGCTCGCTTTTGTTCTCTCTCCCTCCTATAAGCATAGAGCAGACTTAGACTTGGAGGTAGGACAATGTACTTGGCAGTTGCATCTTCAGAAACACGTGCGCAGGGACCCAGCTACCACCATGAGGAGCAGTTACTTCAGCCACAGCTCAGCAGCATAGTGTACAACATCGCATCTGTAGGCTCCCAGTGGGAATGGGGCCTGGAGTGCACTGCGGGCTCCTCTGCAGCCCTGGCAGAGAGTGTCAGAGGAGGCCGAGGCCCTGCCACCAGCACCACGCATCTTCCAGCCCTGGGACCTGTGGAAGGGTCATGTTAGGGATGGGCAGACTAGCATGTGTAGTTGCAGTGTGGGGACACTAGTGCACTGGGGGGCAAGAATCCAGAATTGAATGCTTGTTGGGACCAGTCTAGCTGAGTTCCAAGTAAGCCTTGGAATGAGGAGCTAGATGGGTCTGTGGCAGCAGGCATGATTTGGAGAGCCTGTTATCTCTTTCTCTCTGTGTTGCAGCCTCCCAAAGTGAAATGCCTGACCAGGATCTGGCACCCCAACATCACAGAGACAGGCGAAATATGTCTAAGGTGGGTTTCTCTTCTTTCCCATCTTCTTTGTTTGTGAGCACTGTGTGTGAGCATTGGCCTTTCTAACACTTAGTCTCACTGAGAGGAAATTTTGAGGCTGGGCCTTGATTAGGGTTTCCCAAACCGTCCTCAGGCCTTTGGGCTGCACTCCAGTGACTGGAAGATCTCCATTCCCACCCCACCCCCAGCCTGCCGCCACCTCCAGACCCACATCCTCCTGGGCCTTCCGGTGGCCAAGACCCCTGCTGGTGCTCCCTCCTGGGCTCCTTACCCTTTTCCCCTCCTGTTGTAATGAGAGACTGCAATCTCTCCACATGGCTGATTTTAGCTAAGAAGGAAAAGTAGGATTTATAAAATCCGGGGATAGGGGATGTAGATGGCAAGTTTAAGACCTGGGTATTTGTATTTAAGATGTCCTCTCTTTACCGAAATTGTCTTGAAGTGCGTAAAGCAGGACAGCTCTCCCAGAGCTTCATGTCGGTTGTGGCCTCTGTGTTCCCCCCACCCCCACTGCAGTGGCTGATGATCAGGGATCTGCGACTCCTGCTTCTCGAGGCTGCTGGTCACTAAAGTAGGGAACTGGGGAAGGTGTGTGGTTTGTCATTCTTAAGTAAACTTAGCCCTTGGGCTTTATCTTCCTGTGTCTCATCACTTTATCAAGTAAGGCGGCAGTGGGGCTGTGAGGCTGTGGTGCCAGACGGCCTGGGCTGGAACCCGGTGCCTCTGCCAGCAGCAGCAGTGCCAGCAGCAGGGGACTTGGGCAGGTTATGTAACCTTCAGCCCCCATGCAGAGTCAACATTAGCATTAGCGCCTTATTCTACTTTCCTCCTGTGACTAAGTCGGTGCCCTGTCAAATCCCATCCCCACCCGAGGAACACCAGCCCTGCCTGTGATGGGGAGCTACACACTGCCCGTAGTGCCTGCAAAGCTGGGCCCCTCTTTTTTCTCCTCTTCCTCCTCCCCCTCCTCTTTTTTCTTTTTTTTTAAGGGTTATCTTATTTATCTGAGAGAGAACACACAAGCTGGGAGAGGAGCAGAGGGAGAGCAACAAGCAACCTACCTGCTGAGCGTCAAGCCCCACATGGGGCTTGATCCCAGGACTGAGATCATGACCAGATCCAAAATCAAGAGTCAGATGCTAAACAGACTGTACCACCCAGGCGCCCCCCCTTGTCCTTCTTAAAACATTTAGCACCCGGCTCCCCATGCAGCTTGTGTGCAGTGCCCCTGTTCTCCTGTCTGCCTCTTTTTCTATAGACAGTTACAAATGGACTTTCAAGAGGCCACCTTTTCCCCTTCTGTCCCTGAAGTATTACACCTACAAAATCTGACTCCTCCAGCTTCAGGCCATAGATGGCATCCTCTCCAGCCTCCTCCCGCGAGGCCATCGCTGATGCTCGCTCTCCTGAAAGCCCATTGCAGACCACCTCCCTGTCACACCCGGCCCTCCACCAGAGTTAATGCCAGAGCAGGAATTTCTCTTGTCACTTTTGCTCTCTCCGAGAAATCAGGTTGTTAGGGAAGTATGAGGAGAACTCAGTGGGCAGCAGCCAGCAGCAAAGGCCAGAAATCTTAAAGGAAGATCATTGATAGATTTAGCCACATTAAAATTAAAAACACAAAACACAAAAGACCAGCTGGGTTACATCCTTCATGTGTAAAGGTCTTTGCCAATTAGGATAAAAAAGTCAGACACAGCCACTGGGAAAAGCAAGCACCCGCTACAAGTAGTGACTCAAAGGAGAGTTCTGGGTGGGTGGTAAGCACCTGAGGGGTGTTTGATCTCAGCAGTAGCCAGAGAGAGGCTTGTGGAAACAAGATGCCTCTCACCACTCCTCACATTGCCCTGGTGCAAAAGCAAATACCCGGACTAGGGGAGTGGGGAGCTGTGAGAGAGAAGAGAAAGGGGAAGAACGGGCTCTCTCTCATCACAGGAGATCTACCTCTGTTGGTCCTTCAGCTTTAAGGTCTACATTCAACTTGTATTTACCTTTGGATTTGTCAGCTACACTTGTAGGGGTTTATTTGTGGGAAAGAATGTGTCAGATAAAAATGCAAAGACCTTGTCATTGTTTATGAAAAAACTAGACAGTGTCCAGCAGGGGCTTAATGTACCACTGACTCGTGGCATCTCCTGAACAGAGAAAGATGAGCCTGGGCCAGCCCCTCCTGGTCCACAGTGCCGCCTGGTGGCATCTACCTGGATTCCTCACTCAGCGGCTCTGACCAGTGCCTAGCTCTCTGGAGCCTTGTCTAGTACACGGGCCACTTAGCTCTCTTTGTGAGGCTTGCCCTGCCACCAGGGGCCCTTTCCTGCTTTGGGCTCAGGGTCAGATATGTCTGATATGTCTATGGGATTCGAGGGCCCTGAGCCAGGACCCTGGTGGTTGCACTTGAGACTTTTTCTCCTGGGCTCTGTGCCTCCAGTGTAGCCCCTGAGGCACTGTCTGATCCCCTGCCTGGTGTCCTCTCTGAGGGCCTGTCACCTGAGCTCCTGCAGGATTCCTGCCTGCTGAGGCTGGGCTGGAACTTGCACAGTGATGGTGTGTTCCCTCCACAGTGTCACTCTGCCCAGACCTGTGGCCTGTAGACTTGAGCACAACCTGCCTGATTACAGGCATCTTATCTTCCCCTTACCTGCCATCGCCCTGGGTGGGCACAGCTGGCTTCCAGGTTCAGAGCCCTCCTGCTCTGGCTATGCTGTTGACAAAGGTCAGAGGATACTGCCTGCTCAGCCAGTGAAGCTGCCCCCCACCACCACCACCCCACCATCAGCCTGTGGTGGTCGTGCCCAGACGCAGTGGGGGCAGTTGGCATTCTTTGCTTTGTGGAGCTTGCCGGCTCTGGGGAGACAGGCATTGAATGAGTGAGCCAGTAGATGGCTAAGGTCTGTCAAAAGGACAAAGACATTCAGAACTGACTCCTGTTCCTGCCTCAGTGAGGAGACCTCTCACTGGGTCATATGGACCACTAGGCCTGGCACGTGGCTCCTGAACAGTTACTCAGAAGCTGCAGAACTTTCATGGCAACAAGGCCTGCCCCTTGGCAGGGGGGGATTTCTGTAAGTAAGTGATAGTGGTCAACTTGAGATTTTATTTAATCTAACTGAGCTTCACTGACAATTAAGATTATAGCACAGGTGTATTTTCTCCTGATTTTAACTGACTTATGTGAACTTGAACACGCTCTGGTCCAGAATGTCTCTAAAGCACAGAGGGCCTGATACTGCCATGTGAGCTTAGGAACGGTTCCATGCATACTAAAGCAGCAGCAAGATACAGCTCAACAGTGCCAAACTAATTTATCCCCAGAAGGAAACTGGACAGTAAATTGTAGTTTTTCAAAATGTGGAATAATCATTTCTGTGAGAGTATGTAATATGCACGTCCAGCTGATGGAATAGTGATGGAAATGACCCTCAGGTCCAGCTTAGGAAACAGGACCTCACAGTACCTCCAAAATGCATGTGCACCTGCCCTGAACATGGTCCTCCCACCCACTGGGGAAGAACAACCAGAATTTTTTGCTAATCTACCTTTATCCTTCATTTTTCCCTTTTGAACTTTTAAAAAAAACAAAAACAGAGTATTAGAACATGTGCTAGGAACTGTCACTCTTGTTCACCCACAGCTCCAGGGAAGCTGCCTGAGTTTGAAGGACTGTCCCCCAGGCCTGTGCCCTTGCTGCTTTGTGCCTCGCTTGCTTTCCTCCATTAGAGAGATGGCAGCACCTCCCTCATGGGTCGTTGAGGCATTAGGTGAGGTTAGGATCGTGCTAAAACACATAGGAAGCTCTAAGCATCAGTTGTCATTTTCTGAATATCAAGTTGACAAGTGCTCTTTGTACATTATTTTAAGCATCCTTACTTCCTGCTTAAAACTTCATGTGCATGCAGGATTAAAGACCTGGGTGTATGAGCAATAAACGTGGCACAAGAGATTAGACTTGGGGGGAGAGGTGGCCTTGTACAGGGAGATGGGCCCCAGAAGAGAGATGGGGCCCGGGGAAAGCAGATGCACTGCAGAGGAGACGTGGGCCCACAGGGCTTGGCAGCCGCGGCTTAACACACCTACATCTCATGCGACTGGAGGCTGACTGACTTGCTGACTGCTGTGCCTTTCTGTCTGTTTCAGTTTACTGAGAGAACATTCGATTGACGGCACTGGCTGGGCTCCCACAAGGACATTAAAGGTAGAGTGCAGGGCGCCTGGGTGGCTCAGTGGGTTAAGCCGCTGCCTTCGGCTCAGGTCATGATCTCAGGGTCCTGGGATCGAGTCCCGCATTGGGCTCTCTGCTCAGCAGGGAGTCGGCTTCCTCCTCTCTCTCTCTCTCTGCCTGCCTCTCTGCCTACTTGTGATCTCTCTCTGTCAAATAAATAGATAAAATCTTTTTAAAAAAAAAAAAAAAAAAAAAGTAGAGTGCAGTGCGCTTGAGCACAGCCCCGGCCTGGAGGCCTCTCCCTCCAGAAACCAGTCTCCTCGCTGTCCCGTCCACCCAGATGGCCGGGCACACCCTGCTCCCACCTGCCCTCCTGGGGCTGCATGACCAAGCCCTTGCCTCAGTCAGTTCTCTGCCCCCAGTTCGTCTCGGGGCATTGGGGGGGTTCGAGTTACCATCTCTCCCCTCTGCCCTTTACTGTCTGTGTTTCAAATCATGTGGTTTCTATTCTTCCTTCCTCTGTCCCCCAGTCTTGTGTGGTGCCTCACTCTCAGAGGAGACAAGAGCTGCCAGGGTGGGACAAGGGGGAGGAGGGAAAGGGCAGGTGTGGCCTCCATCTGCTCTGAGTTCCCCTGAGCTAGTCTGGACAGATGGGTGGCAACCGAGAGGCCAGGAGTGCCCTGAGGGAGGACCCTACCCAGGGGAGGGCGATGGAGAGGGCAGCTGCTGGGACTGAACAAGTGGCCCCAGCTGCTTCTGAGGTGTAAGCTCAAGTTGGTTCTGGGGATGTACTCTGTGGGTGCTCCATGAGGCCACCAGCTGTGGCTTCAGCTTAGGGCTTCTCTGCCGTGGTATCTGTAGGAAACCTACAGTTTCCTCCTGCTGCCTAGTGAAGCTATCCATGCAGTCATCATAACCTTGGCCCTTCTCATGCCAGATCCATGCTGCCCAAAAGAGTGCCCTCCTGCTCCTGGGCTCAGAGGGCAGCTGAGTTCCCAGCCTGTGCGTCTCTTTAGCCCGGGACTCCGCACGAAGGCGTCGTCATCCAGACCCGGCCTGTATTCCCTGGTGACTGTGTCCTTTTCCTCTGCGGCTGACAGTTGTGCCAGGTCAACCTGAAAGGGTTATGGGTGTCAGAGTAGCATGTTTGTGGCACTCACAGACTGCCTGACACGTCGCACAATGCCATCTTCCTCTCTGTCTTCCTCCTCCCCATCTTTCTCTCTCTTTCAAGAGCAGCATTGTTGCACATGTGTTAACTTGGGCCCAGTCACATATGGATTATGAAAGTCATCCTAGCTAAAACTATTTGTAAGGCGAAGGCTGCACCAAACACACACAACATAAACGTGGCTGGCACTTCAGATGCTGCATCGGTTACTGTCCTTTGGGCCCCAAGGGGAGCCTGAGCGGAACTAGACAGGCCTGGGCCCTGCCCTGCACACAGGTGCTAGGCTTTCTCTCCCCAGTGTCCTTCATACTTTAACTCTGTAGGCCCTGCCTTTGAACAGAGCATCTGTGGGTACACTGACCTCATTCTGTATATGCCAGCTTTCTGTTACCACTTAGAGACCATCTTCATTCCCACCCCTGCTCCCAGGCAGCTCCACTGCTTTTAGAGGAGGACACTGAGGCCCGGAGAGGTATGCATGGGTCACAGCAGCCCACCAGTAACTGCCCCAGTCCTGGGCCAGGTCTCTTTCTGTCCATGACCACACGTTGTAGGCGAGAGCTGCCAACTCTGGTGTGTAGGCAGTGTTATTGTGTATCACCAAGTAGGTGCTTTGGGGGAAGAACACAGGAAAGGAGTTTGGGGCCTGCCCTAAGAGGACACTGCAGACTTTCTACAGGCCTGACTCTGGGTCCTCCCCAGGTGTGGTCTCTACTGCCACAGGGCCTGGCCTGTCTTCTTGTCATACCCTGGACATGTCCTGCCTATTCGGGACTTAGCTTTGGTCACAGGGGTTCCTCCACCTGGAAGGTGTTTCCTCCTGCCATTTTTCTACCCGGCAGGCCCCGCTTTCTCTGGGAAGTGTCTCCTCCCTGCTGGGTACTCTGTGGGAACACGTCTGTGGGAGTTCTGCTGACACGCCTGTCTGACCAACCTCTCCACCAGAGAATGTGTGCTCACCCCCAGCTCCAGCCCCAAGTTCAGCTCACCCCAGAAGGACACGGGTGGATGGCTGAGCCAAAGCAGAGGTGGCAATTAAAATTGCCAAGTAGCAGAGTATCAGCTGGGGCTGAGAATTGGCCTAATTTAGAAGACAAGACTCGAGCTGGGGACAGGGAAGGCTGAGAGGGAATTTGCAGTTGAATCACGGATGACAAGTCCAGAGAGAATACATTGGTTTTCCACCTTATTTTAATGAGAATTTCTGACCTTTGAATGTTAGGAAGTGTTTATCACTTTTTTTTTAAAGTAATTAAAGCAAAATGGTTAGAGGCCGGTGGGACTGTGGGTAATTAGCTTATCTCTAGTTCCCAAGAGAGCGCAAAAACAACAGATTTTGTTGTAAAGATGACTCTTCAGAAGTCCCAAACTGTACTGGAAGGTGAGGAGGAGGAGGTGATGGAAGGGGGGGTTCTCCTGAACAGACACAGCCTGTGGGCTCCCTGGGCTGGGTCTCAAGGGCACTTTGATTCTGTAATTACTTCCTGTGACTGCCCCCTCCAGATTTCCCAAGCCTGTTGTCATATTGGAGAGAAGTTGTTTTAAATTTCTGTGTTTAGGGAAAACAGCACACTAAAGATAAATTCTGACCTACCACAGTCTATATTTCTCGGTCAAGGGTTTGAAATACTAAGTGCACAGGAGCCTGAAACTTGTTTTCTTCTTTCTTTCTCATTCCAGGATGTT
This sequence comes from Mustela nigripes, assembly GCF_022355385.1. NCBI lineage: Eukaryota > Metazoa > Chordata > Mammalia > Carnivora > Mustelidae > Mustela > Mustela nigripes. Next base: position 43,886,854 of record NC_081559.1, read on the forward strand.
GTTTGGGGATTAAACTCTTTGTTTACTGTAAGTATATTGACCAGAACCCCAAGTTTTCCTTGAGTCCCCTGACTATTGCTTTTAAACATCACACTAAGGATAACCTAGAGAGATTAAAAAGAGCACCCTGTAGACACTGAGCAACTCCTTTCTGTAGGATTTATAGGAGACAGAGGAACAGTGAGATGGGAACCAAGGGGGCTTTGGGGTATTTATTTCCAAATCAGAAATATAGCCCCCAAACTAAACATTTCTCCTGAGGGAGAAGTACAGTTGTCTTTACAGTGACCATCGATGATGACTCTGGAAAGCAGTGACTTCTCATAAGAACAAATCTCACTACCTTGGTTTTTATGAAAGGGAGTAGGCAGTATAAAGATAAGACATGGCCTCCAATTTGAAATCCATGTTGTTTCTCATGGGGAGAGGGGAGTAGCCATTCCAGGGTTTTCTTCTTAAGATTTTTTTTTTTTTAAGTACTTTCTATACCCAACATGGGGCTCAAACTCATAACCCCAAGATCAAGAGTCTCATGCTCCAAGGACTGAGCCAGCCAGGCACACACCCCTACCTCAGGGTTTTCTATTGTAGAAATGCCTGGGGACAGGGTCCTCCTGGCACTGTCCTGCCTTCAGGCTCACACCCCATCTCTGCTGGGTATGAGTGTCATGCTGTGAAGGGGAATAAAAAGATAAAGGGAAGATCTGGTTAAGGTCAGTGTGGAAGCCACAAACTTAGAGAAGCAAAGTTGCTTGTCACAAATTAAAAGAAGAAATGAATTTTGGAGGAAAAAAAATGGGACTTTTATTTGGAAATACTCATAATGAGAGTGGTTCTTTACATCAAAAAGCCTTAGAACTTAATGTGATCACTATCCTTCATTTTCACCAAACTGTGGATAGTTGTATGTAAACATCGTGATCTTTCAGTCAGCAGTTCACCGATGTTCAGAAAGCACCTCGTAGACTGTGGGCATCCATCACAGGACCTGGGATCCATAATGGGATCGCTCTACTCTCCAGCTTCTCCTGTTTGCTGAGTAGACTTCTGTCATCTGGCTCAGAAAATGAAGACTTGTGACAGCAGAAAAACAGATTCTTTTGTTTACTTTGGGTTTTTCTCTTTTTAAGGATCTTTTGAATTTTGATGATCCACTGAATATTGAGGCTGCAGAACATCATTTGAGGGACAAGGTAAGCTAGTGGTAGTGATTGAGGTTGATGGATTTGCCAAAAAGATGATTAGCGGCTCTTGTTTAGATACGTAGGAGGCTGAGAATGGTAGGTCCATGCCTGGAATTGAAAGTAGTTGATTGATAAGTAACGTGTTGTGATAAATGTGAGTAAAGTGCTTGCCCCAAGGTCAGACAGAAGTGTTCCTATTAGATGTGATTTCCTAGTAGAATTCAGTCTGAGGGATTTAAAACAGGCCACTGTTACTTCACTGGATTGACAGTATGGGGATACATACAGCATTCACGCGGTCGGGTCCTCCAGCGTGCCTGTGCACTATGGTGCCCAATGCGTTTCCGTCCAAAATAATTGGGTCCTGTTTATTATTACTAATTATCAGTTCCTTTTTTTCTTTTTTTTAAACTTTTTTCTTCCAAATCAGTGCATAAACCCTTACCCATTCTAGGAGCTAATAGTCTATAAAGTGGCTCTACCATACATGAGTGGGGGGTGCTCAGGTTTTCCCCATAGTGGTTTCTTCCCCCAACTACAGATGATAATGCAGTCAGTATCCCTCTTGTGCACATCCTTAAAAGTGCGTGGACAAGGAGTTGGGAGCAGGAGTAGGAGTCTGGGAATGGCTGTAGGATCGGAGCAAGGCTATTTGAGGTTGTGCAGCTTCACTTGGGGCCAGGCTCTTTAGCCAGTAAGGCCTTAGCAGACAGCCTGCAGGGCTAACCTGGTTTAGTCCTAGAGCCTCAAATTTCATTTTTCTGAACTGGCTTCCCTGTGAATCCTTGCTACCCTAGGAATCAACAACCTGAGGCTGTTACCCAACACCTGCCTGGAGTCTAGAAAGTTCTAAATGCCATCGGCTTCGTCCTAAATACAGTGCTGAAGAGCAGGGGCCTCTGTCTCTAGGAGACCTGTGACGGGCCAGAGCAGGGGGCATTTTAAATGTGCCATGTGTGATGTTTGCTACTACCGAAGAGCAGGCACCACCAGAGCCGCACTGCTCGGCACGTACCCTGGCAGGGGCTCACCAAACCAGCAGGCACAGCAGGGACCCGTGAGCCGTGCAGGGTCAGTGGGTGCTTCTGCTCAGGCAGAGGAGGCTGGGAACAGCAGAGGCCTTCAGCAGGTGTGCTGTGGCATCAGGCGGCTCCATTCACATTGGAGCTCCACCTGTCACTGTCCTGACATGGACTTCCCCGCTGAGCACTGTCTTACAGGCCAAGTCAGGAAGAGAAATCGATAATGATGGGAACACTTACAGGGCCAGGTAGAGAAAGACCAGTTATAAATGGTCTATCCTTTTATTTTCTTCAAATGTTGCTTCCTGCTCTTCGTGTGAAATACAGGGAAGACTTGTATATATGAACTGTTAGCCCCAGTATGGTGGACCTAAAATCCTCCAGACATTGATGCCTCCACATGAATCCCCAGACCCCAGCCCCATCCTCATGCTGAGTCATGACGACAGCTATTGAACTTGCTGCTTTATTTTGTGCTCATTGTTCACGCCAAGTTGGATTGGTGGCCACTGAAGTGCCGGGGGAGGGGCTGATGCTCAGGATCAAGTCATGAACAGACTGTCCCCACAGAGCGGACATGCTAGCAGAGGCAGAGCATAGATGAGGAAACATAAGCATGTGGTGGATGGAGGCCTGGGGGCGGGGGACAGTGGTGGGTCTTGCCGTTTTATGTAGCGTGCTCAGAGAAGGCCTTTCTGACAAGATGTGAGTAGAGATCGGATGTGAACCAAAAGGATATCAGGCAAGAGTATTCTGGAGAATGTTATAGTAGTGTAAGGGCCCTGAGGTAGGAATGTGCTAGGGGTGTTGAGGGAGGAGGACACAGGCTGGCATGACTAGAGCTGGGGGGCAGAACAGCGGTGATTGGACAGCAGCAGCATCCCCGGGTGGCCCTCCCAAGTTCTATCCCACCCACATCCCAGAGAGCATTTATTCTCCTGACATCTCTACAAGGGAGGGACTCTTGTTATCCCTGATCTGCTGAGGAATCAGAGCCACCATGGAGGTAACAGACTTGCCAGGAAGGGGCAGAACCCAAGATGTGAATGCAGGCAGTCTGGCTCCAGAGACTGTAGTCTTCCTGTGGCCTCTGCTCTGTGAGCCCTCAGGCAGAGGAAGGAGAGGAAAGCAGCAGAGGCTGAGCACAGAGGGCTTCTGGAGGCCATGAGCTCTGGGCTTTTTCCGGGACCAGGAGAGAGCAGGGGGTGGTGAGACTGAGCACCTGAGGGCAGGACAGGGGGAGCAGTGCCTGTGCGGTCTTCACATCCCACGAGCTGTGATTGTGGCTCCCTAGTGGCTGATGGTGCTGTTGCCTTCTGGGTGCTGTGGGAATGGCCAAGTCAGGGCTCGTGGGAGTCCTTTCCACAAGTGCAGGCTCAGCAGCTCTCCATTTCCTCACCTGAGATGGCAGACAAACCACCAAACCATTTTCAGACCTTAAAACCTGGAACCCACCCTGACTTGGAAAGGGTCACCATGTGAATTAAGTGTGGCAGAAGAGGAGGCCTCCTCCTTGTTCTACCCCCTTCTAGACGCTGCTCCAGGCAAGGACTGGCCACAGGAGGGTGCAGCCAGCACAGCGCCTACCAGGGGCTCTGTGGCCTTACCTGTCACGTGATGCGACTGAAGCAGTGTGACCCCATGGCCATCCTACAACACCTAGTAGCCGTGTTGTGGGAGTAAGAGGGTTGAGCTCCACCTATCAGATCACAGTGTCTTGAACACTGAATGCATGTGTGCTGGGGTGGGCAAGCTCCAAGTACCTCATGGCGCATGTGGCCCCGGAGGGCCCTTGCTCAGTCCTACAAGGCCAAGGAACTCTGGTCTTAACATTAGACCTGAGGGGCACACCTTGGGCACTTTCCTGCCCATACTGGCCTGGGGACACCAAGGGCCACACTGTCCTCTCTTCACCAGGAAATCAGGCCAGGCGCCCAGGTGGCCTCTGCTTGATGCCTGGCAGGGGGTGGGGTTTGCTCTTCTGGGCCCAGTAGTCACTCGGATGGTGGGCTTCACTCATGCCATGAAAAGTGGGCACATTTTAAATAGGCAGCAGGGTCTGGGGCGTTGTTCTAGGAAGACAGATCTGGACATGCGTCCTGGGAGAACAGCAACTCTGACTCATCTGCATTTGAGGTCAAGAGCCTTGTCTTGACCTACACTGCCACCTTGACACCACACTCTGGCCCTCACTTTCGCCATTTGTAAAATAAAGGGTCTTAGACTGCCTTCCACTCAGAGCTTCTGTGTTTGGGTCCCCACCCACAGCCCTCCCAGCACAGTGGCCTCATGGCGTGCACACAGCCTCCTGCACATAGCAGGCCCCTGGAGTCGTAGGGAGAAGGCATCGGGCTCCTTGGGCTTCTGATTATCCTGCAGCCTTGGTGGCTAGGGGGTGGGAGGTGGGGTGGGGGTTGGAGGCCAAGTTCTTCCTATGCTCTGGAGAGCTCACAGTGGCTTCTTGACTTGGGCGGGTCCTACTTGTTCTGTTCTGTGTTTCGCTCGCTAACTCGCTCTCCCTTCTTGCTTCTCTCTGTGATCCCTCTCGCTCCACAGGAGGACTTCCGGAATAAAGTGGAAGACTACATGAAGCGTTATGCCAGATGATAGGAGGAGGAGACGGTGGGGCTGTGGACTGTGTGTAGGCTTGTCTCCAATCTCATCCAAGAGGGAGCTCCCCCTCCCCAGTCCTCGTGCTCCCCTCAGACCCACAGGGTCATCCACATCCTGTGACCATGCTGTCCCAAGGAAGAACCTCTTCACGACTGCCCATTGTAGATGGAGAGTCCTACATAAATACAGCAAGAAAATGTGTTTGGGGTTCTAAAGAGTTGTCTGCTTCCCTTAACATGTTTACTTTTTGGAAACTGTACTGTATAGGCTATTGATGAGATTCCTGAAAAGTTGTAACGAACTCAGAATTGAGGCTAGCGCTTGCTTCTCCCCCTTTTCCTAAAGTCCTTCCCTGCACAAGTGATGCTGATGATGTGCTGCTCAGTGTAGCTCGCAGAGGGGCAATAAGAAACCCGCTACATACTGTGATTGGATGCACATTCTCTTAGCTCCTCCCACGGATGTTGGCCCTGCCTAGATGTTGTGAAGCTTCCCAGAATGCATAGTCATTCACTGTAGATCTCTTACTGAAATGCGTATTTTATTTAATGTAAGTATATTTTGGAACAGATTTGTAATTTGTACAATTTAATGCTTTAATTATTTTTTTCTATTCTCATTTAGTTTGTATTTTCATTGTATAGAGCAGACAGATATTGGGTCAAGCAACTATTGAAGAGAAATACAAAGAAAATATGAAAGACACATTATTCCTTCTGTCCAAATGAAACAAGAATTTGACTTTTAAAAATCAGCTCTTGATTTTGGGTCCAGATGGGATGAGGAAGTCTTGGAACCCTTGGAAGCTAGATCTGGATGATACCTGAAAAAGAAAAAGGAAAGGAAAAAGGCAGGGAGCCCTTTCTCACATGCTGCCCAGAGGAAACTGGTGGGAACCCAGACCAGCCAGGGACTTGGTGTTTCCACAGCAGTCTTGTGGTTGTGAGCCAGTGGGCAATGCCAGAGAGTCAGAGCCTCATGTACTGAGGGACAGGAGGGATACCTCAGTAATCAGCCACCTGTGTGAAGTCACTGAGACAGTACCTGTGGCTTTCTGAGACTGCTGTGGTTCCGGGCGGTCTGGGGGCCAGGAATCAGAAGCAGCAGCAGCACGTAGCCATCCATATTCCAGCAGGCCCATGCTGGGTAAGAAAACTAAGGAGGCAGATGGATTACTCCAGCATTTAGACATCTGGACGAGTGAAATCAAATGCAAAATAAATGTTTGTATGGTTTTCACCTGCTGCCTGCCTGGCGCACTCAAGTTCACTGACAGCCTCCTTTGACCTCTGGATTCCCCCGTCTTCCATCTGCCCAGTCTGGATGATTGTTCTTAATTTGTAATACAGTCTGATTATGAGGTCGGTCTTCCTGGAGATGGCAGGGAAGGAATATATGTTGTGCTTCCCATTTGTAATAAGGAATTGTACCCATTAGATTGGGGGGGGTGGGGGCTGATTGATGGGCCACACTAGTGCACAGAGCAGGAAGAGTGGGGCTGGATCAAGGGCACACTGGCCTCTTGGAGGCTCAGGGCCTGTGAGAAGACAACAGTAATCTCCCCTCCTAAAGCCTGCGAGAGACACTTTTAATTGGAGCTGTCTGGTGCTCACCAGGAACCTGGTCAGCTGGACCCAGGGCTGGCCTTTGCTCGGTAGGTCTGCAACCAGCAGCTGGCTTGCCCACATACCTGAGTCCTGACGCCCCTCACAGCTGTTGGGGCAGCTCCCAGGCTGCACGGCTGTCGGTGCAGATGGAGGTGAAGAAGTGATGTTAGCGCCCACGGGTGAATGGAAATAACGGGCGTTGTAGGTAAAGGAATGGAAGGGACAGCTGTTCTGGATTCTGATAGACAAATAACTTTGCTTATCAGAGATCTAGCAATTCTTCAGAAATGACCTCTCTGTGTGACAGAATCATCCCTCTCTGTCCAATGGAAATCCCTCAGAGCCTTGCCCCTTACCCCATCTTGTTAAGAACACCATCCAGCCTGGCCCATTGAGGCAGAGAACTGATGTTGTGCTGCCTACTTGGCCAGGGAGGGGGGGGAGCGGCATAGCATCTTTTAGTGGCTGCAGAACCCTGATTTCCAGGACTTTTTGGTTTCTTGAGGTCTCCTCCCCACTCAGGCCAAAGGATACTTCAGCTTCTGGTTCATGTGTTCCACCAGCCCGGTGATAGTAGATTTCTCCTCTTCCCAGGATGGGTATACTGAGCCAGACAGGAGTAGAGCAGGCCCTTGGGACGTGAAGCTCCAAGATTTCTCCGATGTCCACTTGTGTCCCCATAACTCTGCTGCTTAGAATTTGATGGGTCGGCAGCATGTTTTTCAGGCATACTCAGGAGGAAACAGTTCCAGGATAGACCTGTCAGAAGGAAAGGCTCACATCTCCCCTTCCCTCAAGCATACCACCTGCAAATTACCTCCCTTCGAAGTCTTCATAAGGAGCTGGGGCAAGTGTATGGCTCCAGTGTCAAGTGCTAACGCGTCTGTGTCCCTTGATTCTCATCTGTGTGTTCATTCACTGTATTTGGAGTGTTGGCAGAGCTCTGGCTCGGGGCAGTGCCTTGGGTTCTGTTTAACAAGACCCCTGTTTCATCTACTATCATTTACAAGCACTGGCAGGCTCAGAGGGCTGTTCGTGATTTCTGCCATTGCAGATGAAGCCAGGTTTGGCACCTGCTAAAGCAGTCGTGTGACAGAAGTAAATGAGAAAGCTTTGCAGAGAGCTGGTAGAGCATTTACAGGAGCTAAAATAGTTTGAACATACAGTCTTTAAAAGGAATATATACCTTGCTATTTACTAGTTTAAACGTTTCATATTTCCTGTGCCCTTAATCTGCCAAACTTCCACACCGTCATGGGTACGGGAGGCAAAAGCATGCTAGTCAGGTCTTGGCTGCAGCCAGACCAGTCCACAGAGTCCTGGGCCACCTGGCAGCAGAGCCAGCATTCCTTCCTCCGATGGCATCGGAAACAGATGGAACAGCCCTTCTGCTGGGCTCCGGAGTTCAACAACAACAATAACAAAAAATCCCAGAGGGCAAACAAACTCCAGGCAGTGGCCATCTGAAAGATCTATTAAACTTGTTCAAAGGACACGCCCGCTGTTCTCTAGGGTTGCTCTGTTACCTCTCACAGCCTTTGAAGAAGTTGATGTGAAAAAAAAATCGCAAATTCCTACAAAATCAGACTTGTTGCAGATATATCAGAATCTACCAGAATTTTTTTAATGTAAACTTCCAACCATTTGTAAAACTGGTTAGCCACCAATTGCAGCCTTTAATGAAACTCTTCCAGCAAGTACAGTCTATTCCAGGAGTGTTTTCACTTCATCCACTTAAAAATGTTTCTCCTTGGAAAGTCAGGTTTGCCATAAGTTCATTATTCTTCATGAAAGTGTGTCTAGCAAAATGCTAATAGTCTTAGCAAAATAACGTTTTTTCCTTTCCCTTTGCCAAAGAACCTGTAAAATGAGAGCATCTGTTACTCCCCTTTCCTCCCTCAAAGTAACAGCGGCTAATTCACAGTGGGTGCACAGGCCCCACTCATGCCCTGGGTTTCCGTGGGTTACCAAAACTGATGAATTGAAAGAATTGTGGTTTGAAAAAATTTCTTCAAAAAGCTCAGTGATAAAAAAAAAAAAAAAAAAAAACAGTGATGAAGGCATCTGGGGACCTCACTTTGTTAAGAATGTCTATTTATTCATGTTAAGCTGTATAAAGGACTGAATTATAATCTTTTTTTAATCCACCTAGGGCTCATTCATTTCTTAATCCACCTAGGGCTCAATTCATTCATTGCCAAGTTCACTGAGCCAGAGTTCTTCAATAAGTTCACTTTTTGTCTTATGTCAGGGCCCTCTGGAAGAAGAGCTTGCCCAAATGTTCCCAGTGCTGGAGGAGAGACCAGGTTCCGGGCCCCAGCACGGTAGGGCGGGTGCGGTAATTACTTGTCAGGGGCCATTGGCCGGGAGAACTGTACCCATGGATGGCATAGCCCCTGGTGTGGCCTCCCCGTCGAGACACTGGTCCATAGTTCACACCCAGCAGTGTTTCCTTCCCGCTCAGAGGGAGTCTGCTCAGTCTCTGGCCTCACAGGATTGACTCGTATTGGTGCAGTTTCTGGTATTGGGTTTTTATCCTCTTGGGGTCAGACCGCATTGACCTGGCTCCCCACTCCACTCCCATGCACACCACGTGGTACTCGTCAGATGGTACCCAAACATCTCTTTAAAAATTCATTCCAACCTCATGAGCCCCGTTCACCTGTGTCCTTCCCTCCACCCCCCACTCCTAACCAGGGTGAGGCTGAGGAGCCATAAGGTGGGGGCTGTTCCGTGGGTGAAGAGCCGGTATCCTGTTCCTGAGGCATTTCAGCCTCAAGTGAGTCTGAGAAGAGACAACCTGTCTCCCTGGGCTGGTTCTGGATGGATCCGGAGCAGGTGGAAGTGAGCATGGATCCCACTGTGGTTGCTGTGCGCCTTGCCAGACCAGTCAGTGAGGTATGTAAAACACCACAGTTGATGCAGGAGAGCAGCACGACAGGGAGACCTGGCCGACATGCCAGTGAGACCAGGACAAACTGGTGGGATGGCCTCCACGTCCACCCCACCTTGCCGCCAGAGGGCTTTCACCAAGCCTTTCACCAAGCCACATCTTCCCATTGCCTCCAGAATAAGCCCCCAGTGCTTAGCGTAGGAGCACACTGTCACTGGTCACCTGTCCACTCCACCAGCCCTGCCCTGATGACCCTGCCTGGCCTCAGTGCTTCCACGCCTTGTGATGAGCTCCAAAGCTGTCTTGCGTATCCTTTCAAGATGCTTCAGGTCATGTGGTGCCGCCACTGGGAAGCCTACCTTACAGGCAGATGGGCAGTTCCCGGGGCATCCTTGTCCTGCCCAGGCTTCCATATGCAGTACTGCCTGTCCCAGGTGTCAGGTGGCATGAGATGCACAGGACCTTAGCCATCCCGCAGTAACTGAAGAGCTTAGTACAATGCCATCACTCACATGGAGTACATCCTCCAGGAGCTTTGGAGCAGAAGTACACTGGCGAGTCTGCTCAAGACAGTCCTGTCACCAGGAGCTGGGCATGCCATTCAGCAAGGCAAGAGCTGTGGGGGGCACCTGCTGCCTCTGTCCATCAGCACATGCCAAGTCCGAACAGTCTGAGGAAGCTGGAAAGATTCTGTGGAAAGATTCTGTAGAGAAGAAATAATACCAAGCAGGATGAACAGGACATTGGAAGTGGAGTGTGTAGGATTGAAAGAGACTTCAGGGAAGAAAACCACATATTTAGGAAAATGCAGTGAATTGCACCTTTTCAGTTGGAATCAGAAAGTCTTAAGGGGACAACAGGCTAAAATGAAAGGACAACAGGATGAAACCATAGCCATTGCAACATCTCCACCGCAGGACAGGGCAGATGCTGGAAAAAGAGATGATGGTGTGGGGACACATTTGATGGATTCTTCCAGTGTGCAGAAGAGAATGACAAAGAGGAGCCATCGGAAGCAAGAGAACAGAAAGGACACTTGTACTAGCCTAAGATGGGGTAACAGGGCTGGGGAACCCTCCTATTTCAAAAAGCAAAAAATAAATAAATAAATAAAAACAGAGAAAGAACTATAGTTTTCTGACGTCAGACAGAGGCAAAGCAGGACAGCGATCCCTGAGTGAGACCTAGAGTGAGACCCGCCTGGCTCGGACCAGGGAAGGGGAGGCCCAGGTGGAACCCAGCAGGCACTGACCTTGAGATGGAACTAATGATGTAGGAAGGCCAGAGTACCTAGAGTTCCCAGCAGAGAAGGCCGCACAGAGAACCCGCTCTGGAGACCTGCAGTGGGGTCCTTCCAGAGCATCCCTTGGAGACCAACCAGCAGGTGCCCCTGAGGAAACTGCCTGCGGATGGGGAAGAGTATCACCCAGTAGGATAAGAGAAAATGACTCCTGGAGTTCACAGAAGGCTTCACAGAAGGAATAGTTCACGTTCCCATGAGCTGCAATGGATTTGTGATCTGCAGTGTGCTGGAGAGGGATGAGCTTGGTAATGAGAAAATAGAAGCTCATGGCTGCACTAGTCCTACCTAAGTGTCTGGAAAGCAAGCCTCAAAAGGATCAAGTTGTTTCAAATGAACTGTGTCCCAGAACAAAGACAAAGAGGAGTTTTTAAAATCCAGATCCTGGATCACCTGAGTAGCTCAGTTGGTTAGGCATCCAACTCTTGATTTCAGCTAAAATCACAATCACAGGGTCGTGGGACAGGACTCTGTGTCAGGATCTACACTTAGCATGGAGTCTGCTTAAGATTCTCTCCCTTTCCCTCTTCCCCTTCCCCTGCTCACACACGTGTGCAAGCTCTCTCAAATAAATCTTTAGAAAATAAAAATACAAAAAAAATAAATAAATAAAAATCCAGAACTTGCCACAAACAGCCCAGCCCAGAAGCCTCTATCTCAGTAAGTCTGAGACTCCCAACCCCTGCCCAGAGGCACCAGGGAAGCCAGACAGCACCTGCCAAAGGAATTCCACACTGAGCCCCTGGCCCCAAAAACCTCTGGCCACCAAACCTCTGCCCGCTAAAATGAAAAATTTACACAGAACTTACATTACAATCTCCTAACATGAAAGACGAAATGTCTGGGACACAGATGGAACCCACTCTTCATACCAAATCACACCCTAAATTGCTTAAATCAGACAGAGCAGAACTATGAAAATCGGGCCAGAATTAAGACACATGATGCTCAAGAGGCACAAAGAAAAAGAAGGTTAACAGCTGGTTTCTCATTGGAAGCAATGCAAGTGAGAAAATGGAGAAACATCTTTACTAAAAGAAAAAAAACTCCAGAGGTGCCCAGGTGAGCCACTCCGCTAAGGGTCTGCCTTTGGCTCAAGTCATGATCCTGGGGTCCTGGGACTGAGTCCATCATTGGGCTCCTTGCTCAGCGGGGAGTCTGCTCTCTCTCCCTTGGCCTCCTCCCTCTGCTTGTGTAGCAAGTGCTTTCTCTCTCAAATAAATAAAATCTTAAAAAAAAATAGTCAAGCTAAAATTCTTTAGGGAAAGTATGAAAGATGGAGGCAAAATAAAGACTGTCCTCATGCATGCAAAGACTGAAAGCTGCACCAGCAGCCTAGCACTAGAAGAAATTCTGAATGACGTCCTCAGACAGAATACAATACGAATGGCAATGTAGAACCACACCAGGGTGTCACCTTCAGTGCTGTGACACTGTGGGCCAGATAATCTGTCATTTGGGGGCAATCCTGTGCATCATAGGATGTTAGTGGCTTCTACTCACTAGATCCCAGAAGCACCTATCCCCAGTTACGACAACTAAATTATTTCTAGGCATTGTCGAATGTGCCCTGGAGGAAAAAGTCACCCTGTGTTGAAAATCACTGTATTGGATAGATTTTTCTTTTCTTTCAAATTTTTTATCCCTCTGTGTTTTTGAGGAATAATCTAAAAGAATTCTTATGCTCAGGCATTCAGCTCACTAAGTTTCTCCTTGTGCCTATTCTATTCCTCCCATTTATTGTTTTTCTTTTTTTTAAATAGACTTTATTGGGGTGCCTGGGTAGCTCAATCAGTTGAGCATCTGCCTTCAGCTCAGGTCTTGATCCCAGAGTCCTGGGATTGAGTCCCACATGGGGCTCCCTGCTCAGCTTCTCCCTCTGCCCCTGCCTCCCACTTGTGCTCTCTCTCTCTAATAAATAAATAAATAAATAAACCTTTAAAAATAGATTATTTTTAAAAAGATTTTATTTCTTTTTTTGACAGATAAATCACAAGTAGGCAGAGAGGCAGGCAGAGAGAGAGGGAAAAGCAAACTCCCCACTGAGCAGAGAGCCCAATGCGGGGCTCAATCGCAGGACCCTGAGATCATGACCTGAGCCAAAGGCAGAGGCTTAACCCACTGAGCCACCCAGGCACCCCCAAAATAGACTATTTTTTAGAGTGTTTTTAGGTTCATAGCAAAACTGAGTGGAAAGTAGAGTTCTCATGTAACCTGCCCCCTATATGTACAACCTCTCCCACTGTAGACATCCCACAGATGTAACATTTGCTACAGCTGATGAGACTTTCCTGACACATCATTTTCACTGGGGTTTCACACTTAGTGTGAACTGTTTTCACAAATAGATACTAAAATGTATCCATTATGATAGTACAGGCATACCTCTGAGATATTGCTGGTTTTGTTCCAGAACGCCACAAGAGAACAAGTATCACAATAAAGTAATTCAAATGAAGCTTTTGCTTTCCTACTGGATATAAAAGTTACATTTACACAGTACTGTAGTCTATCAGGTGTGCAATAGAATTAAGTCTAAATAAACTGTACATACCTTAATTTAAAATTACCTTATTGCTAAAAAATGCTACCCATTACCTGAGCTCTCAGCGAGTCGTAGTCCTTTCATTGGAGGAGGGTCACGCCTCGATGTCTGTGGCCGCTGACAGATCAGGGTGGTGGCTGCTGACGGCTGGGGTGTCTGTGTCAGATTCCTAAATTGAGACAACGATTTGCCCATCAATTGACTTCCTTTCTCAATTTTTCTGTCGCACGTGATGCTGTTTGATAGCATTTCACCCACAGGAGAACTTCCTGCCACCACTTTAGCACCTGAGTGGACATGATATCCTAAACCCTCTGGTGTCTCTTCAACGGTCTTCACAGCATCGTCACCAGGACTAGATTCCGTCTTGGGAAACCACTTTCTTTGCTCGGCCCCAGGAAGCGACGCCTCCTCCCTCATGTTCAATCACAGGATTGCCGTGATTCGGTCCCATCTACGGGCTCCACTTGGAATTCCAGTTCTCCTGCTGTTTGCAGCCCCTCTGCAGTGACGTCCTCCATGGAAATCTTAAACCTCCGATTTGTTAAAATCCCATTATCTGAGTAGCACAAAAAATGTAAGAACAATGAAACAAGGTATGCCTCTATGATTCAAAGTAGTTTCACAGCCTAAAAATTCTGTGTTCTATTCCTTCTTCCCTCCCCCCAACCCCCAGCAACTCTACTGATTTTATAAAACTTGATTATAGTTTTTGTCCAACGTGTTTTTTAAATTTGTTTTTTACTAACTACCTTAACAAAACCAGCCATTTACCTCCTTATGGAGTTTCCTCTATTAAAAATTTACTCTGCTGATGCTACTGTCTTTGCCCTCAGGCCTGATTTGTTGGTTGTACTCACTATCTTGTTTTCAGGGAGATAGCATTCCTCAAATGTTTGGTCTTTATTGAGCACTTATCTCCATAATTAAGACATCCTTCCGGTCTTCTGTTGCACCTGTTTGACCAGTCCACCTGGAATAGTAGTGGTGGCTGCTGCCTGTTGCACCAGATGCTGCTTTTAGTCAGAGTGAGGACAGTTGTTGCCTCCGCAGCCAGTCCTCTGTTCGCAGGTGTTCTGTTCTTTCCAGGTGTCTCACCAGCCACGTGGGCACTATCTGTCTCTCTGACTCCACTACTACTATCTCCACCCTGAAACACAGACTCTCTAACTACTGCCAAATTGGTCCAAGAAGGGCTTGAGATGAATCACTTTGTCGGCTGTCCCTGGGGGCCCTCCAGCTCCCATCCCCTGCAGATTCAGAGAATGAAACCTGCCCCCTACTTTAAAATTCCCCCACCCACTTTTGCTCTTTTATTTTTTAATTTTATTTATTTATTTATTTGACAGACAGAGATCACAAGTAGGCAGAGAGGCAGGCAGAGAGAGGGGGGGCGAAGCAGGCTCCCCGCTGAGCAGAGAGCCCGATGTGGGGCTCGATCCCAGGACTCTGGGATCACGACCTGAGCCGAAGGCAGAGGCTCTAACCCACTGAGCCACCCAGGTGCCCCCCACTTTTGCTCTTAATCCCATGCCTTCTCAATGCTTCCAGGGCTTTGACTCTTACCTCCAGTGTCCTTGTCAGCTACCTCCCTTCAGCATATAAACACATTCAGGCCCTCAAATATTTCCCTTAATCTTGTACCCCCCTTTCTGGCTCCTTCCCTTCTCAGCCTTTGGGAAAGGGCTGAGCATATTCTTCATTCTTTCATGTTCCGTTCATCCCTCAACTCACTGCACACTCTTTTGCCCTCTCCCCACTGCCATACTAAAATTTCTTGAACTAAATCCATCAGAGCCTCCTAATCCTCGTATAAGGTAGACACTTGCCACACGTCCTCTCGGCTGCACTTTACACTCTCATCTGTTCTTGGACATTCTTTCTTTCTTTTTTTTTTTAAGATTTTTATTTATTTATTTGACAGAGAGAAATCACAAGTAGTCGGAGAGGCAGGCAGAGAGAGAGAGAGAGGGAAGCAGGCTCCCTGCTGAGCAGAGAGCCCGATGTGGGACTCGATCCCAGGACCCAGGACCCTGAGATCATGACCTGAGCCGAAGGCAGCACCTTAACCCACTGAGCCACCCAGGCGCCCCTTGGACATTCTTTCTTAATTCCCTTTCCTTTCCTCCTCTTTTGGATTGTCCTTGAGCTCCGTGTACCTCTTTGCTTCTTAAATTTTCGTGTGTCCTTGGGGCCCTGGGTGGCCAGGTGGGTTAAGTGTGGACTCTTGGTTTTGGTTCAGGTCGTGATCGCAGGGCCGTGGGATGGAGCCCCACCTTGGACTCTGCACGCAGCACCGTGTCTGCTTGAGATTCTCTCCCTCTGCCCCTCCTCCTGCTCTCTGGCAATGAATCTTTAAAAAAAAAAAAAAATGTCCTTTGCTCTGGCTACATTTGACATGAGCTCAGTTTGCAACCAAGAATGAAAGGAAATAAGGAGCCCAGAAAGGTAGAGCCTTGCAGAGCTGGAAGAGACAACTTCTGGACCCCAGCAGGGGATCAAACCGAGAAAGTCTTCGAAAAGCTGAATAAAACTCAACTTCTTGGCAAAGCAGTCCTGAATTCAAATTCTGACTCCTTCACTACCGCGTGAACTCGGGCAAGACGCTCCACTTTTGTGCCCCTCGATGTCCTACTAACGGCGCGCACTCGATGTTCCCGGGATTAAATTAGGGAAGCGTGAACGTGCGCACCAAGGTGCACGTGCTCAGGACTCCGTTAGGGCCGGCCCGTGCACAGCTGACTTCGCGGCTGTCGGCCGCGTGCAGCAGCAGCCCACGCGCCCGCCGCCCGGGTCACGGAACCCCCTCCCCGCTCCTCGGCCCCCACCAGGCCCCGACACCCCTTCCTCAGCTCCCGCGCCCATTCCGCCGACTGCGCGTCCCCCACGCCCCGAATTCTGCAGACCCGCCTCCCGCCGCCGCAAGCACGCCGCGACAGGGCCGACCCCGGGCAGCCTGGGCGTTAGAGCTCCGGGCCTGGGCTCCGGGTAGAGTCCGGGCTCCGGAGTAGTCCGCGCTCCGTGCCGCATCCCGCCTCCCGGACCTCCTTGATTCGCCCCCAGTGACGCGCCCCCGTCACCTGACCGCGCGCAGCCAATCGCCATCCGCCGGGGCCGGACCCCCGGCATTGGCCAGAGTGCGCAGCGCAGCCAATCCGGACGCGGCCCGTAGCTCGCGGCCCCGCCCCTCTCCGGGCCTCGGGGAGGCGCACCCCGACGAGACCCGCGCGTTCGGTGGGTCCGCGCGGCACTGGGCGCGGGCTGGTCGGGATGGAGGCGGCGGCGGCGGCGCCCGGCAGGGACGCGCGGGAGCGGGCAGCGAGTCATTCCCGCGGCCGCGGAGAGAAGAGCCCGCCAGACAGGTGTGCTCCGTGATGGGGAGGCGGCCGGCGCCCTCCTCTGGGAAGCCCTCCAGGCGCTGCGGGGCGAGGGGTGCCCGGCTCGGGGAGGCCGGGGGCGGGGGGCTGGTGGGGCCCGGTGGTCTGTCCGCGGGAGGGGTCCCGCCCGGAGGGGTCGCCAGCTGGCGGTCACCGCAGGCCTGAGCGTCCCGCGCGGGAATGCGGTGCGGGTCGGCGGGTGGGAGCCGGGCCGCGGCCGGGGCAGGGGAACAGTCGCTGCGCAGGCCCCTGGGCTTGAACCCAGCCTGCGGACGTGGGCGGCCGGGCTTGGCGGGGCTGCGGTCAGGGAGCAGAGCCCCGGAGCTCGGGACGCACTTCGCGGTGCGTTCTAGGGGCGGGTGGGTGCGGGACAGGTGAGGAAGCAGGGGCACCCCGGACATCTTTGTAAAATCTAGGAGGGCGGTGGTG
This sequence comes from Mustela nigripes, assembly GCF_022355385.1. Classification (NCBI taxonomy): domain Eukaryota; kingdom Metazoa; phylum Chordata; class Mammalia; order Carnivora; family Mustelidae; genus Mustela; species Mustela nigripes. The sequence continues at coordinate 43,903,824 of NC_081559.1, forward strand.
CGGCCCGGCGTGCGGGCCGGAGCAGTGCGAGTACCCGGACGCAAGCCGCAGGTCTGGCTGGTGCACTGGTGCGGGGAAAGGGGGGACGGAAGCCGATGCCCCCAGGCTCCGGCCTGAGCCGCGGGGACAGTGGGAAGGTAGGCAGGGAGGCCTTCCAGTGCACACTGTGTCTTCAGCCCGCTGCAGCTGTGCATTTTCTGGTTGCTGAGACGTTGCTTCCTCTGTTTTGGCAGTCCCCTCTGCCTGAACCTGAGTGATGAGTGTGTCTTTAAAATTCGGGTCCAGGCCGAAACCTGAACATTTTTTAGATGAGGCAGTCAACTTTGGTTGAGCCTGAGCAAAGGGAGCTGGGCAAAAGCCCCTGAGGGAGACTGGAGTGGAGAGGAAATTCACCATACCTCTTTATGATATTTTGGTTTTGAGCATAGTAGAGTTGAGCCTCTCAGTATTAGAGCATTTTAAGGAGGAAGCAAGTCATGGAGCAGAGTTATCTATAAAACGTTAATCTGAAATTCAAGGCATAAATGTTTCAGTCTGCCAGCAGATTGACAAACTGCAGTCACTGAGCAGACCCGAGTAGCTTGAGGAAATGTGGGGTGCTGTAGGAAGTGAAAGCAAGATTAAGGGCACATGCAGATTTAAGTCACAGCGGGACTGGGAGATTCCCAATGCCAGAGTGGCCAACCATGGCCAGTCTAACTTCCCACAGCCTTAAACCTATCAGGTGACTTTGGACAGCTATGAACAAGGTGTTCATAAAAACACTGTGGTTTGGAGGCTCTGGGCGGCTCAGTCAGTGAGGCATCTGCCTTAGGCTCAGGTGATGATCCCAGGGTCCTGGAATCGAGCCTCGAATTGGGCTCCCTGCTCAGTGGGGAGCCTGCATCTGCCTCCTGCTTCGACTCTTGTGCTTCTGCTCTCTCTCTGTCAAATGAATAAATAAAATATTTAAAAATAAATAAAACACTCTGTGGTAGGGGGAAAAAAAGAACTTTTAACAGCCATGGTTGGTAATTGTATTTGAATTTTCACGTGGATCTGTTTAAACATTGTTACTGATTTTATATATTTTAAATATACTGATTTTAAATATATATATATCAAAAACCTTCAGAAACTTCCATATATATATATATACATATGTATATATATACATATGTGTGTATACATATGTGTATACATATATATAGATAATATATATATATCAAAAACCTTCAGAAACGTCCATATATATATACACACACGTGTATATATATATACATGGAAGTTTCTGAAGGTTTTTGATATATATATATCATCTATATATATATGTATACACATATGTATATATATATATATATATGGAAGTTTCTGAAGGTTTTTGATATTGGTAAAAATCTTTCAGGAGCTGTGCTTTTCTGTGACACTTTGTTCTTTAGTAAATCCCGCCCCTGCTGTGTGCCAGCCCTTGTTCTCAGTGTAAGTGACAGAGCAGTGAGGGAAACAAAGCCTGTGAGCTTCTGGAGCTGATGTATGACTTTCTCTTAAGGCCAGCAGTGGTAAACAGGGCCAGAGTCTAGTGTATCACACACTGAGGAGTACCATGGAGAGACAGAGGAAGGAGGAAGGGGACTGGGGGCTCTAATTTTACTTAGAGCTACAGGGAGCTTCACAAGAAAGTCAAGAGGCAACAAAGACCTAAGAAGGAAAGTGGGGTGGGGGCGCGGTCATGCCAGGTGCTGGAAACTGAAAGTGGGAGGGGAGAAGTAGGCCTGCCCAGGGTCAGGGAGCAAAGAGGAGGGTGTGGGCAGGAATGGGTGCCTAGATCACCTGAGCCTTCCACCAGCCCAGAGATTATAGAGAAATAAAGAAAAACTACCAATGAAGTTAGGAAGCCCTCGGGAAGGTGCAGCTCCCTAAGTGCTCATGTTTTCCCCTCCTTCCGTCTGGAGGCAAGGAGCCGATCTGTCCTTCAGAGCCCTTGGGGAGACTTTGAGGCTCAGGGGCCATTGATCCTACCAAGGGGTGGAAAGAACTTTTGAAAATCTAAATGGAGGGGCGCCTGGGTGGCTCAGTGGGTCAAAGTCTCTGCCTTTGACTCAGGTCATGATCTCTGGGTCCTGGGATCGAGCCCCGAATAGGGCTCTCTGCTCAGCAGGGAGCCTGCTTCCCCCTGCCTCTCTGCCTACTTGTGATCTCCTTCTCTCTGTCAAATAAATAAATAAAATCTTAAAAAAAAAAAAAAAAGAAAAGAAAATCTAAGTGGATGGTCTAGCGATTATATAAAGGAAACTAGCAAATATTAGATTATTGGAAATTACGCATATTTTTTCCATAATTCATGAAGATTTGGGGATGTCCAAGTGCAGTTTGTGGAATGCTGCGTGGTGTTAATTCAGAAAAGTATCTTGACCTTGACGACGTTTGCTCTCTTAAGCTGACAGAGTGCAGCTGTGCTCCCATACTCCATCTCCTTGTCCATAACAGGCACATCTGTGTTTTCTTTCCAGCAGGAAAGTTTATATGGACTATAATGCAACCACCCCCCTTGAGCCAGAAGTCATCCAGGCCATGACCGAGGCCATGAGGGAAGCCTGGGGAAATCCCAGCAGTCCTTACCCAGCAGGTAATCCTAGAAGGTGCTCACAGATCCGGAGATGTGGGGGAGGTGGGCGGAGGCAGTTTTAGAGAAATTGTACACCACCTGTGATCACTTGCTTTTGAATAGATTTTCTGTAAATACAAACCTTAGGTAAAAATTTTTGTGGGTTAGTTTTCAGAGAAGTCCAAATTTGAACATGGAGCCTGTTGATAGCATAAACTTTCGTTTTTAATACACTGCCCCATCCTCCTTGCCCAGATGAAAAAGATGTCTTATTAAGAGCTATTTGTAATAACAGTACCCATTAAAACCCTTTCATGTATCTGTCTCAGTGGTTCCTTGAAAAATTTGCAAAATAGATCTTTGAAATCATCAGGACTGCATATAATCCTGGCCTTTTTTTTTTTTTTTTTTAAGATTATTTATTTATTTATTTGACAGAGAGAGATGACAAGCAGGCAGAGAGGCAGGCAGAGAGAGAGAGGAGGAAGCAGGCTCCCTGCTGAGCAGAGAGCCTGATGTGGGGCTCGATCCCAGGACCCCGGGATCATGACCTGAGCGGAAGGCAGCGGCTTAACCCACTGAGCCACCCAGGCGCCCCCTGGCCTTTTTTTTTTAAAGTGAAAATTAGTTTAAAATTCTTTATTTTCATTATAATAAATTCTTATTTCTCATTTATTCTTGTTTTAGTACAGATCATTAAATTGGCAGTTATGGAAAATTATTTACTTTAAATATGTAGTTTTATGTCACCATTTACGTTATGTTTTTCAGATGGCCAGCTGGCTGTCCCTTTCTTACTTAATGCTTATCAGAGATAATTAAGATAAACTGTCGTAACTGTGGATTGTGAGGAACTAAAAGAGCTTTCAGACACTGCTGTGAAGCCCTAGGATTTAATAGTACTTATATACAACTTTACAGACGTTCATGGGTTTTCATATCTGTTTAGTAAGAATTTCACAACTTCATAACTAAAAGCTTTTTCGAAATCAGGTTCTAGTCATTCATTAACTTATTTCTTGGTTTATTTGGTATGTTTGTTTTGGCCATTCTTCTGGACATTGCCTCATATCTAATTTTTCCTCTAGGAAAATTGTACTTCCTGATGCGTTAAACTTGAGAATACAGAGGGCAAGTAAATGCTAATAGAAAGCATTTCTTATAAAGAACTTTAGGAATAATGCTGAAGGAAAAATTCCCCTTCCTGACCTGATGAAACCTGTCAGTGGCTTTCTGGTTGTCCTGATGGCCTTCATTTCTTTAAGAACCATAACTAAACTATGCACTGCAATTCACCGTTCAATACTCAGGTAGAAGTGGGGGGAGGGGAAGAAAAAAAGAGAAAAGAAAGAAAATCACCTTTATGATAGATTGATTTAATTATTTTCACAATACCATGATTTAATAATGATAATAATTCCTTTGGGAGAATTTAGTTAAGGGAAAAATGTTAAGAACACATGGAAAGAGTTTAGATACCCAAGATGTTTACCACAGCTGTGCTAGTGAGAGTAAAAATCTGGAAAAAAACATCAGGGTCCGTGAGTCAAGGACTGACCACATTGAGTAGGCTGAAGCCGGGAGTGGAGTTCTGGGCCCTGTCAGAGCCGTGCTGCAGACTACAGCAACGACCGAGACATACAGTAGCAGCATCTGGGTCAAGGGGGAAAGCCATATTATGAAACCTGATTCGCAGTATGGTTTCTTTGGTTCTTATACCCACCTCTCAAGAAAAATTGTGTATGAGCAAATCTGGAGAATCTATTGTTTTGCTATGAGATGCAGAAACCTCCATGTAACAGTAGCTTAAGCACAAGGACCCAAGCAGGTTGAAAGCTTCTGCATCCAATCTGTTGTGATACTCACATCAGGGAGCCTCTGGAAGGCTTCACTCTATACTTTCAAGAAAATGAGAATAAAAAGACAAATGATGTTTTTGTGTTATTATGAAACTAGATTTGACTTGATTGACCCTTAAAAGTGCCTGGCCCCCGCCCCAAGGGCTCCCAGATGACATTTTGAGAACAGCTGATTCAGCCAATATTGGTTGAGTATTTCCTGCATGCCAAGCACTGTTGTGATGAGGGATAAGGCACAGGGTACAAAGGGTATGGTGTTTTCAGGGCATTCCTTGAGCCACTCCCTAGAGAATGGACCACGATGGGGTCAGTGGAGTTGGGAGCCTGCTAGAATATTTCAGCGGTGGCCCTGACTCAGCAGGTGGCCGGGCAGTGCAGAGGTGGGGCAAGCTTCTGGGTATTTTTGACGACAGAGCCTTACAGGATTTACTGCGGGGTTGGATAACAGGGTATGAGAAAGGCAAGAGCCAAAGCCTTTGGCCCTGGGCCCCTGGAAGGACTGAGTCGCCATTTACTGAGATAGGAAAGGGTAAGAGGAACAAGTTTGGGGGAGAAATCATGTATTCAACTTGGAGCAAGTGTAGTTTCAGATGTCTACCGGAGATATATGTATATAATCTACTGGGTTCCAGGTGGAATGAGTAGAGTCTGCAGCACCAAGCTGGTTAAAAGTCTGGAGTTGCTGAGGGGAAGAGGATTCGAGGAGCTGGCCAGGGCAGGGGGCCATCCGCCATCTGGATCTGGAGCCCTGCCCAGCAAGGGATGCGTAGAGGAGGAGGGAGCAGTCCTGGGGGAGAGCTGCTGGCATGGGAGCAGGCGCAGACCTGGATGTGGCACACGGGGACCTTGGTCAGGGTGGGTTTGGGAATCCAGGGACCAGAATACCTGGTTGCCAGTGAGTTCAAGAGGGAACGGGAATAGGGTGGAGATGGGAAAGGAGAAACGGGCCATTACTGGGAGGTAGTAGAGGGGCTCTGGTGTGAGAACAGCCAAGTGAAGGAGGTTTGGTTTAATGGATCATGGGACCCACGGGTGCCCCTTACTCTCCCTCTTATGTCCTGAAAGGCACATTTCAGAGTCTTCTCTTATGTCAGTTACAATTACCAACCACCCTTTACATTTAGTAACACCAACAACTTCAAACATTCCGGAAATTTAAGAGTAAGAAAATAGACACCTGTGTGTCTCCTACCTAGATCCAACGGAGTTGCCATATTACCTCGATCTTTGTTTTTCTAAATTTACTGCTTTTTCATGAACCCTGGAGAATGAGTTGTGGGCAGGGGCATACTTCCCATCACAAGGAAGCACCTGTGTATGTGTAAGAGAAGGGACTTTCTCCCGTGACAGTGCCATCAGCAAACCTGCGAACATGACAGGAAGGTCCTGCTCTGACATTCAGGCCATATCCTGATTTCCTCAACTGAGAACATTACTTGCTAAAAAGATAAAGACTGAATTAGTATCTGGTGTTGGGGGGAAAAGCCATTGCTAGCAAACATCCCATGGCTGGTTTATTTATTTTAGCTCCTAGGGCCAGAGTTTTATTTTAGAATGTAACCTCTGCAGAAAAGCTAAAATCATAGTATAGTGAACACCTGCACTTAGTTCCTTTACCTGAATCTATCATTTCTTTGAATCATTTGGAAGTAAGTTGAAAACAGGAAGCTTGGGCGCCTGGGTGGCTCAGTGGGTTAAGCCGCTGCCTTCGGCTCAGGTCATGATCTCAGGGTCCTGGGATCGAGTCCCGCATCGGGCTCTCTGCTCAGCAGGGAGCCTGCTTCCTTCTCTCTCTCTCTCTCTGCCTGCCTCTCGGTGTACTTGTAATTTCTCTCTGTCAAATAAATAAATAAATAAATAAAATCTTTAAAAAAAAAAAAAAAAAACAAAAGAAAACAGGAAGCTTCACTCCTAAACACCTAAGAACAAGGCCACTGTCCCAGCTCACAGATGGAAAGTTAGTCCAATGGCAGCATCTCATTAGCATTCTAATGAGATGTTCCAATCTCCTTGAGTATGCACTTTTGTTTCCAGTGACCTTAGATCTTAGTGAAAATGTAAATTGTAAGTAAATGAAAAGAGTGACCTCAGGGTCATTTCTGGAAGTTCTCTAACCTGTCCCCAGTGGACATGATTCTGTGTGTTCCAGTAGCTTATGTTCCCAGGACTTGTGGGTCCACACCCTGTATGACCTTCCCCTCCAACACCTTTAGTGGGGTGTGATTCACATGCACGGAACCGCAGAGAGAATGTGTGTAGTTTGGTGCCTTTCTTTTCTTCCAAGTAGGGTTGAATAGTAACATACTTCAAAGACTGTTGGGTCTATAGACCAAGTAAGAATGGAGTTATTGTCATAGATCCCGTCCTGGCACCTTCCTTTCTCTGCCACATACAGTTTGGTCCCTTCATCCATGCCAGATGGTGGAACTAGCTCACAGCTGGGCTGCGTGGCCCCCGTGGGACGGCAGATTGGCCCCTGTGGGAGGGGCCTCTCCTGTGCCCCCCGGGGGCCTGCGCTGACATGCAGCACTGCGCCTTGTGTTGAGGAGTCACGAGCATTCTTTTTGCTTATTTTGTTGTTTTACAGCGTGATCTTAAGCAAATTATTTCATCCCTTCACCCTCCTGTCTTGATGAATGGGGAGCAAGGCAGATGGCCACAGCTTCCCCTCTCCTGTAGCATCCGGTAAGAGGAAGCCCATGTCTTTGGGGATTTTAGGGTTCCCGCACGTCCCCCTTGTATCTGTTTCCACTTCTTACTAAGTCTCAGTAGGTGTCACTGAGTTGCTCCTATCTTGCTGCTGCCCCTTCTCCAGCTTATTCCTAGGTTGTGGCCTATTGTGTTCACATTAACGGAACAATGGGTCATCTTAGAATTGCCCACTTAGAGTTGTTCCTGCGTGTCTGGTTCTTTTTTTTTTTTTTTTTTTTTTAAAGATTGTATTTTTAAGTCATCTACACCTAGTATGAGGCTCGGAGTCTCCACCCTGAGATCAAGAGTCACACACTCCACTAACCAAGACAGCCAGGCGCCCCATGTCTGTCTGGTTATTCTTTTAAACATGTGTTTACTGGGCTTGGTAGAGTGACACTAATGAGTTCTCATTCTGGTTTCTCAAGGTAGGAAGGCCAAGGACATTATTGACACAGCTCGGGAGAACGTCGCGAAGATGATAGGTGGGAAACCTCAGGACATAATCTTCACTTCCGGGGGCACTGAGGTAAAGTTTCTAAACAGGCTTGTAGTCTTTTAACTGTCAATTATATGTAAGGTATATATACATGGTTCCTATTTGGTATTATTTTTTAAAAGAAGAGGTATGCTTGGTGTTGGTCTTTCTCTTTTGCAAATTAGCTTCATATAATTAGCCAGTATTTATCCTAAAAGTAAATTCCAGGTGGCTGGTAGGATATTTGTAACATGATGTGTAAATTAATTTCAACAGAGAGTTTCCCCTTCATTTTTCCCTGGAATTATCCCTTTAAATCCCTACTAAATTGTTTGCCTTATGAAGAGTTTGAGGGGTGCCTGGGTGGGTGACTCAGTTGTTAAACATCTGCCTTTGGCTCAGGTTATGATCCCAGGGTCCTAGGATCAAGCCCCACGTCAGGCCCTCTGCTCAGCGGGAAGCCTGCTACTTCCTCTCCCACTTCCTCTGCTTGTGTTCCCTCTCTTGCTGTCTCTCTCTGTCAAATAAATAAATAAAATTTTCTAAAAAGAAGTTTGAGGTTTATGACCCATTGCAGATGTACTTTTAGACTGATAGAAATACAGGCTTCTGCTCAAACAGTACTTTCTGTCTCCCTTTCTGGGAAGGAGGGCATGATTGTCACCCACAGGCGATGTGACTGTCCACATGGAAGACCCCAGAGAATCTGCAGCCAGATTATTAGAGTTAATAAGAAAATTTAGCAGTTATTAGATTCAAAACTCAATTGTGTTTTTTATACCAGCGACAAGCAGGTGCGTTGTCAAAAATCTATCTCTGCTCTGGAGCCAAAATGTGACACGAAGACAGAGTTTGGGGATAAAGAGGAACAATAGTTTATTACCTTGCCAGGCAAATGACACTGTAGCAGGCTAATGCCTTCAGAATGGCAGACCCACTCCGGGGAAAAGGCTGAGGGCTTTCGTAGGAAAATACAGGGCCTGGGCAGCCTCGATAGGAGTCTGGTGCATCCTGCCAGCCGGGTTCCTCATGTCTCCATAGTGGTCTCATGACCAGCGTTGGCGCTGGCCATCCAAGTCTCATTACTGAGTGTCGATGCCAACTTCCTAGAACAAAGGATTCTACAGAAAAGCAAGAGAAGGGGGTGGGTGGTTTCAAGAATGAGGAGGAGAAAAATGTGTTCCATTTAAAGTCAAACCTTGCTGGAGCATTAGTGTGATCCTTTCAATTGCCAACCATCTCTGCGTTTCTGTAGCGGTTTCTGGTTTTTACAAGAACACGAAAAATAACAAGTACTTAAGAAATAAATATTACAAAAAAGAATTTGTAAGACCGTTTTCATCGACTTGGCCACACCAGGAAAATAATAGAAATATTAGTGCACACCACCTTCAAAGAAGCTCTGAATAAATGGAGCAATTCTCCGTGCTCTCAGATCCGGAGACCCAGTGTTCTAACCACCTCAATAGATCTGTAGATCTGGTGTGCAACCTCAGTCTAAATCCTGAGGCTTTTTTGGTGGAATCTCACAAGCTAATTTATATGGCCAAGAACTGTCAAGACTTCTGGAAGATTAAGAACATAGTGAAGTGACTTGCTCCACCAGACATCTAGCCGTCTGTAAAGCTCTACTAATTAAGGCAGGTGGTCTTCAGTCAGGGACAGACAGTAGACCAGAAACAGCACCGTGCACGTGTCAGCATTGGTCATATGACTGGGTAGCCACACATCCTGGTTTGCTCAGGACAGTCCCAGGATGCATCTGTTGTCCTGACATAATTGAATAGTACCCTCTTATTCTTAACTTTTTCTGGCTCAGACACTAGATTTTATGATCACTGTATATGACTGAGGCAGCCTAAGAGAGCAGGAGGAATGAATGGTCTCCAATAAATGGTGCTGGAACAACTGTATATTCACAAAGAAAAAGGAAATTGGATTTCTGCTTCATAACAAAAGAATAATCATAACTTTGGGCATAATAAATACCTACTTATGAAGAATAAAATTTAGAAAGCTTTCAGGTGATAATATAAGCTTATATCTTTGTGATGATTAAGAACAATGAATTTCTTCTACACAATACAGAAAACATTAACTACAAAGGAGAAGACTGATAAATTGTGCCACCACCACTGCCACAAAACAGACTTTTACTTCATCAAAGAGTACGATGAAGAAAACAAAAAGACAAGTGAGACAATGGCAGAAGACATTCACAACGTTTAACTGACAAAAGACTAGCATCTAGGATATAAAGGCAGGTAACCCCATGGAAATATGGGCAAGAAACTCGAGTATACGCTTCACCAAGCAGAAGCCCAAACAGTTTCTATAGGTGAAAATACTTGGTGTCTTCATCAGAGTAAAAAATCATCAAGACACCTCTGCACGCCCATCAGAATGATAGAAATTAAGCATTGCAGTGGTAGTAAGTGTGGAGAGGACGTAGAGCCGGAAGCACTCACAGATGGCAGAGCACAGGCTGGAATGCCATTTGGGGAAAGGGGTTGGCACTATCTGGTCAAGTTGAGGACGAGAGCCTGCACTGGGGGCCAGCAGTCCCGCCCCCAGGGTGGAGCCTAGACAAGTGAGGCTCATCTGCACCAGGGCCAGGTAAAGACCATTCATGACAGCCTGAAACAGTAGTCCAAGTGTCCCTCAAAATTAGCACGGCCCAATGTTAATATGTTGTCACACGGCCACCTGCAACAGTGCACAGGGATCTTGAGTGACGGGTCGGGAAGCTGCCACCATGCCCCTGGGCCCCATGCCCACCCCTGGGGCCAGGTTCTTGGTGGCCCACAAGGAGCTACTTCGGCCCCAGCTGCCTGGTAGGGCCATCCTGGTCTTATCTGATGCCAAGGACCTTCGTGGTCCTCGAGCACACGGTTCATTTTCAGATGGGACCTACTGTTTCCCACCAAGGCCCCTGCACTCCCACTGTGGCCCAGGGCAGGGCAGCCGTTTCCAGGTTTCGGCAGCAACTGATGGACACGTGCGGCACATGGGAGGATCTTGGGCATCTCCATCCTATTCACAGTCATTGGGTCACCTTTTACACTGTCATCCATGGGGGCCTCAGATGGGATTGTGGGGACTCTCCAGCCGTGGGAGCCCCCAGGGAACCTGTCTTCTGGATAGAATGGCTATATGGGGCAGCAGTGTTTCCCACAAGGATGTGCCCCGGGACCTCTCCGGAAGCTGCCACTGGGTGGAGGAACCCATCTGAGTTGTGGGTCCCTGACCATCTCCTCCCTGTTACCTGATCCCACATGGCACCCATCAGTGAGCCACAGCATGGGCTGCCTTTGTGCCCCCCCCCCTCCAGCTGGATACTGTCTTAAGTCCTCTGCATGCAGAATAGCAGCACGTGGGCCCTTCAGCCCAGTGCAGGCTCTGTCCCCCTCATTGTGGGGGACCCCCAAATGCTCCAAGGGATTGGATCTTTACCGAGAAAAAGTTCGTTCAGTTCTACTCATGCCAAGGTCCAAAAGAGACAAAATAAATAGTACTGTTTACAGGTGTTTGCTTAGGAAGTCAGAATATCCAGAAAAGCAGGGGAATGATTACTGTACGTATCAGTGTGGGAGACAGCTCCGAGGGGGTGGAGAGGGGACAGTGACTGCGGGGACGTCCGGGTACTTCTGTGTGGGGCAGTGTCCACTGTCTTGATCAGGTAACAGTCTTCCAGTCTTCACTGCCTCATTTCTCTGTTAAACTTAGGTTTATATTTTATACACTTTCCTGTATATATGTTATAATTTAAACTAAGAGAAAAATTTTTGTTTTGTTTTGTTTTGTTTTTAAAGTCTTCTCCTACCCTGTACCCTTATGTTATCCACTCTGGCTTAGGAAACCAATATTGTTAGCTTCTTGGTGTCTTCCAGAGAGTCTCTGCATTAAAAGCAAATAACTATGTAGACTTATATATTCTAATCTCCTTCCCTGTGTACCCTTTCCAGGATATTTTTGCATATATGAGCAAATGCGTGTATATTTCCCCCTTTATATACAAATTGGGTAGAATACTGTATATAATGTCTGCTACCTTTTTTTGTATTATTATTTAGGAAATATATTTCTATTTGAGATCTTTGGATCTCTACACATAAAGCTTTTCCTTGATATTTATTCCTTGGTATCCATTGGGCACTTAAAAATCCCTTTACTGGTGGACACTGAAGGGCTTTCCAAGGTTGAGTTATTACAAACAGTGCTATACCTAATAAGGACCTTTCTGTACCTCATTTTGCTTCTGTGCAAGTGATAGGATCAAGTCCAAGACACAGACATACTGGGTCAGAGGGCTTATTTGACAGATACACCAAATGGCCCTTCATATGCTAGATTATACTCCCATCAACAGTGGGTACCTGCTTTTTCAATTTATAAAATTGAAAAATTCATAACATTGCTTAATAAGACAGGCATTAATTGACTGGCAATGAATTCTGACCTTTTTGGAAGGTTTTGTCATTGGCCATTCAGAAGCTGTATGACTTTGAGACCATTTTCCCTTTTTTAAACATTAGCCATGAGGAAAATGAAGGCCGAGAAAGTGTTGCCGTGGCTCTCCCCTTAGCCCAGGTCTCGTAAATGCTCTTTCTGCTCTCTGCAGTCCAACAACTTAGTAATCCATTCCATGGTGAAACATTTCCACCAAACCCGCCCCTCTGCGGGGAGCCCGGCCGATCTGTGCAGCCCGCTGGACGGGGCCGCGCCCCATCTTATCACCTGCACCGTGGAACACGACTCCATCCGCCTGCCCCTGGAGCACCTGCTCAAAGAACGAGCGGCCGGTGAGTGACCAGCTCCACCTACCACCATACACTGATTCCAGGACCCGGTGAATCATTTACCCTCCACTCGCAGCCTCCCTGGAGGTCAGCAGGTGCAAGGGTTAGACAGCCTGTCTGGACACGGGAGCCGGGAATGCTGCCAGAGTGTCCCCTAGGGAAGAAATGGGTCATCACATGGAGCTCTAGTCTAGTCTAGATCTAGCAACTGAATGATACTTAAGATTCTTGTGTATAATGAATATATACATGTGAAATAATAAGCCTATAAATGCTAAACGGTGCTTTTCACTTGGATTTTAAGGATTAAATCTTGGCTTCCACTTCCTCAGGTAAGAAGGACAAGGGTCAGATAGACCTCAGCAGCAGGGGTGGACATCAGTGTCAGGGGGCGAACACCAGAATAAATGTGCTCTTGCTGGACGACTTCAGCTCTGCATAAGAGGGGGTTCTCGCCAGTGGGCCCGGAGGCAGACAGCCCACAGGCAGCCTGAGGGGTCGGCCGAGCTTGGTGGGCAAGAGCAGCGGCTCTGACATTTCACTTTTCCCATGTGAGGAAGCCTCGAGACACCGGACACAGACCACGGCCCAAGATAGCTGAGGTGAATGCTTTCCTTGAAGTAAAGTGACTTTCCCCTCAGCTTTTCTGATCTGCCTGGAAACCTAAAAGTGAATCGAGAGAAAGTACTTATATAACCCAGATTAAAGCACCATAGTGCTCCATTTGACTGTGAAGCCTTTCTGTGGGTTTTCCTGTTCGACTACTATAGGAGTTTTTCTCTTTCCGGTCTTACCTAGATGCACTACATTAACAATAAAAACAGAGAGAGATCGAGTCTGATCTTCTTATTTCAGCTCTTGTTCCTTTTAATCCCTGTTGCCTTTTTATCCCCCTGTCTTTCTTTCTTTTCCGAACTTACAGGGAAGAGCAACGAATCATTCTTACTTGCTGTTGCATTTAACCTCCTGCTCAAATTACACAGACTTTGGGGCCCCTGGGTGGCCCAATCGGTTGAACAGCTGCCTTCAGCTCCCAGGGTCTTGGGGATTGAGTCCCGCATGGGGCTCCCTGCTCACTGAGGATTCTGCTTCTCCCTCTCTCATTTAGTGGTTCTTAGTGAATTCACCTACTTGTGTAACCATCATCATAATCAGTTACAGAACTTTTCATGACCCCCCAAAACTTTGTGCCCACCCACTGTAATTCTGCATTTGCCTCCATTTACCCCCAGGCAACCACTAATCCATGTCCATCTCTAAAGATTGCCCTATTTCATAGGACTTTCGTGAGAATGGAATCAGAGAACAAGTGGTCTTTTTGACAAATTTCTTTCAATTAGCATGTTTTCAGGGTTCATTCATGGTGGAGCATGTATGAGTACTTAGTTTCTTTTTATGGGTTTATAATATTCCATTTTATGTGAATTCCAGTCTCTATAAATAATACATTATTTACCCATTCATCAGTGGATGAACCTTTGATGATCATTTGGCATGATAACTAATGCCATTATGAACCTTTGTGTACCAGTTCTTGTGTGGATGTATGTTTTCATTTCTCTTGAACTTACACCCAGGAGAGGCACAGCTGGGTCACAGACTAACTCTGTGTTTAACCTTTTGAGCTGACTTTTGTATTCCCAAGAAGCTGCACCCTTTGCTGTTTTTTCCAGCAGGACACGAGGATTCCTATTTCTCCATATCCTTGACAACATTTGCGATTGTCATTATCTTTTATTGCCACTGTCCTGGGAGATGTGCAGTGGTATCTCCTGGTTTTGATTTACATTACCCTGATGTCTGGTGATGTTGAGCATCCTTTCATGTGCTTAATAAGATGAGTAATACTTTTTTTAAAAAAGTATTTTTTTATTTGTGAGAGAGAGCATGAGCAGGGGGATGGGCAGAAGGAGAGGGAGAAGAAGACTCCCCACTGTGCAGGGATCCTGACTTGGGGCTCAATCCCAGGACCCTGGGATCATGACCTGAGCCAAAGGCAGACACTTACCCTACTGAGCCACCCAGGCATCCCAAGACGTGTAATCCTGGCCAGAGGGGCCCTTTTTTTGCTCTCCTTGAAGTCTTGTAATGCATACCTGAGCTCCACCCTTCTCTTGCTAGTCTCTGCCCTATCCCTGGAGCCCACCCTGGCCTGCCAGCCCTCTCTTGGGCACGTGTGCTCTTTCTCAGTCACTGCCAGTGCTTCCGCTGCTCACCTGCGAGGTAGCTGGTAAGGGTGCTAGGTCATGACACGCAGCCCCTGCCTGCCACGCAGTTCTCCCTCCCAGCACTCCACGCTGTGCACCCAGCACTTAGATAATCACTAGATCCGGTCATGGTTTTCGCCTATTACTGTTCTGAGTGTTTTTTTCCTATTCCTATTAATCTAATGCTATCATCTTGCTGTATTCTGGGAATTCCTCAAAATTCCTTGCCCACAGGAGGATACCCCTAATTTAGAAAATATTTGTTCTCTCATTTCGGACCTTGAGGGGAGAGTGGATACATTTATCTTATATCATTTTGAACCAAAATCTTGATTCAGTCACCTTCATTTATTTGTCTGAGGTGATGAGATTATAAGAGCTTGGAGCAGTGCCTAGAACCTAGTAGGTGATTAATGAATGTTTGCAAAGTGTCAAGTGAGTGAAAGTTAAGTACTTTGGTCCTTTAAGGTGTTCTCATAAAGATAGTGGACTAGGAAGATCCTAGGATCACCTCGTCCCATGGATCCACCTAGATAACGTCCCCATCAGTGTAGATACCCCCCAAAGTGACCTGAAGACTGGCAGAACAAATTCTCCACAGCTAAACATAGAGAAGAGGCTATGTCAAAGAGGATAGAAAGGTGAAGACATGGTTGGAAGCCAGATGGACCCATGGAACTGCATGGTGGGGAGGGACAGCATGGGCTCAGTGAGGGGAGAGGAGTAGACCCCATCCAGGCACCCCAGGTGTGAAGAACCTGCCCTGGGAAAATGGATCTCCATAACACTGGCTTTGAAAATTAGAGGGGCCTCACTTCATGAGTTCTTACAATCAGTGGGGCTTAACACCTAGAACTATAAAAATCAACAGGCTTGGCTCTGGAAGAGCTGGGAGACCCAAGAGGAAACTGAGGCCCCGCCCTTACAGAGATAGTAGAGCTAACAACCCCCTGGAGATACAGCATAGAAACAGCAGTTTGGTCAACTCCTTGGGTGTATGGGAAGGAGATTTATTTACTAATCTCAGAGTGTGTGCTGGAGGGGTGGTGTCTTTTGGGAGACTTCTCCAAGAACAAAGGAGCTGGTGGGAGCCATTTCTTTCCTCCATCCCCCAGCTTAGATACATGGACACTTGTGGGAACCAGTGTAGTATAACACTCTCCACCTAGCTTGCTAACAGTGTACCCCACCCCCACACTCTTCTGTGGACCTACATCCTCCATCCTGGCCTGGGTAGTTTTCCTGGGCAGCAGCAGTTCCCTTCCTGCAGGGGACTGGTGCAGACCTTTCTGGCACTGCATGTCCCACCGCCATGTTTTCCTGCAGACCCATGCATTAACAACACAGGGACCAAACCCTGTCTACAACAGGCAAAGACAGCCATTGCAGACAGTTGGGACTGAAGGCAAATGCTACAATAGCAGGGTGCACATAGGAGACACCTCTGAAGCTCTAGGTTCTAATGAATAGGGAACACTGCATAGGAGAGCACTATAGGACCTGTCCTTCATAAGGCCACTAATTTCAAGAGCAGGAGACATAGCTGACTTTCCTGACACACAGAAATGGAGAAACAGAGAAAGTTAGACAAAATCAGGAGACAGAAGAATCTGTCCCAAAGGAAAGAATGGGACACAAACACAGCAAGAGAGCTAAATCAAATGGAGATAAATCATATGCCTGATAGAGAATTTAATGTAATGGTCATTAGGTATTCACTGGACTTGAGAAGAAAGTGGAGGACTTCAGTGAAACCCTCAATAAAGAGAAAACATTAAAAAGAACCAAGAGGAGATGAAAAACTCAGTAACTTAAAAATACACTAGAGGGGATAAATAGCAGACTAGAGGAAGTAGAAGAATGGGTCAGTGACCTGGAGGACAAACTGAACATAAGCGAGAGAAAAGAATAATATAAAATGAACATAGATTAAGGGAACTCAGCAACACCATCAGGAGTAATGACATTGGCATTGTAGGGAATCCCAGAAGAACAAGAGAGAGAAAAGGGGACAGAAAATGTACTTGAAGAAATAATAGCTAAAAACTTCCCAATCTGGGAGAGGAAACAGAAATCCAGATCCAGGAGACAGACAGCTCCCACCAAATCAACGTAAGTAGGTCCACACCAAGATACATAGCGTTTAAAATGACAAAAAAGTAGTGATAAAGAGATAATTGTAAAAGCAACAAGATGAAACAGTTACATACCAGGGAAACCCAATCAGGCTGTGAGCTGATTTTTCTGCAGAAATTTTGCAGGCCAGAAGAGAGTGGCATGATACCTTCAAAGTGCTGAAAGAAAAAATCCTGCAGCCAAACAAATCTCTATCCAGCAAGTCTATCATTCAGAATAAAAAGAGAGATAGGGTTTCACAGACAAACAAAAGTTAAAAGAATTCACTAGCACCTAACCAGCCCTATAAGAAATTTTAAAGGGGAGGAGACTGAGACTCTCTTTGTAGAAAAGAAAAACCATAAATACGAATAAGAAAAGTAGGAAGCACAAAAGCAGTAAATTAAGTATATATATAAAAACCAGTCAAAGGATTCATAAAATAAAAGGATGTAAAGTATGATGCCACATACCTAGAATGTGTGGGGGAGAGGAGGGAAAATTTAGTGATTTAAGAATGAGTTCAACCATCAACTTATTACAAACTGCTATTATGCATAAGATGTTATATTTAAACCTAATTATAACCACAAATCAAAAACCATTAGTAGGTATGCAAAAAATAAACAGTACTAAAAGTCCTAGCCACAGCAATCAGACAAAAAAAAAAAAAAAAAAAAAAGAAAGAAAGAAAAGTCATCTAAGTTGGTAAGGAAGAAGTAAAATTTTCACTGTTTGCAGTCGACATGATACTCTATATAGAGAACACTAACAACTCTACCAAAAAACTACTAGAACTGATGAACAAATTCAGTAAAGTCGTGGAATACAAAATACAGAATCCCATAGCATTTCTATATACTAATAATGAAGCAGCAGGAGGAAAAATGAAGAAAACAGTCTCATTTACAATCGCACCAAAAATGGTAAGATACCGGGCGCCTGGGTGGCTCAGTGGGTTAAGCCGCTGCCTTCGGCTCAGGTCATGATCTCAGGGTCCTGGGATCGAGTCCTGCATCGGGCTCTCTGCTCAGCAGGGAGCCTGCTTCCTCCTCTCTCTCTCTCTCTGCCTGCATCTCTGCCTACTTGTGATCTCTCTCTCTGTCAAATAAATAAATAAATAAAATCTTTAAAAAAAAAAATGGTAAGATACCTAGGAATAAACCTGACTAAAGAGGTAAAAGACCTGTACTCTGAAAACTAAAGTTGATGAAAGAAATTGAAAATGACACAAATGGAAAGGCAGTCCATGCTCATGAATTGGGAAAACAAATTTGTTAAAATGTCCGTACTTCCCAAAGCAATCTACAGATTTAATGCAATCTCTATCAAAATACCAATAGCATTTTTCACAGAACTAAAAAAGACAATCCTAAAATTTGTATGGAACCGCAAAAGACCCCAAATAGCCAAAGGAATCCTGAAAAAGAAGAACAAAACCAGAGGTAACACAATCCCAGATTTCAAGATACACTACAAAGTTGAAATAATCAAAACAGTATGGTACTGGCACAAAAATACACACATAGATTTATGGAACAGAATAGAAACCCCAGAAATAAACCCACAACTGTATGGTCAATTAATCTTCAATAAAGCAGGAAAGAATATGCAATGGGAAAAAGACAGTCTCTTCAACAAATGGTGTTGGGGAAACTGGACAGCTACATGCAAAAGAATGACACTGGTCCACTTTCTTACACCCTATACAAAAATAAACTCAAAATGGATTAAAGACCTAAATGTGAGACTCAAACATACAAATCCTAGAAGAGAGAGCAGTCAGTAATTTCTTTGACATTGGCATAGCAGCTTCTTTCAAGATAGCCTCTTTAGGCAAGAAAAACAAAAGCAAAAATAAACTGTTGGGACTACACCAAAATAAAAAGCTTTTGCACAGCAAAGGAAACAATCAACAAAACGAAAAGACAACCTACTGAACAGAAGGAGGTATTTGCAAATGATATCTGATAAAATGTTAATATCCAAAATATACAAAGAACTCATACAATTCAACACCAAAAAAACCCCAAATAATCCAATTAAAACAATGAACAGACATTTTTCTAAAAAGGACATCCAGATGGCCAACAGACAGATGAAAATATACTTAATGTCACTCATCATCAGGGAAATGCAAATCAAAACTACAATGATATATCACCTCACATCTGTCAGAATAGCTAATATCAAAGACACAAGAAACAAGGTTGGCAAGAATGTGGAGCAAAAAGAAAACTTGTGTATTGTTGGTGGGATGCAGCCACTGTGGAAAACAGTATGGAGGTTCCTTAAAAAATTAGAAGTAGAATTATCATATGATCCAGTGATCACACTACTGGGTATTTACCCAAAGAATATGAAAACACTAATTTGAAAAAAGATATATGCACCCCTATGTTTATTGCAGCATTGTTTACAATAGCAAAGACATGGAAGCACCCCAAGTCTCCACTGATAGATGGAAGAAGATGTGGTGTATATAATGGACTATTACTCAGCCATAAAAAAAGAAGGAAATCTTGCCATTTGCAACAACATAGATAGATCTAGACGTATAGTAGTAAGTGAAATAAGTCAGAGAAAGACAAATACTTTATAGTTTCATTCATATGTGAAATTTAATTAAGAAAACAAGCAAATTTAAAAAGAGACAAACCCAAAAATCAGACTTAAATATAAAGAACACAGTGATGGTTACCAGAGGGCATGTGGGTGGAGGGATGGGGGAAATAGGTGATGGGGATTAGGAGTCCATTTACCATAAAGAGCAGTGAGTAATGGATAGATGTGTTGAATCACTATATTGTAGACCCAGAACTAATATAACACTGTATGTCAATTATACTGGAATTAAATTTAAAAAAAAAAATTTAAATAGATGCTCTCGTGAACTAAAAGTGTATTACCTCCTTCTGGGCCCTTATCATTTCCTGAACTTTTACAATAAATTACTTTTAAAATGTGGAGAATGCTTTTCTTAGGCTGTATCTAAATGAACTTCCCAAACAGGTTGTTTTATAAGATTAACCTTGGTTTATGTGTTTTTCCCTCAGCGGTCACCTTTGTGCCAGTGTCCAAGGTGAATGGTCAGGTGGAGGTTGAGGACATCCTGGCAGCTGTCCGCCCCGCCACGTGCCTCGTGACTATCATGCTGGCCAATAACGAGACGGGTGTCATCATGGTGAGTTGGTTATCTTTCCCCCCGCCCCCCAAAGATCAGGGAGCCTGACATGGTACTCAATCCCAGGACCCCAGGATCATGACCTGAGCCGAAAACAGACACTTAACCAACTGAGCCACCCCAGGTGCCCTGAGTTAGTTATCCTTCTAAGAAAATCTAGAGAGGAGGGAAAAAAAAGTCTAGTAGGAATGAAGGGGGCTCAGGCTCTACTTTATATTCTCCTGCATCTCTCCCGAGGCCTCTTCTTTTTCTTCTTTATCTTCGTTGTCTTCATTGTCTTTGTCCTCTTCATCTTTGTCATCTTCGTCTTTGTCATTGTCTTCATCTTCTTTCTTCATCCTTCTTCCTTCCTCCTTCATTGTTCCTCCTGCCTCCTTCCTCCTTCCTTTCTCCTTCCTCCTTCCTTCCTTCCTCCTTCCTTCCTCCTCCCTTCCTTTCCTTTCTTTTCCTCCCTCCTTCCTCCTCCTCTTCCCTCTTCTTCCTCCTCTCCTCATTAATGACTCCTGATTTCTTTCATTCAGCTTTCATGAAATCAAAGCAACATACTCAACTCTTTATTTTTCCCTACTTCAGCCCATCTCTGAAATCAGTCAGCGAATTAAAGCCCTGAACCAAAAGCGGGCAACTTCCGGGCTGCCTGTCATTCTGCTACACACAGACGCGGCACAGGCCCTGGGGAAACGGCGCGTGGATGTGGAGGACCTGGGCGTGGACTTCCTGACCATCGTGGGGCACAAGGTGCATCCGCAGAGGCCTCCTTCCCTCCATGACCTCAAGGCCCACCTTAGAGCAGAACCACAGCACCAGCAATCATCCATTTGTTGTCCAGTGCTCTCAGGGGACAAAGTGACAAAACTTGCAGCTCCCACCCTCACGAGCGTCAGGAGGAGAGACCAGCAGTAACCCAACCTGGGATAAGAGGGGGGTGGCCAGGCAGAGCTGTGGAGGGGTGTGGAGGCCTCAGGTGAGACAGGAGACAGGTGACTTCAGCCAGATACTGAGCATTCTCTGCATTGGGCAGAGAGTGCCTGTAGATTCCTCATCAGCCAACTCATAGGCCCCACCCCCAGGACGGAAGATGAGAGACTCAAGATGTTGCTTTCTCTAACTTGATTTAAAGTGCAACTTCTGAATGCAAAGGTTTGGTTCTAGCAGCTCTTATCTTCAAGGTGGTAGTGAAAACAGTAAACAAGAGTGAAGACCCTTCTGAGACTTTGCTCATCTTTTTGGCAGCTGACTAGGACCTGAAATATTTTTAGTCCTCCATATTGAGGCATGGTGCTCAGCTAGTTTCCGAAGGAGTTTGTGTGCTGACCTGATACTATGGCACTTAATGATTTTTGCAGTGTCAGTTTGAAAACATGGAGTCCTACCCAGGAAAAACCCTCGACAGTCTCAACTTCCAGCCCATCTCCTTTTACAAATTCTGTTCTGTGATGTGCAGTCAACCCTCTCAGGCTAGGAACAAGAGTCCAGGCTCTGCCCTGCACCCCCAAAGTTTGTGACTCTGACATGTCTGGAGTGGTGATGGGTAGCACAGCTACCGGGAAAGACACAGAGTCTTTCTCTGTGTGCTTCTAAGCACTCAGAGTGCATACAAAGTGGGAACTCAGAAGGTTCTTGTTGAATAAATGGCTGATTTTTTCCTTTCAGTTCTACGGTCCCAGGATTGGAGCACTTTATGTCCGAGGGCTTGGTGAACTTACACCTCTGTACCCTATGCTGTTTGGAGGTGGACAAGAACGGAATTTCAGGCCAGGGTAAGATAGAAGGTTAATGAAGTCTCTGACCTACCAGCCCAACTGTTGGCTTGGAGGGCGGTAGCTTTTCCTTGTCTCTTCGAAGAACTGTAATGGCACTTTCTACATCACTGCTGAGTCCGAATTTTCTCCATTGATGGGTTCTGCACATTTACAGATCTTTAGTCTCTGTTGGGATGATTCAAAGCTGGAGGCCTCCTGGCCAAGATGTGCTGCTGTTCTTATGATGATGGGATGAGCAGAGTTGCACAGAAGCACCTAGCTTCCTTTCTGACAGCTCCTGTGTCCCTGTGATATAAGCTGACATTGTACCCAGGGAATGAGGTGGTGCCAGGGCCACACCTTTTATCAGACATTCCAACAAGGAGAAACAGGAACAACATGGTAGTGGGTTCCCTGGGTGTTCATTCACCTCTTTTATCCCTGACTTGAGGTCAAGCCCCATGTTGGGCTCTGAGCTCAGTGGGGAGTCTGCTTGAGTTCTCTCTCTCCCTGTCCCTTTGCCCCTCCCCTACTGACAGGCACTCCCTAAATAAATAAATAAATCTTAATTAAAAAAAAAAAGATTACTCTGAAGTCAATAAGCTTTCACCTGAAAAACTTAGAAAAAGTAGAGCAAAATACTCCAAAGCAAACATAAGGAAATACTAGAGAACAGAAATTAGTGAAATTGAAAACAAGAATAATTTTTTAAATATTGTATTTCTTTTAGTGAGAGAGAATGAGAACAGTGGGAGGGGCAGAGGATGCGATTCTCTGCTTAGTGCAGAGTCTTTTGGAAGGCTTGATCCCATGACCCTGTGATCATAACCCAAGCCAAAATCAAAAGTCAGGAGCTGAACCAATTGAGTCACCCAGACACCCTGAACACAAAAATAATATTTAAAAAATAATTGAAATGAAGAAATAGCCTTTTAGAAATATTGAGAAAACTGACAAATCCCTCACTATATTGTACACTTAAAACTAACATAACAATGTATGTTAAGTATACTGGAATGAAAAGAAAAACTTAATAATAATTTTTAAAAACCTGATAAACATCTAGTAAGACTGACAAAAAAAGGAAGGAAGAAATATATTGCCAATATCAAACTTGACAATTCAGATAAAGTGGAATACTTCTTCAAAAAACAAATTACCACAACTCAGGGGCACTTGGGTGGCTCAGTGGGTTAAAGGTCATGGTCTCAGGGTCTTGGGATCGAGCCCCGCATCGGGCTCTCTGCTCAGCAAGTAGCCTGCTTTCCTTCCTCTCTCTCTGCCTGCCTCTCTGCCTACTTGTGATCTCTCTCTGTCAAATAAATAAATAAAATTTTAAAAAAATTACCACAACTCACCTAATAACAACTCACCTTGATCATTTTTTAAAAAAGATTTTAATTATTTATTTGACAGAGAGAGATCACAAGTAGGCAGAGAGGCAGGCAGAGAGAGAGGAGGAAGCAGGCTCCCTGCTGAGCAGAGAGCCCAATTCGGGACTTGATCCCAGGACCCCGGGATCATGACCTGAGCCGAAGGCAGAGGCTTTAACTCACTGAGCCACCCAGGCGCCCCGACGCTTGATCATTTAAATCGCTTTATAATTATTAGGAAAAGGAAATTAACTTTGTAATTTTAAAACTCCCCAAAAAGAAATCTCTAGGTCCAGATAATTTCACAGGAAAATCCTGCCAAACATTTAAAGAATTAACACCATTTCTATGCAGTCTCTTCCAGAAAAATAGGAGGAGGAAACATTTCCTTGGTTCATTTTATCAATTTATACTAAAACCAGATAAAGATGGTACAAAAAAATAAAACTATGAACCACATATCTCTCATGAATTTAGAATCAGAAGTCTTTAACAAAATATTAGCAAGTGGAATTCAGCAATATATAAAAAATAATATATGCATCATGATGGAGTTTATTTCAAGGATGCAAGGCTGTTTCAGTATTTCAAAATCAATCAATGTAATGTAGCATAGTAAAGAAGAAAAATTGGGGTGCCTGGGTGGCTCCATCGGTTAAGCATCTGATCCTTGATCTCAGCTCAGGTCTTGATCTCAGAATTGTGAGTTCAGGCCCCATGCTAGGCTCCACACTGGGCATAAAGCCTACTTAAAAAAAAAAGAAGAAAAATAACATAATTTAATACAGAAAAAGCATTAATAAGATTTAACATTCATTCATTAAAAACCCTCACAGTATGACGAGAGGGGAACTTCAGCTTGGAAAGAGCATTTACAAAAAAATCCTACAGTCAATATCACACTCAACAGTAAAGGCCTGAATGTTCTACTGCTATGACCAGGAGCAAGACATGGATGTCCATTCTCACTTCTTTTTCAGCAGGGCTAGGAGTTCTAGTCAGTGCAGAAGTCAAGAAAAGGAAATATAAGGAATACAGTTTGGAAAGGAAGAGGTAAAACTGCCCCTTTTTATAGTTCACATGATGGTCTCTGTCCCAAGGAATAGATAAGAAAACTCCTAGGACTGATAAGTGAATTCAGCAAGATCACAGGTTATAAGAGAAACATACAAAAATTGATTATATTTCTGCATACTGGTAATGAACATCTGAACAACAAAATTAAAAATACAGTACAATTGATAATCACTCAGAAATATTCAGATAGAGGACTTGTAAGCTGACAACTACTAATGTGGCTAAAAGAAAGCAAAGATCGAAATACATGGAGAGACATACTATGTTCATGGGTCAAAAGACTCAATATTGTAAAGGTCAGTTCTCCCCAAATTGATAAATCAGTTGAGCCCAATATCTGTCAAAGCCCAGCAAACAGACCAGTGGAACAGAATAGATACAACCAGAAATATACCCACATGATTTTCTGACAAAGATATAAAAGTAATTTGGTGGAGAAAAGATACTCTTAACAGATGGCACTGGAGCAATTAGACATCCTTAGGCAGAAGATGATCCTCAACCCAAGTCTCACACCTTGTAAAATATTAACTCAGGATACATGTGAACTTAAATGTGAAGGAAAAAACTTTAAACTTTTAGGGGAGGAAAAAAAACCAGGAAAACATCCTCAGGCTCTAGGCCTCAGCAAAGAGATCTCAGACTTGATACCAAAAATGTCCATAAAAGGGAAAATTGGTACTTGAACTTCATCAAAATTTAAACCTTTCACCCTGCAAGATAATTTAAGAGGAGACAAGCTATGCACTAGAATATATCCTCAAGGGACTAGTATCTAGAATACATAAGGGAAACTCTCAAAATTCAACAGCCAACACCCCCAAACAATTCAGTCACATAACGGGCAAAAGATAGTCACAGACATTTCACCAAAGAGGACAGACATATAGCAAATAAGCATGTGAGAAGACCTCGAACATTTTTAGCTGTTAGGGAAATGCAAATTAAAACCACAGTGAGACATCACACCTACCACAATGGCTAAAACAAAAACCAGAGACAACACAGAGTGCATTGATGACACAGATGTTTCACTCAAACGTGGCCGATGGGAATGGCCATGGGACAGCAGCTCTGGAAGACAGCTTGGCATTTTCTCTTAAAACTAGATATGCACCCACCATCCCATCTAGGAATTTCACTCCTGGACACTTAGAGACATGCAGACTTGCGTTCACACAAGAGCCTGCGCACAAGTGTGTCTAGCAGCTTTATTGGCAATGGCTGCCAACTGCAAGGAGCCCAGATGTCCTTTAATGAGACTTAACAGGCTGTGGCACAGTTTGCGTGGACACTGCTCAGTAATGGAAAGGGGTTAGCTGCTGATGCGCACAATAGCCTGGAAGGAATGTCCACAGAATGATGCAGAGTGGAACAAGCCTGTCCCCCAAAATGATAACTCGGGTTCCATCTATACGACATTCTTGAAATGATGGAATTAGAGATGGAGAACAGATTAGCAGTTGCACGTGGCTAAGGAAGGTGTGGGGCCGAAGGCAAGCAGGTCTGGGTATAAAAGGCTGACAGGAGGGACCTTTGAGGTGGTGGAAATGTTCTATATCTCATCTGTATCCTGATTGTGCTCTTGTACTACAGTGTTACTGGGGAGAAGCTGAGTAATGGGTACACAGGATGTCTCTGTATTATTTCTTTTAATCACATATGAATATATGTCACTAATATAATCACATATATTAATGAAAATTAATTAAAAAAAGAAGAAGAAGTAGTAGAACACCATGTGTTCAGGAAGCCCTAATAGGGTGGCTCAGTGTGTGGACTGGGAGTGGGAAGCAGGGTTTGCAGGACTCCAGATGGAGGCAGAGGTGGCTGACGGAATGCTTGGGGGGAGGGAGGATGGGACAGGTGCCGGGTTCTACACAGGGTCCCCTCTCTTCCACCTGGGCAGCCCCTCCAGGCACTCACAGGCAGAGACCTTGAGAGATGCTCTTGGTCTGGCCATGCTATCCCGCAGATGAGGGGTGTGAAACCCAGAGAGGGGATGGCATTAAGACTCCATGTATAGGACAAGCTCAGACATCTGGATTCTCCACGCAGAGCTCCTTGTTCCTCCCCAGACCACCCCAGGTGCCAGAACCTGTCTCCAGGAACAGAACTGACCAATGAACTTGTCAAAGGGAGATCAGCAGGATCACGTTACCTGTAATGCCCTGTGTTCCTGTTTTCTTATCTTGTTATCTGCTGGTCAGTGAGCAGCAGCCAGCTCCAAAGGTTTAAGCAAACTTCAGCCCAAACTGAAAATTCAGAAAATTATGACGTTGGCGATTTATTTTGTTTTTCTTGAAAATAGAGTGAAGAGTTGTGTTTTCAGCTTGTTAGGTCAAGAGTGTGAGCCTCGGGTCTGAAGGGGTCCCGCAGCCCCTTCCTGCACATGCACAGTGTTTAGGAACCCACGAGTCATCCCACGTGACAGTCAAGAGCGCAACTGATTGGCCAGCTGATGGGAACAGCGTGGAACTGGGCTCTCTGACCCCTGCGGGGTTTGACAGGGGGGCCCTGGCTCTGCAGCTGGAGGAGGGGTTACTCCTGCACAGGAGAAGGGTCCAGACAGAATCATCCCTGAGGACACCCAGGGATTGTCCCAGGGTTGCCCCAGGTGGGCCATGGCAATGGTGCCTGGACCAGGAAGCTTAGCATCAGAGGGTTACAGGTGTGATTCTGGTTCTAGCTGAACTCATGACTTTAACAGACCAGACTCCATCCTGGGACACTGGTTCATTGCTCTGCGTGGAAATAGGACTGACTCCCTTGTCTCTTGCAGGACAGAGAATACGCCGATGATTGCCGGCCTTGGGAAGGTAAGCCTCGGTGAGCCGGGGCTCATGGAGCTGGCGCTTTGTCTCGGGTTCGGGAGAACGGGAGTCTTCCCCAGGCCCAGTCGCCTTTACTCCCACTTGCGCGCCCGGCGCACAGGGCTCCCGACCCTTGACATGGGGTAGGGGGCAGGTTCCCCCACAGGGCAGTTCTGTGGTACCAGCCAGGCGTCCCACTCTTGAACTCAATTCTGACACTGGCTACCTGGAGACGGTGTCAGAGCCCACAGGTCAGGGCTCAGGTCCATGCACTGGCCTGCGCAGACCCCCTCAGACTCCAGGCCTAAGTCCCAGGTTTCACTATGTGCCTCACTCTGGCTAGTTTCTCCTCTGCCCTGGTCAGGCATTGGCCTCCTCACCTGCCAGGGGCCTCCCAGCACCGTCCCGGCCTCCTGTCCACAGCTGCTCCCTTGTGGCACTCACCCTGTCCTGCAGCTCCACCAGCCTGTGCTCAGGGCTTTGAACTTAGCATCTCAGGGCAGGTCCTGACCTTTCTTCTGAGAGACGAAGGTCCCCGCCTGCTTATCGGACATTCCCTCCGGGCCCGTGGGTGTGTGTGTGTCTCCTCCTTGTTTCCCTTCCCTCCCCATCCTGCCTCCTGCCATCCTGGACCTCACTGTGGAAGTCTAGGCAGTGCCTCAGTCCCACCTGGTCCTTGGCAGGCAGTCTGTCTGGGACAATCTGTCCTGTCTCCACAAGATGTCAAGATCTGTGTCTTCTGTGTCTCTCACTGATGAGCAGGCAGTCTGTCTGGGACAATCTGTCTGTCCTGTCTCCACAAGATGTCAAGATCTGTGTCTTCTGTGTCTCTGTGGCCACTGACTCTAGACCCGGTCGTCCCCATCTGCAATCTGGACGCCTGCCGTGGTCCCTTCCACTCTGCACAACATCCAGAATGATCATTACATGTGCAAGTCAGGGCATCTCGCCTTTCTTAAACCCACGTGCATCTGTGCTGCTGCACTTAGTGCCTGACCCCACCTGTTGTGGGGTGCCGGGGTCCTGTCCCCCTTGGTCACTCCATCCCAGGAGTGCACTTGCCTGTTCCTTCACCATGGCCATGAGCACCCTAGCTCATGCACAGTCAGCTTCATGCCCGCCCTGCGTGACCCGTGCACCCGCCAGAGCGCTCTCTTCATTCGGTATGAGGCTGTTCCCTCTTCCCTTCCGCCCTTGGTCTCTGGGCTGGTTGTGACTTGAGAACTGGGAGTGCTTTTTGCTATCACGGGCAGTTATCTCTGGTGCCTGGAGGTAGCTGGAAGCACCTGGTAAAGTAAATTCCTGCTGAACAAGGGAAGATAACCCTTCTCAGGCTCCTATCAAGCACCGCCCCCCCCATCTCCTGGCTGCACTCAGTAAATACCAACTGTCCCCGATGTTCCAGGAAGAGAGCAGTTGAGGAAATGTCACTTCTCTATCATCAGGAAATCTCACCTCTGCGCTGGAAGGCTGTTTTATACTCCTTGCTTTATGACAGTTGAACATGCTATCTCACCTTGCTGCCGTCCCTGTCCCCAGGCCGCTGAGCTGGTGACCAGGCACTGCGAGGCTTATGAGGCCCACATGAGAGATGTTCGAGACTACCTGGAGGAGCGGCTGGTGGTGAGCCTGGGGCCCGTGAGAGTGGGGCAGCCTGAAGTCTGGGGGTCCCATGCTTCCTCCGACGAGCTGAGGGTCCGGGTTGGTACCGCCCCAGGCAGCAGGCAGGATAAGGATGGGGGTTGTTTGGATCTTGGTCCGGGGACCCTGGGGACAGTCAGGGTAGAGGCTAGAGGACAGAAGCCTGAGTCAGGAGAGCCCCCCCCCCCCAGGGCCTCCAAGGTGGGCTCTGGACAAGTGGCTAATCTTCAAAGAGGCATGTTAGGAATACACTGGAGCTTGGTTTTTCGGTGGTTGTATGGTGGAGGGTCACATGTATTTGGAATTTCTTCTCCTATTAATTTTGCTTTCTAGGGGGTCCCTGTAATTATTATAGGTAGATGCTTATGGATGAACTAATTAATTTATGTGTCAAGGTTGCGAATTTGTTTTCCAGAAAAGGCTCAAGCTCAGACATTAGTTGGGGGTGGGAAGTGGGGAGGCTGGTGTGCGCTTTGAAACTATCTCTGAAGTCTTCATTGCCTTTTCAGGCTGAATTTGATAAGCAGAGAATCCATCTAAACAGCCAATTTCCAGGGACTGAGCGACTCCCCAACACATGCAACTTTTCCATCCGGGGACCCCAGCTTCAAGGTGACAAGGGTCTCCTGGTCCCCGTGTACGGTGGTGGTAGCAGAGCAGCCCCCTAGGGTGGGTGTCCCCAGAAGGCGCACTGATCTGGCCATTTCCTGCTCTCCCTGCCCGGGCTCTTCTTCACGTGGGTGCGGGGGGGCTTGCTGTTGTGCCCTGCCCTCGTGGGCACTGAAGCAGAGAGGGATGATGAGACTAAATTCTGGGCTCCTTCATCCATTTCCGTCAGCAAGTTTGACAGAACGTGATGAGGACCAGGGAGAGGAGAGGCAGTTAACTTTAAAATCTGGCTCAGAGTCAGGATGATGTGCACACCTGTGGGGCTCTCAGTTCCCACGCTAACTGCCTCCTAGCTGGAGACCAGCAGGATCGCTGGAATCCAGAAGACAAAACACGGCTCACCCAGGGCGCCGACCAGCCGTGTTCCACCAAGAGGAGATTCTGTGCCCTGAGCAGGAGGGAAGCACGTCCGCAGAGCACAGCGGTTTGGGGGAAGTTCCTAGGGGAGAGGGGGTTGCTCCCTCTGTCTCCCTGGATGGCGCGGGGAGCACTGTGTGTCTGCACCACAGACTGGCCCTGGGCAGGTGTCACTGTGCTGGGGGATGGGACCCTGCCCTGGGAAGCTGCCTCGCTGCTGGCCACTGCTCCGGCTCTTCTTGCTGTGGGAAGAAGAGCACATCAAGTCCTCATCCCTGTGTCTGTGGGGATAGATGTATTGTTTTCGGTGAGGCCCGTGTCCATTTAAATGAGACAGATTCTTTTAATTAGGCCAGTGGCTTTATTACTCTTATCTGTGCTTGTGAAAGTAGAGGGACATGCCTTCAGGCTTAACCAAAACAGCCCCCCAGTGTCTCCACCTCTAGAGAACACAGATGTTAAGTTTCAGCGTCATGGCCGGAACAACAAAGTAGGAAGTGAGGCAGCCGATGAGAGTTCTGGGGTCTTCTTCGGCCACGGACCGGAAATAACATGTTCGAGGCCAGATTTTAGGGTGGAATCGTGTCTGGGAGGAAGCATCTTGTCTGGATTCTGCTGCACTGTTACCGGGGATGAGACGGCCTGGGCCCTGGGCCACCCCCCAACCCCAGGGGCCCCAAGGGAGGGCGTCTCCAAATTTGCAGCAGGGCAGAGGGGAGGCGGACAGGTAGGGCCCCACTGGCACACTCTGCCCACAGCCACATGCCGTGTCTCCCCAGGGCGTGCAGTGCTGGCCCAGTGCAGGACGCTGCTGGCCAGCGTGGGGGCTGCATGCCACTCGGACAACGTGGACCGGTAAGTGCCCCGCGCCTGAGCCACAGTATCCAGTGCCTGTCTGTCAGACGGCCAGAGGAGGCTGCTGGGCCTGGGGCTTCCAAGGGGAGGAGGGAAGCTGCAGCCTCAGTGGGGGTCAGCTGGGAGGGGCTAGGCAGGCTGCAGGAGCTCCCTCTGTCCTGGGAAAGTGAGAGGCTCTGGGAGGGTTGTGACAGGCCAGGTTG
The DNA here is from genome assembly GCF_022355385.1 of Mustela nigripes. NCBI lineage: Eukaryota > Metazoa > Chordata > Mammalia > Carnivora > Mustelidae > Mustela > Mustela nigripes. The sequence continues at coordinate 43,934,471 of NC_081559.1, forward strand.
GTTCCGGGTGGCCCTGCCTAGTGCAGGGCGATCCCAGGAGAGCAGCCCCATTGAGTGGCTGTGGCCAGGGCAGGAGGGGAGGATGTGAAGCCCGGGCACCCGAGACTGGCCTAGCCCTGGTGGAGGAAGAGCAGGGCCACGGTTTTTCACTCACCATGAGCAGGGGGCCTGCAGAGCTGGGTGTGGTGCTGGGTGAGGCCGCCAGGACCCTAGAAGGAGCCAGGCCATGGTCAGCAGTGGGCTGTCCGGGAGTCTGGCTGGCGTGGTGTGTGAGCCCCTCAGGCCAGGGGGCTCCCAGGGTCCGAGGGCTGGGCTGATGACCAGGCCCAGTCGTGGCTCAGAGGTCTGTCAGGGAGGGCTGCACGAGGGTGGGGGAAGCCAGGAACCGGCAGGCAGCAGCCTGAGTGGCCAAGTGGCTGTCAGGGGCAGTGAGGCGGGGCGAGCGTGGACTGCAGGAGGGCGCTCACAGAATGCTCCCCCAGCCCTCCAGAAGATCTGTGTGGCCCGTTTCCCAGACAGGGTTGCTGAGGCGGGTGTAGTCTGTGGTCTTACCAGCCACAAGGTGAAGGGGAGGGGACAAGGGGCAGGAGGAGGGGCTGGGGCATAGCTGGGTGGGGGCAGGTATCTGATGTGGCCCCTGTGAGGGTGGGAGTAGGGGTGCCCCCTGGAATAGGAATGAGACCACCCACCCAGGGGAGGGCAGGGGGCCAGGAGCTGTGGGCCCTGTCCCTTCTCTCCCCTGCTTTGCAGGGGCCTCTGGCCCGGACCCTCAGGAACCACAGCGATTAAAGTCCCTGCTCCCACCTAGCCCTGTGCTCAGGGAGGGGGGCATTTGTGTGGATGGCTTTCAGGAGCTCTGTAATGTGACAGAGACCTTGGCTGCGCTGCTTCTGCCTGGGGCCTGTGTGTGTAGGCACCTTGGGTGCCCGCTGGCCCTTGATCTGCACACCTGCTAGGGTTGGCGGTGGTGGGGAGGGAGGGGAAGGGGGGGTGCCAGAGCTGCCGGGAACACTGGCGGTGCCCTCGGTTGTGCTTCCATCTCCTCTGAGACCCAGGGAGCACAGAGAGCTGACACAGGTTCTCACCACCCCCCAGGCCATCCCCAGTGCTGCTGAGCTGTGGTATTCCCTTCGACGTGGCCAGGAACGCGCTCCGGCTCAGCGTGGGCCGCAGCACCACCAGGGCGGAGGTGGACCTCGTCGTGCAGGACCTGAAACAGGCTGTGGCCCGGCTGGAGTGCCAGGCCTAGTGCCAAGGACGCCCCCCATAGGAAGCCCTTCCAAGTGCTGGGCCAGGATGGCTCTCCTAATTTGTCCCAGTGTCTGACATGGTGTCAGGCAGTGGGTGCGCTCATTCCCCATCCCCGTCTCCCCATTCCCTGTCCCACATCCCCGGATCAGCAGAGAGCCCGTCTGTCGGGCAGGCAGACCCAGCGGGCCGCACACACCTGTGTGGGACTGTCCCTGCTGCTCGGTGGCACAGGTTGAAGCAGAAGCATCCCCTGTGGGGAGCTGGGAGTGCTACCCTCCTGGAAGGGAGCGTTTCCCCTGGAAGATAAAATCCTAGTATTGTAGACCATTGTCACTTGCTACCATGAACATAGGAAACCTGATTTTTGCTGCAGTCATGGCCTCCCCTGCCTGTTGGCGCTGAGGTCCGTCCACCCCTGGGCCCTCTGATCTCACTCCGCCCTTCCCAAGCCCTTCCTCCGCAGGGGGGCCACCCAGGTCAGCCCCCTGCTCCGTATCCCCCAACTTGCCCACCCTACCCGACCTCCTCACTCAGCCTGGTGGCCACCCAGAGCCCCCAAAGCCCCCAAGTCCCCCCTGCCTTTTTCCTGTGGTCATTCACTCAGTGTTCCAGCTCCGGTGTGGGACTTGGGAGGCAACCAGGGTTACGTGACCCCTGGTGGCTCCTGTGGTGGGAAATCTGCCCGTCCCCTGCTCCGCTCCATCATAATATTGTTCCCAGATGGGTTCTTCTGTCTTCACCAAGGCTCTGTGACATCCCGATGCACCTCAGAGGGCGTGACTCACAGAGACCCTTTGCATAGGATCGATTTCTTAGCCAAACATTTTTAACGTGTGGTTTTAAGGTGCCAAGAACTTCATGATGACTCTGAGGAAACCACTGTCAGAAATTCAGTGAACTAATAAAATATTCCAATGCTAGTATTAGACGTTGACAGTCTCTCTATTGGGCGCTTCTCTGGGGCTCATTGGTGTGTCTAAGCTGGTGTGCGAGGGGCGCATAGTGACCCCAGTTTATCGCTGGATGATCAGGCTTCAGCTGAAGAAATTTGCTTGAGACTGTGTCTCTGCAAGTCCCTAGAAAACGGGTCACTAAAGTCAGCATCCTGCTGCCTCCAGGCAGAGGCCATGCTGATCCCAGTGGGCCCGGGAAAAAGCTGGTGGGTGCCCAGCACCACTGAAGGGAAGAGTCTGGGAAAAGAGGCGTGGCTGCCCTCAAGGAAGCCCCTTGACCTTCAGCCACAGCCTCAGAGACCCTCACTTGCCTCGGAAGCCTTCCTGTCCCACGTTAGGGCCCTGGGCCCACAGCTGGCTCCGGCGAGCCGCTGTTCCTCAGACGTTCGTGGAGCTACTGGGCCCTAGGCCAGCTGAGGGCCAGGATCCCACACAGCGCTGCCAGCAGGCAGGTGGGCCCTGGGATCCTGGGGTGAAGGCCTCGCGGAACTCCAGCACATGTGGTCATCAGTTCCCCAGAGAGGCGCCCCCCGCCCGTGGATGGGTCTCCCTTCCGTGAGAAGAGGCCCTCGGGGCTGCTGCCCAGATGAGGGGAAGCATGTGCTGGGGAGCCTACTGCCTTCCTGGAAGGATCCTGGGAACTGTAAACACCCACTAGACACAGGAAGTCCTTCTCAGGCTGAGAGACACGGCACATCTCTCCAGTGCTTGCTCGGAAAGAGGACAAGGCCCAGCCCAGTCACAATAAGCATCTGCTGGCCAGCACCCACCCCTGACCTGACCCCAGGGCAGACCCTGCCCCCAGACCCCGAACACTCTGCCCACCACAGCCCTGGGCACTGGGGGTGGCTGCGGTAGGGCTGCGAGGCCCAGGCTCCAAGGCCTGCCCGCCCCGTCCCCACCCCCACCCCCCCGCGCGTCTCCCATCTGCCCTGTGCACTGCTTATCGGGTAACAGGAGCTGGGAGCTCTGTCCACGCCTGAAACAGGAAGCCTGGGCCTGTGCGTAAGCCGCCGAGAGCCACCAGTGGACTGGGCTGGAGGATGGAGGAGCAACAGGCGCTCACAGCTGCCAAGAACGGGGACCTGGCCACCCTGAAGCGTTTGCTGGAGGCCGGGGCCCTGGGCCCGGGCATCGTTGACGCCCTGGGGGCTGGCCTGGTGCATCATGCTAGCCGGGCTGGCCACCTGGCCTGTGTCAAGTTCCTGATACAGCAGGCCAAGCTGCCCAGCAACCAGCGGGCCCACAACGGGGCCACCCCGGCACATGACGCCGCGGCCACAGGCAGCCTGGCTGAGCTCTGCTGGCTGGTGCGTGACGGAGGCTGCGGGCTGCAGGTGAGAGCGGCGAGCCCGTGAGAGGGGCTGATGTCCATGTGGACTGAGGGAGCGGCAGCCGGGAAGTCCTAGGGACTCGGTGTGCGTGGCATGGGCACACCCCCCTGCCCCCAAACCAGCACCAACTCCCAAGCTGGCACAGAGCAGCTCTCCCCCTGCCCTCCCCCATGTCAGAGCGACTGGCCTCACCTGGCCAGCGGGGCCTGCCAGGGTTTCCATCAGCCCGGATCTGGGGGCCTGTTTCCTAAAGGGTCCACACAGGAGTGTGTAGAGGAGCATGGGGGCACGCGGGCTCAGGAGCTGGGGCCCGGCTTGTACAGCTGGAGGCCTCGGTGCCTGACAGCCCAGGCCCTACTGTGGGGGGCAGTGGGAAGAAGGAGGGTATCGAGGCTCAGGGATTATCTAGGCAATGGCATTTCCAGCAGCGCCCACCCTCTCCCTTTTCCTGCCCACCTGGGGTCCCTTTGTGCAGTTGGAGGACGTGGGACAGTGGGCGAGTTCCAATGGGGCATGTAAGGGCACTCTCCAAGAAGGGGTGCTGGGTCCCAGACAGGGAGGACTCATGGGTCCCATCGGCTCTTCCCACAACCCGGCAGGCGGGGTGGGGGGAGCAGTGCCCATTTCTGTGCCTGGGGACATGCCCAGGCCTGCCAGCTGCTTGCCGTGGGAATGCTTCCAGTGCGAGGACTCGTGTCTGGCAGGCAGGTGCTCAGCACCTGTCGGACAGAGGCCCAGAGGTAGGGCCCTGGGACAGGCAGCAGGCCACAGAGCCCGACATGGACAAGGCTGGGCCTGTGGAAGCCCTTCCCACTGCGAGCCGAGGGCAGAAAGGGCTGTGACTGCCCTCGAGAGAGGGGCCCGGGAGCAGGGGGATCATGGGTTTGGACTTGGAAGACCTGGACTTGCGTCCCCGCCATGCCTTTTCCTCTGAGCAGGCCACCTGGCTCAGCCGGCAGGGAGGGAAGAGCATGCGGGCAGAGCGTCGGGCTCCTGGGCGCTGGGACTGCCCTGCCGGGACGGGTCCCGGCCGGCCACAGAAGGCCACCTGCCCTTCTTTGCCCAGTAGGACCAAGACGACTCAGGGGTCTCCCCGCTGCACCTGGCCGCCCGCTTCGGGCATCCTCTGCTGGTGCAGTGGCTGCTTCGGGAGGGCCACGCGGCCACCCTGGAGACCCTGGAGGGGGCCCTGCCCCTGCACCATGCTGCCGTCAGCGGGGACCTCACCTGCCTGAAGCTCCTGGCCGCAGCCCACAGCAGGTGAGCCGCCGGAGCGCCGCCTGCCGGTCGTCCGCCAGAGTGCGCCCCAGGAAAGCTGGGGAAGCAGGGAGGGCCCAGTGTGGGGCCAGTGCAGGGGGACAGGGCCCGTGAGACTCAGGACCAGGGGGACAGACCTTGATCCTAAGGACCGAGGGCAGTGTCTAGCTGCACAGAACGGGGCAATGGGGGGCCAAGAAGCCCCACCCCCCACTCAGGCTTCTCCCGGTCTGCCTGGGGCCATGTCAGGACCCACGCTACCCCAGCTGGGAAGGTGCACGCTCTCCAGTCATGAGCAGAGGCCTACAGTGCCCTCAGGGGGTCCTGAGGCCCTAGTCAGGTGACCCGGATGGTTCTGCCACTTTGTTCCCTCCCCCGCACTGGGAACCCCTCCAGGGCAGCCAGTTTCATGCCTGTGGCCCTATGCCTGCTGCCCAGAATGGGTGCTGGGCACACTGGGTGTGGCAGGGATGGGATGGGACCAGCTGGGGAAGGGGGCAGCCCCGCTTCCGTCCTCATCCTGAGAGCCTGTCTAGTCGTTGGCCCACACAGAGGATGCTGTGGGCACCGAGATGGGCCATCTGGGGACGTCATGCTCATGGCTTCCCTACCCCCATTCCCAGGACTGCTGGCCTGGCTGGGTGTGGGACTTAGTGTCCACCCCTCACCTGACATAGCCTTTCCCCCTGATGACCCACCTGCCTCCAGTCGTGCCTCTTCTCCTGGGGGGGCCTCCTGTTTGGCTGAGGGGCTGGCTCTTCCGGCTGCCCCACACTTGCTCCCCGACAAGGCCCAACAGCTCAGCTTTGGAATAGCGCTCTCTCCCTTGGTGTTCTCAGCCCACCCCCTTGGTCTTTGGGACTTGCTTTTGCAGACACTGGGGGTGCCCTGGGCCGGGCCAGCCACAGAGGGTCCGTTAGACTCTCTTTTTAAAGTCTTTTTTTACCATTTAAAACCTGGAGACTTCACTGAAAACACACAAGTGTGTGGCGTCTCGTGCCCAGCACCCTGACTCCTACGTGGACTGACCACGGGGCCACAGGTGAAGTCAGCATCACCAGGAGCTGGGGTCAGTCTGGGTCAGAGACTGTCCCTCCCTGCAGAATTCCACTGGGGACCAAGAACTCACCTGGCCCCGTGGCAGCTCAGAGACAGAGCGGGATCAGGGGAGCCCTGTGACCCTCCTCCAGTCCATCTATGCTGGAGCCTGGAGTTTGGATGCCAGGCCCAGGCACTGCTCACAATGCCCCTTTCCTGCAGAGCAGGCCTTGGGCTCTGGAGGCTCAGTGACCTGCCCACCACCCGCCCCACTAGGCTGTTCACCCACCAGCAAGCCCCAGCCCTGGGAATAGCTGGTCGACTCAAAAGGGAGTGTGCCAGAGCTGGATTCCAGGGTCTCAGCGGTTGGGGGTGGAGGGGTCGGGAGTAAGAAGGCTGTGTATAACCTGTACACCCATGCAGGTGACCCACTAGGGGGCCCTTCAGCCAGTAAGGTGGTCTGGGCCTCTCCGCCCCTTGATCTGGGCCTTGGGGGGTTGGAGGAGGTCTGCCTCCTACAAGAACCCCCAAACACTCTCTGAGCCTCCCCTTCCCCCACAGTGGTGTGAACCGGCAGACGCGCACTGGAGCCTCCCCACTCTACCTGGCCTGCCAGGAGGGCCACCTACACCTGGCCCAGTTTCTGGTGAAGGACTGCGGAGCTGATGTGCACCTGCGTGCCCTCGATGGCATGAGTGCGCTCCACGCTGCAGCTGCCTGTGGCCACTACTCACTGGTCGTCTGGCTGGTAAGGGGGCGCTAAGTGTGCTGGGGGCATGGGAGGTCCGAGGAGGCTGGCACCTGCTCCCCCCTTGGTTCCAGAGCCCGCTCCAAGCTAGCAGGGCCTGCTGGGGTGGGGAATCTCCATCTGCCTGCAGGACTCCTGGGGACCCCTGAGGTTGTGGGGGATCGGATGTTCCCAGGGCATCACTGGGAGCACCCATGTGTATAGGCCCAGGCTGGGCCCAGGAGTGCAGCCTTGATGGGCAGTGACCCCTGCAGGACAGTAGGGTCTTTCATGACCCTCTCCCAGGAGTCCTGGGGTGTTTCCTGGAGTCTTCAGTGCGGGTGGCCCCCAGCGGACGCTGGCTGTTCCTGGCCCTGCATTCAGCCACTTCCTGCTCTGATGTCTCAGAGCCCCAAGCGACGCCCGGTCTCTTCCCTTCTGGACCCGGGAAAGGGGCATTCAATCCTCTTTCTGGAAGGAAGTTCTGAGACCCCAGAACACATAGTGGCCCAGGTTGGGGGGGATGCATTTTCCCAACATGGGCTGGGGACTTCCTGCTTCCACCACAGAAAACCAGACCAGGCCAGGTCTCTGGGACCCTGGAGAGTTCATTAGAGAGGCCCAGGGGAGATCTCAGAGTCAGGGGGGTCTGAGGAGAGGCAGGAAGTAGTTGGGCAAGGGGGGTTTGCCCAGATGAGGAGGGCCCAGCTTTTAATCCAATTTAGAGAGAGCCTGGTTTGGGGGGACGGAGGGAGTGAGGACAGGCAGAGGCCCCGAGAGGACCAGGGTTCTTTCCTGAGGGGCAGGGAGCTCCTGCCGGACCCTGAGCCAAGAATGGCAGGATGTGACTGGCATCTCTGAAGGCCACACTGGCCACTGGGGGGGACGAGAAAACCCTTCCTTGCTCAGAACCTCCCATACTTCCCGAGGGGCCTTCTCCCCAGCAGTGTCCCCAGGGCGCCGAGCCCCTCCTCCACTGCCCTCCCTGCCCATCCATTTAGGACGGCGCCACCCCATTCAGCCCTCTGTCCCACTGTCCTCCTGTCTTCACTCCATGGCACCAGCACCTGATAGACTATAAATATTCCTCTGGGAGGCAAGGACCGCATCCATGGGCCTGGCGTGGAGCACAGGCTCTGGAGACACTGACCCAGCAAGTTGATGAACCAAGGAACAAATGATGAAATCCAGACACCTGCCTTGGTCTTTGAGCCACCAGCATTGGTCTCCAGCCTCCCTTGGCCGCTGTCCCACCCAGGCTGGCCCTTTCGCCCCTGAGGCCCCACCAGAGGCACACACACTTTGTGAGGCTTGGTCCCCCCTACCCTAGCCACCTTCCCACGAGTGCTCCGCTGAGAGCGGCTCCACTCCCAGGAGAAAGCCCAGCATCCCCACCCTGGCCTTCCCATGGAGCTGTCCTCACGTTCCCTCTCCTGTCGTTCTGACCCCGTCCGGTTCAGAATGCGGCCCCCCCAGAAATGTACCTGTCTCCGCACCTGGATTCTTGGCCCCTCGGGTGGGGAGTACCGGGCGTCTCTGGCCATGGCACTGAGCCACGGGGGGTATGCTGGGGGAGAAGCAGCTCAGTGTTTTGGGGGGTGTCAAGGGGACAGGGAGGGTGGCAGGAGGGAGCACTGTGGGGGCTCATCCCAGGGAAAGGGAAGGAGCAGCCAGGGCCACGGGCTCTCAGGGCCAGAAAGGCCTTTCCAACGTGACTCCCACTGCAGCCTCCCAGCTGGGTCCCTGACTTGGGAGCAGGGCGTCCTCCCCCTCAGGGGAGCCAGCTGACAGGAGGGCCTCTGTTCCCGGCTCACCGGTCTTTTCCCAGCAGACTCAGTTGACTATCAGATCGGCCAGCACACTTTGGGCTGCAGGTGACAATGGAACTTGAACCTCCTTCCCAGGGTCCCTTCTACGTAGGAGCGTAGGAGCAGCAGGAGGCTTTGCTGTCTTTGGGTCAGACACCCAGCCCCATTTGGCTGCATCTCTGCATTCTCCCAGCCTCTCCCTTATGGTGAAAGTTGGCCACATCAAGGCCGGAGGAAGGAGAAACAGGGTGACACCACAGCCACCAGCCCCTTCCATCAGGAAGGCAGAATTTTCCTAGAAGTGGTTCCTGGAGTTTCATTGGCTTCTGGGGAGGATCGCCTCCCGCTTCTGTGCTGAGCTCACTGCCCGCCCTGTCTGCCTCCCTACGAGGGGTCACCTCCTGAGCGGGTCCTCCTCCTCCACCTTCCCCAGGTCACCTTCACCGACATTGGCCTGACAGCACGGGATAATGAGGGGGCCACAGCCCTCCACTTTGCAGCTCAAGGCGGCCACACACCCATTCTAGACCGGCTCCTGCTGATGGGCGCCCCTGTCACGACAGACTCCTGGGGAGGGACCCCCCTCCATGATGCAGCCGAGAACGGGCACATGGAGGTAAGGCCGGCAAGGTGAGAGGTAGAGACTGGGAGCCCCCAGAAGCTGGAGGCCTGGGAGCTCCCCCTTCCTGCACTTCCTGCAGAAATAACCCACTCAGCAGCCCAGTGGGAGAGGAGTCACGATTCCCCTTTTACTGGTGGGTAAAGTGAGGCTGAGATGGCAGTCACTGCCCAGGGCCCAGACTCTGAGTTACCTGGGGGCCAAATTCAGGCTCTCCCTCCGTGCGCACCCCTTCCTTTGCACAGAGACCCCCGGGGTATGTCATCTGCCCAGGAGAACCCTTGACTGCTGCGCTCAGAGGCGTGAGGGTAGCCCTGTTGCTATCATCCAAGAAATCTCAGGGACTTGTGTGGCCCAGCCCCTAGGAGACAACATGAGGAACCCGGAGTCAGCAGGGGTGACATTTAAATATTCAGGGTCCAACACTGAGAATAGACCATGCGGAACCCCTGCCCCGCGCATTCCCTGCATACTGACCTCACGGAAAGGCAAGGCCAGCTGAGAGCAAAACACAGGTTTCCTCCTCTGCCTCCCCAACCCAGCCCCATGGAGCACTGTCCCCAAGGGGGATCCGCTTCCTTCAGCCCCCCACAGCTCAGTCCAGAGGGAGAGTGATGTTGAGATCACAGCTGAGTGCCCCAGTCGGGCTCTCTGCTTCCAGACAGCTGTTCACAGCTGGAACCCAAAGTAGGGCTGGGGCTCGTGGCCCAGTGTCAGCCGAGTCAGGTAAAATAAACTGCAGCAAGCACAGTCACGGGAAGGCACTGTTCCTTTGGAAGAAGGCAAAGGAGACAGGACCCCAGCTCACAGCAGCTGTGAAATGGTCTTTCTCTGACTCTTCACTCCCTCGACTCCCCACCCCAGCTACACTCCCTCCCTCCTCGTCAGACACCACTCAACCCTGCAGGTTCGCTCCCCCAGCTCTGTCTCCCCAGCTTCCACCCCTTCCTGGCCAGGGAGGGGGACAGCGGGCCGGAGGACAGGGACAACAGAAGATTTGGAGGTATGAGGGGACCCCAAGTCCCAAGGGACCCTCTCAGGAAGGCGGCTGGAGCCGTGGCTTTCTGCAAATGAAATCCTCATTATGAGCCCAAGGAGTTGAACAGGTAAGCCCAGAGCCTGTGGGTCCTCACCGGCTCTGCATATGGAAACGGAATAACTCAGGCCACACAGCCCAGAACAGATCTGCTTTCAGTCTTCTTCTGACGGAAACCCTGAATCCACGTGAGAGCCTGGCTGGCTCCCCGCCCCTCCACCGCCCCCTCGGCTGCTGTGTTATTCAAGAGAGAACTAGAGACTTCACGGTATTTTATCCAGAAATACTTCAGCCTACATCTCCAAGAGATAAGGACCCCCTTTGTTTTTTAACACAGTTTCAAACCAGTATCACATCTAACAATAATTCATAGTGAGGTCCTACTCTCACCTCTGAGCCAGCCTGCCCGGACTGTCAGGTATCTACTTCCCGGATTGCACCAGACTCGGAGGCCAAACAGGAACCGCACACGACTGGTTTGTCCGCGGCATCTGCTAATCCATTCGCAGTTCCAGAAATCTGCTTTGTCCCAGAAGCCTAGGATAATGCTTGATCTCCCCTGCAACTTTAAAATAAATTCTTATTTCAAAGTAGTTCAGGATGATTTTAGATTGTAGAACAATCGAGACACTAGTACAGGCAGAGGAACCCAAAGACCCACATCCGTTTCCGCCAGCATTAACCACTTAATCAGCCTAGTGCATTTGTCACAATTAGTGGACCCAAACTGATACAGTATTACCAACCAAAGTCCATACTTTATTCTGATTTCCTTAGTTTTTTAAAGGCTTATTTATTCATTTATTTATTTAGAGAGAGGGCGTGTGCTCAAGAGTGAGCATGAGCAGGGGAGGGAGGGGGAAGGACAAGCAGACTCCGTGCTGAGTGTAGAGCCCAACTTGGGGCTTGATCTCATGACTCCAAGACCATGACCTGAGCCAAAACTGAGTTGGACGCTTAACCAACAAAGCCACCCAGACAACCCCAGGACTTCCTTAGTTTTTACCTTATGTCTTTTTATCTGCTCCAGAATTCCCTCCAGAATACCACACTACATGTAGTCTTCAGGTCTCCATAGGCTCCTTAGCTGAGACAGATTCTCCTAATTTTTAGGAATAAAAACTTCAGAATAAAGAACTGGTGTCCCAGCAGCCTCCAAAGGGAGCAATGATTGTTTAACATGTTTTGTTTTACTATATCAACAGTCTTTATTCTTTGAATGGTGTGAATTATACCAATTGCTTACTTTTTAAATTGAAGTTAAAAAATACGTTACATAAAACTTACCCTCCTGGGACAGATGGTTGGCTCAGTGGGTTAGGTGTCTGCTTTCAGCTCAGGTTATGATCCTGGATTCCCAGGATCGAGCCCCACATCAGGATCCCCCTCAGCAAGGAGTCTGCTTCTCCCTCTGCCCCTCCTGCCTCATGCGCTAGTTCTCTCTCTCTCTCTCAAATAAATAAAATCTTTTAAAACGCCAACTTCTCCTTCTGTTTCTAAGTGTATGGTGCAGTGATGTTCACTATATGCATTGTTATACAGCAGACCTCCCGGCTTTCATCTCTCAAAACCGGAACTCTGTCCCTATGAAACATTTCCCTGCTCCCATCCCCCAGCCCTGGGAACCCACTTTTCTACTTTCTGTCCCTATGAGTCTGACAACTCGAGGAACAACACGAGGGTAGAATCAGATAGCAGTTATCTTTTTGTGACTGGCTTATTTCAGTCAACGTTATATCCTCAAGGTTAAACCATGGTGTAGCAGGACACAGGATTTCCTTCCTTTTTAAGGCTGAGTCACATTTCCTTGTGTGGATGGACCCACATTGTCTCTGGTCTTTCACCCATCAGGGGACACTTGGGTTGCCTTTCGCACTTGGCTGTTGTGGACAGTGCCACAGTGAACATAGGCGGGCAAACATCTCAAGACCTTTCTTTCTATTCTGATTACTTTAAAAAATGTTAAACCACCCTTGCCTTCCTGGAGTAAATGCAAAGTGACCGTGATAGATTGTCTCGTCTACATAGCTGAATTTAATAGCTAACTTTTTGTTTGGGATTTTAGATGCAGTGTATAGTGCTATATGGTGGTTCTTAAGGTTGTCTGTGCACTGGGAATCTCCAGAACAGGTTTAAAGTATCCTAACACCTGGGCTCCACTTGCCCAGAGATCCTGATTTGATTGGTTCTGGGTGGGACCCCCAGGTATCAGGACTTTTAAAACGCGCCAGGGGATTATGATGTACAATTTCAAGAACTACCTGTGTGCATAGCATTGGCTCAGCCAATCTAGAAAGAATTCATAGAGACAGTGGATCTTACAGTGGTGTGTGAACAGGAGAAGGAGCCGGACTTCTGGCAAGGGAGAGACGACTAAACACAGTCAGCTGCTAGAACAGAATAGAGCAGGAGCCAGGGCTGGCGGTAAGGGTTCGCTGGTGACAGTGTGGAGCTAGGTTTAATGCTGAGTTAAGAGAATGCTGGGAAATCTCGAGAAGAGGGTGTGAGATGCCATGGCTGTTTGGAGAAGGAAGTTGCCATATGACGGGGTGTCGTCTGGGGCTTTGCTGATGAGGTTGAAAAGGAAACGACAGAAGACAGGTGTAAATAAGACTCTCTCAGGGTTCTGATGAGTGGTTTTAACTCAGTTTTAACTCTAACTTACTGTGGCCTCTAATTCAAGAATTGAACTTACTACTGAGTATTCTGAGTTCCTAGAGGTATTGGGAGCGCGACTGCCTCAGGGATTTCTGCTCCTATGAGAGGTGCGGGTGAAGGCCTGTTTAATCGTCAGAGCCTCTGACGTCCGCTCATTCACTCTCCTCCATTCGGATACTCACTCTTCTGACACATAGTTATTGAACGCACTTGCTTAGGACATGACCGAGGATTCGAGAACCACAAGAGCATTTGGTTCTCAACAGGGCAGGACCTTCTGCAGTGGGTTTCGGAAATTTCAGGACTGTTTTTGGTTTTCCAGTGATTGAGGTACCCGTGGTGGAGGGGACACAAGGGAACCTGCTATTCCCAAGTGTATGTAATTAAGCTTAGAACCTAAATTCAATTGTGTGTTTACACACATCCCAGTATTTTTCATAATGTCAGTGTATGTAAGGCTTTTCCAAGAATGATCCTACTGTACATGGCAAGGGAAGATAATATTTTGCTTTATTTGCAGCCCTCAGTGATAATTTTAGAAAGTGCTCATAATCATGATGCTCATTCAACTATAAAATGAGCCTGTGTCAAAGATTTTTATTTACCTCATTAATTAAGGAGAAAGCAAGTAATTCATATAACCAGGAGTAAAATAAAACAAATATCTCACCAGCAAGGGATAATGACGTGAATTCACAAATAGATGCAAAACCAGTCAGTACTGACAAGGGAGATCATTGACTGCATTCCACTGTACACATTTTGCATTTAGGCTTTCCCTGGACAAAAGCCATTTATCATATGAACATATTTATTTATTTGAGAGAGAGAGAGCATGTGTGCATGAGAGCACAAACATGAGGAGGGCAGAGGGAGAAGCAGATTCTCCATGGAGCAGGAAGCCCGATGTGGGGCTCGATCCCAAGACCCTGGGATCATGACCTGAGCTGAAGGCAGACACCCAACTGACTGAGCCCCCTGAACATTTTTTTTTAAAGGATTTCATTTATTTATTTGGGAGAGAGGGAGCAAGAGCATAAGCAGGGAGAGCAGTAGGCAGAGGGAGAGGGAGAAGCAGACTCCTCTCTGAGCAGGGAGCCTGGTGTAGGGCTGGATCCCAAGACCCTGAGATCATGACCTGAACTGAAGGCAGAGGCTTAACCCACTAAGCCACCAGGAACCCTTATAACATGAACATTTTTATACACTTTGCAGAGTAGTTGGCTCTAAGGTAGTGAAGGAAAGAGACAATAACCAGAAGCGTAAGCAGGACACTCAGTAATTTGCTTTGTCTGTTGGAGTGCCCTCCTTCGTTTTTCTTGGTACAGACAGCAGACTTTTGTCTTTGGTGCAGCCATGCCCAAATACTCACATAGTAACATGCATGTTTTTTTAATTATAAACTATTTTTTTCTCCTTTACATTAGAGCATAATATTTTATTTTATTTATTTTTTTTAAAGATTTTATTTATTTATTTGACAGAGAGAGAGATCACAAGTAGGCAGTAGGCAGAGAGGCAGGCAGAGAGAGAGAGGAGGAAGCAGGCTTCCCGCTGAGCAGAGAGCCTGATGCGGGGCTCGATCCCAGGACCCTGGGATCATGACCTGAGCCGAAGGCAGAAGCTTAACACACTGAGCCACCCAGGCGCCCCTAGAGCATAATATTTTAAATTTATGTGTGCAGGCAACTTGTATTACCAATTGTGTTCATGCCAGAAGAGCAGCAGAGTGTCAGGAAACTTTTGCAAAAAAAGAGGGCTTTGGGACTGATGGCAGGGAGGATCCTGGACCAGCCAGGCCCTGCGCTGTCCTGGGACGCTCCTCTGTCTCGGGTGTGATGAAGACCACAGGCTCCTAGAGACACAGCTCTGAATCCAGGCTGCCCCACTTCCTAGCAGGATGACCTTGGGGAGGCTTCCCATCCTTTTCTGTGCCTCTTGTCATTTTGTGTAGCGCAGGCACAGTAATAAACCTCACAGGGTGACATTGGGGCTGAATGAGTGGTCCATGTGTCACTCCAGAATGATAACGGAAGGACTCACTTCCCCATCTTTTAGACAAGCCTCCAGGCTGTGAGCACAATGGTCCCCAGCAGCCCCCAGCTTCCTGTGATGGCTTAAGCTTTTCAAGGCACAGCCTAGAGACTAGTGGCAAGGACGAAGGGAGCAGGAAAGCTTGCAGGGTGGGGATGAGGCTGATGGGGTCGCACCATTTTTAATGTGTTTTATTTCTACAGTTAAAAAAAATCTGACATTATTGTTTTTCATTCAGTCAAAAAATAAAGGCTTATTTGAATTTATCCACAAATTTACTACTTTGTCATCTTCATTCCTCCTGGCATCTCTGGCCTTCTCTGTGGAATCTCTTCCCCTCAGTCTAAAGCCAATGCCTCAGATGTTCCCTTAGTGTGGGAGTGTTGCTGGCAAATTCTTTGTTTCATTTTGTTTTGTTTGCCTGTTTTGTTTACCTTTATCTCATGATCACTATTGAAGGGTATTTTTGCTGGGTATAGAATTGTTGCTTGGAAATTTCCATGTATTTTCCTCTGGTGCTGGAAAAATGTCATTCTTTCATTGCCTGGTGGCTTCTACAAAGAAGTCAGCTGAGAGGAGCCACTGTTTTGAAGATAATCATTCTTTTTCTTGTCACTTCTAAGGTTTTTCATTTTGTCCTTGCTTTCCTACAATTTTACTATGGGGATGACGTGAGGCAGATTGCTCTTTATTTCTCCCACTGGGGATTGCATGAGCATCTTGAATTTGTGCTTCGGTGCTTCCTTAAGTTCTGTGAAATTCCCAGCCATTATCCCCGCAGATGGGACTTCTGCACCCATTCTGTTTCTCCTCTTTCTGGGTTTACTGCCACAAACAATATCACAGACAGGTTCTGCTTTCAGCTTTTTGTCTCTCTGTGCTGCATCTGGATGGCTGCTTCTGACTGATTTTCTGCTCACTTGTCTTACAGCTTCAGCTTTTCACGTGGTCATTATTTCTATGTTCCTGACCTACTAACCATCATCATTTAAATGCACCATGTCTCTTTTCATGGTTGATAATTCCACGCCTAAATTTTCAAGCTTGATTTTTATTCCCTTGAAAATAATAAGCCCAGTTGTGTTCTGTTAGTTCTTGGGTCCTTGTGGGTCTATTTCCTGGTGAGTTGGGTCTTCTGGCTCTTGTTCTGGTATCTTATTTCTTTGGGCTCCCGGCTTTGTCTGACTCCATGCTGGAACTTATATTTGAAAAACAATTTGTGGGAGTCATGTGAGGCCTTGGCTGAAACATTATTTGCCTCTGGTTGTCAGGCATCCATGGAAATTGTGAGCCCAGGACCTTCCCACTCCACATTTCAGGTTCAAGGTTCCCTGGGCCACTGAGTGAAGGGAAGCGGAGGGCTGGCTGGCTTCTGGTTTACCTTTACTCTGAGGGTAGAACCTTCAGCCTACAGTGCTAGGTGATAAATTGGAGCTCTCGCCTTTGGAGGACCCTGGGCTTTTCCTGGTCTCCCTAGTCCTGTGAGGCTGTGCTGCCAGTGCAGAAACACTTCTGAGTGATAGGTTTATCCCTCCAGATTTTCCCTGACTCCTGAGCTTGGCTTGGTAATTCCTCACTTCCTTTTTGCCTCTTTGATGCTTTAGGAAGGTGACTTTACATTTAAAGCATATTTTATGTTGTCCTTGGGGACCTGTTACCCTAGTCCCTGATGGGACCCATCTGCCCACCTGCTTTGCTTCTGGTACAGTCACCTCACAGATCTTGGTCATCTGTAATCACTCACCCCCTGCTCACAAATCCCACAGTGCTCAGGTTATGGTTCCATCTTCCCATTTCTTCCTGTGAAAATGACACACATACCTCCCAACATTGCTGTACAGACACCAGTTCTGCCTTTAGAGCCCATGGCAAGGACTACAAGGGCAAGGTCAGGATCAGGCTGCCCAGCCAGGGTGTCAGCTGTACCACCTACTAGCAGCTGAGCATCTGGCAGTTCCTGACTGCGGGTGCCTCGGTTTCCATCTGGGACTGTGTGCTGGTGCCTGTGGAGCTTGGTGCTGCTGCTGCCTGGATGGGGCAGAGGTGGGTGGGCCTTGGGGATTCGAGCCCTGGCCCTGTAGTGAACAACAGCAGGGTCTTGGGTAAGTTCCTTAGCTGTTGGTGGCCTCAGTTGCCCACCTGTGAGATGAAACCAGCACAGTGCCTGCCCTCCATCACACCTGGTAAATGCTGTGGGCACAAGCAGGTGATGCAATAGTCACATGTGTCCCCTCCCTGCAGTGCTGCCAGACGCTGGTCTCCCACCATGTGGACCCCTCCTTACGAGATGAAGATGGTTACACGGCGGCAGACCTGGCAGAGTACCATGGACACCAGGACTGTGCCCAGTTCCTGCGGGAGACAGCCGGGCCGGTAAGCTTCACAGTGCCCACCCCCCAGCCCCGGAGGCTGGGGTGACAGGGTCCCTGGCTCTCCTGACAACAAGTTATGGAGAAAGCTCATTATGGACACCAGGTTGGTCCCAGGGAAATGGTCTTGGGCCAGGACAGAGCCAGTGTCACAAGTCAGCTGGCCCAGTTCTGGGACTGGGCTGCAGCAGGGACTGTGACAAGGATCATGACAGAGCCATGATGGGGCTGCAGCAGGAGCTGTGATGGGCCATGACAGGGTTCGTGACAGAGGCTGGGACAGGGACCGTGACAGAGGCTGGGACAGGGGGTGTGATAGGGGTGTGACAGGGGCACTGACTGGGGATGTGACAGGGGTTGTAACAGAGGATGTAGCAGGGCTATGACTGGGGCTGTGAAGGGGCTATGACTGGGACCGTGACAGGGACCATGACTGGGACTGTGACACGGGCTGTGACTGGGGCTGTGATGAGGCTGAGACAGGGGCCGTGACAGAGGCTGGGACAGGGGGCATGAAAGGGGCGTGACAGGGGCCCTGACTGTGGATGTGATGGGGTTGTGACAGGGGCTGTCACAGGGGCCCTGACTGAGGATGTGACAGGGGTTGTGACAGGGGCT
Organism: Mustela nigripes; assembly: GCF_022355385.1. Lineage (NCBI taxonomy): Eukaryota > Metazoa > Chordata > Mammalia > Carnivora > Mustelidae > Mustela > Mustela nigripes. The sequence goes on from NC_081559.1 coordinate 43,952,173, forward strand.
ATGACTAGGACCATGACAGGGACCATGACTGGACTGTTACGGGGCTATGACTGGGGCTGTCACAGGACTGTGGCAGGGGCCATGACTGGGGCTGTGGCAGGGACTGTGACTGGAACTATGACAGGGACCGAGACTGGGACTGTGACAGAGGGCCTGACTGGGCCTTTCACAGGGGCAGTGGCAGGGGTCAAGACAAGGGCCATGGTGGCTATGGCAGGGAGCAGGGCTGGCCTGTGGCTGGGCCATGGCTGGGGTGCCTAAGGGGTGACACTGTCGGACTGAGGGTACCCGGGGGTTGGGAGCAGGGCTCTGAGTCACATGGCCATCCAGAAGGCAGCAAGTTCCGGTCCCACACCGGCCCACACCGGCCCTCGTGGCTTACCCCTCGCTGAGATATTTCCCATCCACAAGGACAAGAATCCTATCCGTCCTGCTGTCCCCAGCCCCCTGTGCACGATAGACCACAGCGTGCACTGAATGGAGAGGATCCATGGGCATGTGAGCAAGTAAACGAACACAGACACGTGGGCAGGCGGACGGGTGTTCTCGTGGGTGACGTCTGCGTCGAAACAGGACCCCCAGCATCCTCCCACCCATCCCTGTCCCCATTCCAGGTCCAAGGCAGCTGCTATGACAAATTAGTCCCAACTGGCCACAGTTTTGCCAATTTAGAGGCCACCCTTTTAGAAAGCGTCCCTGGGATCATGTGGCCCCATTTCCAGGTGAGAGCACCAAGGTCCAGAGGTGTGACACGCCCCCCCCCATGCCAGGTCTCACCGAGGGGGTTCCTGTGCCTCGTTTTCCCTCAGGAGCATCCTGGGCCAACTGAGGCAGAGCTGCGGTCCTCCCTGGTCCTGGGCCTGTGGGACGATCATTCCCCCACCCCCCGCATCCCAGCCTGCTGTGGCCTGGGGCAGCACAGGGTTGTGCTGATGTCGCGGTCTAAGAACTGAGGACTACCCTGACTGCTGGAAGTCATTTCTTTATGACATGATTTATGTACGAGACATTCCATTGGTTACTATTTGGTAAAACGTTGTCTTTTGGGCTCGGGTGTGAGGAGTTTGTGGGACTGAATAGGTTCCTGGTGTGGCGGGCAGAGCTCCACAGTCTACAGGCTGGGAATGTCCTGGCCACCTGGGTCCCTCCTGGCCCCTCGGTGGTCCCTGTGGCCGACCTGGAAGCTGAGATCAGGAGGGGGGTGGGCGTGGCCCTGCTGCCAGTGGGTAGGTCCCGGCCAGTCCCCAGCCTAGTCACTCCTGGGCCTCCTGTCTGGGCAGTGTCTCTGACCTCAGCCCTCCTTCCCCAGGCCCTGGCACATCTATCAGAACCTTTTGGCCACTTGGCTCAGCTTGAGCGGCCAGGGGCAGGGTTCTGGGTGTTCTCCCGATGGCCCTGGGGCCGTGGAGAAGCGGCCCATCTCGGGCTGTCCTCACTGTGTCCCTGGTGTCGCCATAGGATCTGAGGCAGAATTCTGTTCTCTCAGGACTCCCCAGCTCCCCAGCCTGTGACCAGCAGGGCCCAGCCCATCCACAAAACCCTGGTTTTTGAGGCTTGTTGCTGTATCTACAGAGAGTTGGGGCGCCCATGTGGGACTTGGGGTTAGGCCTGGAGCCTCCCATCTTCCCTCAGTGAGCGCCCAGGGCAGTTGGGGGTGTGGGTCCCCCCCAGGCCACCTGCCTCACATGCAGACTTGGCTCAGTGGGAGGGCGGGGTGTTGGTTGAGGGGAGGGGGGTGCCGGGCGCCTTATGCAATATTGATGGAAACATAATATCCAGAGGTCGCCTCGCCAGCTTCTTCCCACGCCGGGCTCAGGGGAGGTGGTGGAAGACATATAGGGCGGCCGCACCTGCCCCCGAGAGCTGTGGGTCTCAGGAGAGGTGGCCTGGGGAACCAGGCTGTGCATGTGGGAGGCGCCCCCTCAGCCACTGGGTTGCAGGATCTGGGTCCATGCTGCCCAGTACCCAGGCCTACCCTCGGCTCAGGGAGGCCAGGCCCTGCCTCAGTCCAGCTGCCAGGTCTTCCTGCTACCTGGCCCTTGGGCCCCCTCTGCACAATGAAGGGTTGGGCGAAGGGTTGGTCCTCTCTGACGGGGTGGGCTTCTGGCTGCAGGGCCCAGGCTTGAGTGAGGTCCCCGCCAGATGGTGGCATTAGAAATAGCAGCCCGGGCTGGTAAGCCCGCCCTCCAAACAGGCGTGAGGCGGGGCAGCCTCTCATCCCCCACCATAGCACCGGCTGGTCCTATTGGCCCTGGCCCTGTACTTGCACCCACTGGGGCTGGAGAGGCTCTTCCTGGCTGGTGAGGTCACGGCATCTCCAAGCCTCAGTTTCTCATCTGTGAAACAGGAAGGATGAGTGGTGGCGGGAGATGCTCCTGAGGTCTCCAGCGGGTGCTCATTCCCTCCCTGAGGTCACAAGGGCTCCAGGACCCTTTTGTCTTTGCTGCAGAACTGAGGCCCAGAGAGGGCAAGAGACTCCCCAGGGACAGCCTCCTCTTCGGTGAGGGGTGGGGCCTGGCGGTGCCGCCAGTAATTGAATCTCAGCCGTGGTGACCGGTGTCCGGCGCCCATCTGTGGGTCATGATTTTCTCAGCCCGGGTGGCATTACAGGCCTGTAACCCGGCTCGCCACAGCTGTCCTCGATGTATAATGCATGGCAGACCCAGCATTGCTCAAATCTCACCAAAACACAGGAAAGGAGATGGCAGGCCCCGGAAAGGGCCGAGCCAACCACTGACCTCAGGGCAATTGCCCAATTTGGGGGTGGGGCATGTGCCCAGACGTCAGGACCCAGAGGTCGGAGCCCCACATCTGAGCCCCTTCAGCTCCTTACAGACTTGGTTAGTGTCAGGATGTCGCTTCTCCCGGTGCCAGGGAAACAGCACAGCAGACGGGGCCGGGTAGAGCTCTGTGGTGAGAACACGCCGATGAGGTGTGAGCTCCCCACACTGGCCCGTCAGGCACCTCCCGTAATTTGTCATCTTCCTGACTTATAGGAGGGGAAACCAAGACCCCAGGTGTGACTTCCCCTCATTTCTCCATGGAGGTTGGGGAGGGTGTAGCTGGGGCCAGGAGAGTGACATGAGTTCCCCCAGGCTGCGGGTGCAGCACTGGGGTCCAAGTTCATTCCTCTGCACCCCAAACCAACTTCCTGTGCTCTGGCGGGGGAGGGGGGCTTCTTGCCCCTAACCCCAAGAGCCGACTCCTTTAGGGAGAGGGGTAGGAGATAGCAGGGGGAGGCCCCAGGCTCCAGGGTCTGACTTGGTCCTGCTTAAAGCTCATAAGCCAGCCAAGGTCTGTGTCATGGACGCTGGAAGAAGACACTATCATCCAGGACCACTGCAGAGAGCAAGTGTTATGTTTGCTTGGGTCCCCTTGCCCCAGGTCCCTGCATAATGCGATATGGATACAGATGGCTACTGTACCCACAGGAGGTTGGTGTCACGGCTGAGGACCCCTGAGTTTGGGGAACCCCCATTTTACAGTGAGCAGTAAGATCCCTCTGGGTCCCTCCTTCCAGATGCAGCCCTGAGAAATGGCCACATAAAGAGCAGCCAGGGTTTTGCATCCTCAATAGGAGTGCAAGAAACCCAACCAGTGTCAGGGCCTCCCCAGTCCCCAGAGGCACCCCCATCAGCATTCTCCTCCACTGCTGATGCCCCCGACCCAAAGAGCAGTGATTCAAGGGGTTCCTGGAGCAAGGACTGGGGGTCTCAAATAAGATTCTGATCCCAGCTCTCCCCACATCCCAGCGAGCCTTGGTTTCTCCGTCTGTGCCCTGGGAGCTACTCTGGGGCTGGAGGTACAGTACTGGGCTTTCCTCTGGCTAGCTTCTCCCTCTCTCATGACCCAGGGATCTCAAGTCTCGCCCACATCCCGAGAGGGTCTGCTCCTCTGGCCCCTGCCCCACTGAGGGTTAAGGTGCCATGGTAAGGGATCCGGCACCCAGCCCCAAGCCCGCCTGGCCACTTGATACCTGAGTCTTCAAATATTAATGCGACGACTCCCGCTCCTGGGGGCGGCAGTTGGGACAGCCCTGACAGCCCAGTACTGTGGCAGCTCCCTGTGCTCAACCCAGCCCCTGCCTCTGTGGGTCTCCCCCCGAGCCAGGGGCCGGCAGACACTCCCCTACCCATGGAGCACCGGGACTCCTGGGCTTTCCACCGGATTCCTGGAAAGACTGACATGTGAGGTGCGTGGTGGCTGGCAGACGGGGCTTCAGGCTGTGTTCCTTTCCAGTGGCCATGGTGGGCGGAGGGTCCTGGGTAGGGGAGCAATTGAGGGGCTGAAGGCAGCGGGTGCAGGTCAGGGGTTCTCCTGAGGGTGCCACCAAGCTCCGGTAGCTCCCTAAGATCTGTGCCTCCTTGCTGGGAGGTGGGACTGAGCGCGGGGACACTCAGTGTGGCCGAGCGGTTTGCCCCAGCAGGACCGGCCACAGCAACGCTGGGCTTCTTATTGCAAAATGTTGAAGCACTTTAATGCAGAAAGAGCAGAGAAGGAGACTGAGTGACAGCATAGTCCCAGCCCCAGGCCAGGCAGCCGTGTCCTGCTCAGGGCTCTCTCCAGCACCAGCCTGGAGGCCTATCCCCCCTCTGCCACCCACAGCAAGGAGGGGTGAGGAGCTGCCCTCTGACAGCCAGGCTGTGGTGCTCCAACAGCCGGCAGCTGTGGCCCTGTGAGGTGGAGAGGCACGTGGGGACAGCCCCAAGGGAGAAGGGCATCACGGTGACACCAGGGGAGCAGGGAGCATGGGAGTCTGCCCTCTGAGATGGGCTTGGCCCGACTTCAACTTTCAGCTTTCAGCCAAAAAGTGACAATCCTGGCTCTGGTGTCATTCTGGAGAATTTCTCTGCTGCATGCGGTGGGACACGAAGAGATGAGTGTGGTCCCGCGACTCACAGCCCCTGCTTGCTAGGTCAGCTGGGCCAGAAGTCTTGGCTTCAGGTGGTCAGTCCCCAGAGCTGAGACTGCTCAGGGTGAGCTGGGGACATTCGTCCAGGTCCAGGGCTCCTCCTGGCTGCAACCAGTGTCCCTGGGGAGGCAGGAGAGGTGGCCACAGTCAGGTCCGTGCCTTGCCCTGGGTGTGGGGCAGGGTGCAGGGGTGAGTTCTGGGGGTCTCTGCAGTGCTGAGGGTCCGATCTTGGTGATCTCTGTTTCCCTGTGGCCTTGGGGAGGGGCCTGGCCTGGACACTGCCTGGTGGGTCCTGGCACAGCACCCCGCTCTGAGGTGTGGCCACAGCCACAAGGCCCCTGCTGGTGTGTCAGAGAAGTGTTCAGATGCCTCAAGATGCTCCCTCCCTGCTCCTCTCCAGGCGGGCAATCTCAGCACAGAAGTCCAGGACAGCGAGGGAGGGCTGTGCACATGCACGAATGTGTGTGTGTGTGTGCACATGCACACGTGTGTTGTATCCATTACATGTGTGTACATGCATGCATGGGTGTGTGTGTGATGGGTGCACACATGTCTCATAAGGCCAGAGAGAGGTCAGCCAAGCTGACACCATCCCCGGCCCAGCACCTCCAGAGGCCGGGAGCCAGGCCCTTAGATAAACGGTGCCGTTCTCCTGTCAGTGGTGTCGATGGCAGCTTTCCACTCCCCACCATACTCCCAGTCCCCTGGGAGACTGGACCAGGGCTAGCCTGCTCTGTGCCTCCTTACTGCCCCAGCGGGATCGCTGGTGGCCCATGCCAAGGCCCACCTGGACCTCCTGCTGACCGGGTCCCTCTGCCCCCAGGTTCCGCTCCTGATGACACCACCACCGCCTCCATTCCCCCCTCCTCCGCTGTCTGCTGCAAGGCACTCCCAAGAGGAAGGAACAAGGGGCTCAGGTCTCAGGAGCCCCACCTGTGAGTACACGTCTCCAGGGAAGACTGGCCTGGACCATGGAGGGCAGGAGTGGGTGCTGCTGCCCTCAGCTCAGAGGTCCCTCGAGAGGGTGGGTTGCAGGAGCAGCTGACTCCAGGCGCTGGGCGTGCCACACGGTGAGGACAGATTTGGAGCCATCCTTCCTGTCTCCCAGCCCCAGCTGCTTCCACATTTCTTTCATTGCCCTGGTTGCTTCTTTAAAGTGAGGATCAACATTTTCCATGCTTGTAATTACAAATCAGTGGTCCCCTGCTCCCCCCTCCAGGGTCCCCGTGTGAGCTCCCAGCCCCCAGGGCCTGGCTGTCCTGACTGTGTGATCCTTGGCAGCCTGGTCCCCTCTCCCGGCTTCAGTTTGTCCAGGGGTAATCTCGAAGGTCAGGTCTCTGGGGCCTGGGGCTCTTCTGGGTCTGCTGCTGCTGGTTGAAGAGCCCAGCAGGTGGTGCATCTGCGGGCTAGCCGAGGCAGGCTCGGACTCTTAAGGATTTGGGACCATTTTAGCAAAATGAAATAGAACAGCATGAAAAATATCAGCAGTCCCCATATTTGTGAGAGTAAGCCCCGCTTCGTGGCACAGGTCTCCACAGTCCTATGAAGGAGGTGTGTGTATGTGCATGTGTGTGTATGGTGCAGGGTGTGTTTCTTGGTTGGGGTGTGGTCCTGGGGAAGGCCGGGAAGAGGAGAGTTCTGATCTTTTGCAGTCTGATGGAGCTGCGTTAGGTCCCCAGACAGCCCAACCCTCTGCCCTTGCCTGCTCAACGGGGGAGGGGGTAAACCGCAGGCGCCCAGAGATGCTGGGCGATAAATCAGTGTCCCGGGTCCTGGGCCTTTTGTTGGGAGACTGGCTGGGTCTTTGACTCCAAGTCTAGTGGTCCTTCCAGAAAGCCAGTTCTGCCCCAGGTCCAGGGTTTTCTCCTCTCATCCCCCTGGCCTTCTCAGAGTCTGGGAAGCCCCCTGACTCTGCTTCCCTTCCCCCAGTAGTGGTGACTCCCAGCCCAGCCTGGCCTGGCCAGCCTGACCAGACTCTTCTGAGGGAGCAGACAATCTGGGCAGCTCCCCCACGGGTCACCACCAGCACCATGGCTGTCCCCACGGTACGCCTCCCACTTCCATACCCCTGTTACCCCGTCTCCCCAACCAACCCACAGAGCCCAGCTGGCCTCTCATCAGAGTCCTATGTGTGCCCAGGCCAGGTCACTTCTGGGGCAGAGATGCAGTTGTCCAGTGAGTGGGCCTAGGGTCTGCTGCCCTCCTTCCTCAGGGTCTCCCACCCAGCCTAGGACCCACTGGAGGAGGCTGGCTCCTCTTTCTCCTTTTCTTTCTGGGCATGAGGCCATTATAAATCCAACCCACCCTTTCCTTGAATGGATCCCAGGAACTCTCAGCCCCTGAGAGGTTCTGTGCAAGTTTGGAAAGTGCTGCATGGTGCTGCCTCTCTTGGAGAGTTACAGAGCACAGGTTAAAGGCTCTGACAAGTCCTGTGGTTCAGAATTGGCCACCAGACTTTCTCCATGTAAATGTACCCCAAGCGAGTTTGTACATCCACGTGTCAACCTCTCTGCCATGTACAGAAGAGGGGAGGAATCTCTGGTTGCCTCTCCCAGCCAGCGATCCCCCCATGCACATACCTGGGTCCCACAGCGGACACCGGGGATCCCTGTCTTCAGAGGCCAACGCTTACCAGGCTGGGTCTCCCTGTCCCTCCCTCCCTGGCCTACCCCCCACCCCTCCTCCCGGGAGACCCTCCCCACCGATGCCGGGCGGGCGGGATCCCCTCCGGGGCCTGAGTGACCACCCCCAGTCTGCACAGGGAAAGGAGATGGCGGCGGAAGACGGCCCGAACTGCCTGGTGGCGCTGCAGCTGGACAGGCTGCCCTCGGGCGACCTCGACGGCCTGGTGCCCACGCAGGACGAGCACGGCCGGCCCATCCCCGAGTGGAAGCGGCAAGTGATGGTGCGGAAGCTGCAGGCGCGCTTGGGCGAGGATCCGGCGCCCCGGGTCCAGGTGGGGCCAGGCAGGGCACTGCGGGGCGAGAGAGGGGCGGGGCCCTGTGGGAGAGGGGCGGGGCCCGGTGGGGCAGGGCAGGGCGGGGCTAGGCGGGAATGGGGCGGAGTGGGGCCACTGGGTAGAGCGGAGGCTGGGCGGGGGGG